>NC_092560.1:42445492-42765770 GCF_037038585.1 Patagioenas fasciata
GATAGCGCCGGAAACCTTGCCTTTTGCCTTCTTCGGCGCTGGAACCTGGTTGCTGCGCCTTCTCTTTGTCCATGTGCACACACACGATTCCTCAGCGAAAACCATGCAGAAACCTTTCCACGAGCACCCAGGGATGTGCACCCAGCACCACGTGCACGCACACGCAGCTAGAGAAAAGCACCTACCTTTTCACACACTGATGCCTAAGCAAACGCGTGGCCACACACACGCACACATCCGCAAGCGCGCCTACTCCCATCTATTGAGGGAAAGACGGACGAGCAACGTCCTGACAGGCTTGAGGGGAAAAACGTCCGTTGATGGTTGGCGTACTGCACGCCCGCCTACGGGGCTGCAGGGGAATCCACATTTGGAAGGTACCTGAAGATGTGTGCCTGTTCTTGGAGCTCCGCTAGTAGGGTAGCAAAGACACTCGTAGGCAGTACTGAATGCTGCTCCGTGCTACTTCTCCTCCGCTGGCAAATGCTTCACAGTCGCCCGAGGAAAGACGTTTAACAATCGATCTCCAAGAGAAACGAAACACATGATGCCATAAGGCGAAAGAATAGCAGGGCATCTCTTCACAAGCTTGTCCCTGATCTATAGCTGAGGGCAAACACTTGTGTGCTTGTGGGAGAGCCTGTGTCTTTCCTGGAAGCGTTTGGGAGTTTTGCTCAGACGCGTGTTTCCTCAAGTTCAAGAATCAAGATCTAGGATACCTGCAGACAGGTGCCTGTTTGTGTGGAGACAGTCTGTTTGAAACTGTGTTCCTCAGCGCCCGCTCTTTCTCCCCGTCACTCCACACGCCTGGGAATCCCTTTCTTTCTCTCCACAAGCACGTGTGTTGACTTCGTCGCACATGTGCATCTGCACAAGCGTTGAGCTCAGCAGAGCGTGTCTCGACACTTGATGTGCGTTGGCTGTGTCTACCTGCTCTAGTGAAGAGAGAAACGGGAAATCATCTTGGTAGAGGCAACAAAGCAAAAGCGAGGCAGGATTGACATCTGCTCAACAGAGACGGATTCCCTGCGCTGACACAGTTCACAGTTACACGAGAAGCAATCTGAGCGGTCCATCGACCGGAGACGTGTTTCCCAAGAGGTCGTTTAGCGAGTGAACAGCAGTGTGCGCGACTTTCAGGAGTGTGCCTGGAAAGTGCCAGAATCACCAGAGCATCTGTGCAAAAGCTGCTGCCTCTGTGACCGCATTGAGGCACGTTCCCGTGTCTCCGAGTACATAGACGGCTCTTCCGCGTTCGCTCCGAGGGAAACGGTCCGCTATTGCTTCTGTGCGTACAGACGCGATTCCCTTGTCTCTTGCGAACACAGGGAACTCTGTGCATCCAAATCTACAGGCTAAGGACGCGTCTGCATATGTTTTGGTGAACAATCGAGTGTGCGTGTTCTGACAGCTGCCTCTATGCAGACGTCTCCACAGAGCCACTTCTGAATGCCCCGCAGCCCAGGACTGAATGGATACACTAACAAGTGCACCGGTGTGAGCAACCACATATGCAGAAGGACGTCTTTCATCTCACAGAAGCGCGAACGTCTTGGCGTTCAAGCACATGGCAGAAACAAGGTGTGAACAGATGAGCTGCTGCTATTTTCTCCGTTCGGCATGCTTCGTTGTAGCTCTCTTGCCGGTCGCCGGCTTAGCGGCTTGCTTTGCGCGACTAGGACTGGGGAGTGAAGGAGATAGCGCCGGAAACCTTGCCTTTTGCCTTCTTCGGCGCTGGAACCTGGTTGCTGCGCCTTCTCTTTGTCCATGTGCACACACACGATTCCTCAGCGAAAACCATGCAGAAACCTTTCCACGAGCACCCAGGGATGTGCACCCAGCACCACGTGCACGCACACGCAGCTAGAGAAAAGCACCTACCTTTTCACACACTGATGCCTAAGCAAACGCGTGGCCACACACACGCACACATCCGCAAGCGCGCCTACTCCCATCTATTGAGGGAAAGACGGACGAGCAACGTCCTGACAGGCTTGAGGGGAAAAACGTCCGTTGATGGTTGGCGTACTGCACGCCCGCCTACGGGGCTGCAGGGGAATCCACATTTGGAAGGTACCTGAAGATGTGTGCCTGTTCTTGGAGCTCCGCTAGTAGGGTAGCAAAGACACTCGTAGGCAGTACTGAATGCTGCTCCGTGCTACTTCTCCTCCGCTGGCAAATGCTTCACAGTCGCCCGAGGAAAGACGTTTAACAATCGATCTCCAAGAGAAACGAAACACATGATGCCATAAGGCGAAAGAATAGCAGGGCATCTCTTCACAAGCTTGTCCCTGATCTATAGCTGAGGGCAAACACTTGTGTGCTTGTGGGAGAGCCTGTGTCTTTCCTGGAAGCGTTTGGGAGTTTTGCTCAGACGCGTGTTTCCTCAAGTTCAAGAATCAAGATCTAGGATACCTGCAGACAGGTGCCTGTTTGTGTGGAGACAGTCTGTTTGAAACTGTGTTCCTCAGCGCCCGCTCTTTCTCCCCGTCGCTGCACACGCCTGGGAGTCCCTTTCTTTCTCTCCACAAGCACGTGTGTTGACTTCGTCGCACATGTGCATCTGCACAAGCGTTGAGCTCAGCAGAGCGTGTCTCTTGACACTTGATGTGCGTTGGCTGTGTCTGCGTGCTCCAGTGAAGAGAGAAACGGGAAATCATCTTGGTAGAGGCAACAAAGCAAAAGCGAGGCAGGATTGACATCTGCTCAACAGAGACGGATTCCCTGCGCTGACACAGTTCACAGTTACACGAGAAGCAATCTGAGCGGTCCATCGACCGGAGACGTGTTTCCCAAGAGGTCGTTTAGCGAGTGAACAGCAGTGTGCGCGACTTTCAGGAGTGTGCCTGGAAAGTGCCAGAATCACCAGAGCATCTGTGCAAAAGCTGCTGCCTCTGTGACCGCATTGAGGCACGTTCCCGTGTCTCCGAGTACATAGACGGCTCTTTCGCGTTCGCTCCGAGGGAAACGGTCCGCTATTGCTTCTGTGCGTACAGACGCGATTCCCTTGTCTCTTGCGAACACAGGGAACTCTGTGCATCCAAATCTACAGGCTAAGGACGCGTCTGCATATGTTTTGGTGAACAATCGAGTGTGCGTGTTCTGACAGCTGCCTCTATGCAGACGTCTCCACAGAGCCACTTCTGAATGCCCCGCAGCCCAGGACTGAATGGATACACTAACAAGTGCACCGGTGTGAGCAACCACATATGCAGAAGGACGTCTTTCATCTCACAGAAGCGCGAACGTCTTGGCGTTCAAGCACATGGCAGAAACAAGGTGTGAACAGATGAGCTGCTGCTATTTTCTCCGTTCGGCATGCTTCGTTGTAGCTCTCTTGCCGGTCGCCGGCTTAGCGGCTTGCTTTGCGCGACTAGGACTGGGGAGTGAAGGAGATAGCGCCGGAAACCTTGCCTTTTGCCTTCTTCGGCGCTGGAACCTGGTTGCTGCGCCTTCTCTTTGTCCATGTGCACACACACGATTCCTCAGCGAAAACCATGCAGAAACCTTTCCACGAGCACCCAGGGATGTGCACCCAGCACCACGTGCACGCACACGCAGCTAGAGAAAAGCACCTACCTTTTCACACACTGATGCCTAAGCAAACGCGTGGCCACACACATGCACACATCCGCAAGCGCGCCTACTCCCATCTATTGAGGGAAAGACGGACGAGCAACGTCCTGACAGGCTTGAGGGGAAAAACGTCCGTTGATGGTTGGCGTACTGCACGCCCGCCTACGGGGCTGCAGGGGAATCCACATTTGGAAGGTACCTGAAGATGTGTGCCTGTTCTTGGAGCTCCGCTAGTAGGGTAGCAAAGACACTCGTAGGCAGTACTGAATGCTGCTCCGTGCTACTTCTCCTCCGGTGCAAATGCTTCACAGTCGCCCGAGGAAAGACGTTTAACAATCGATCTCCAAGAGAAACGAAACACATGATGCCATAAGGCGAAAGAATAGCAGGGCATCTCTTCACAAGCTTGTCCCTGATCTATAGCTGAGGGCAAACACTTGTGTGCTTGTGGGAGAGCCTGTGTCTTTCCTGGAAGCGTTTGGGAGTTTTGCTCAGACGCGTGTTTCCTCAAGTTCAAGAATCAAGATCTAGGATACCTGCAGACAGGTGCCTGTTTGTGTGGAGACAGTCTGTTTGAATCTGTTTTCCTCAGCGCCCGCTCTTTCTCCCCGTCGCTCCACACGCCTGGGAGTCCCTTTCTTTCTCTCCACAAGCACGTGTGTTGACTTCGTCGCACATGTGCATCTGCACAAGCGTTGAGCTCAGCAGAGTGTGTCTCTTGACACTTGATGTGCGTTGGCTGTGTCTGCGTGCTCCAGTGAAGAGAGAAACGGGAAATCATCTTGGTAGAGGCAACAAAGCAAAAGCGAGGCAGGATTGACATCTGCTCAACAGAGACGGATTCCCTGCGCTGACACAGTTCACAGTTACACGAGAAGCAATCTGAGCGGTCCATCGACCGGAGACGTGTTTCCCAAGAGGTCGTTTAGCGAGTGAACAGCAGTGTGCGCGACTTTCAGGAGTGTGCGTGGAAAGTGCCAGAATCACCAGAGCATCTGTGCAAAAGCTGCTGCCTCTGTGACCGCATTGAGGCACGTTCCCGTGTCTCCGAGTACATAGACGGCTCTTTCGCGTTCGCTCCGAGGGAAACGGTCCGCTATTGCTTCTGTGCGTACAGACGCGATTCCCTTGTCTCTTGCGAACACAGGGAACTCTGTGCATCCAAATCTACAGGCTAAGGACGCGTCTGCATATGTTTTGGTGAACAATCGAGTGTGCGTGTTCTGACAGCTGCCTCTATGCAGACGTCTCCACAGAGCCACTTCTGAATGCCCCGCAGCCCAGGACTGAATGGATACACTAACAAGTGCACCGGTGTGAGCAAGCACATATGCAGAAGGACGTCTTTCATCTCACAGAAGCGCGAACGTCTTGGCGTTCAAGCACATGGCAGAAACAAGGTGTGAACAGATGAGCTGCTGCTATTTTCTCCGTTCGGCATGCTTCGTTGTAGCTCTCTTGCCGGTCGCCGGCTTAGCGGCTTGCTTTGCGCGACTAGGACTGGGGAGTGAAGGAGATAGCGCCGGAAACCTTGCCTTTTGCCTTCTTCGGCGCTGGAACCTGGTTGCTGCGCCTTCTCTTTGTCCATGTGCACACACACGATTCCTCAGCGAAAACCATGCAGAAACCTTTCCACGAGCACCCAGGGATGTGCACCCAGCACCACGTGCACGCACACGCAGCTAGAGAAAAGCACCTACCTTTTCACACACTGATGCCTAAGCAAACGCGTGGCCACACACACGCACACATCCGCAAGCGCGCCTACTCCCATCTATTGAGGGAAAGACGGACGAGCAACGTCCTGACAGGCTTGAGGGGAAAAACGTCCGTTGATGGTTGGCGTACTGCACGCCCGCCTACGGGGCTGCAGGGGAATCCACATTTGGAAGGTACCTGAAGATGTGTGCCTGTTCTTGGAGCTCCGCTAGTAGGGTAGCAAAGACACTCGTAGGCAGTACTGAATGCTGCTCCGTGCTACTTCTCCTCCGGTGGCAAATGCTTCACAGTCGCCCGAGGAAAGACGTTTAACAATCGATCTCCAAGAGAAACGAAACACATGATGCCATAAGGCGAAAGAATAGCAGGGCATCTCTTCACAAGCTTGTCCCTGATCTATAGCTGAGGGCAAACACTTGTGTGCTTGTGGGAGAGCCTGTGTCTTTCCTGGAAGCGTTTGGGAGTTTTGCTCAGACGCGTGTTTCCTCAAGTTCAAGAATCAAGATCTAGGATACCTGCAGACAGGTGCCTGTTTGTGTGGAGACAGTCTGTTTGAATCTGTTTTCCTCAGCGCCCGCTCTTTCTCCCCGTCGCTCCACACGCCTGGGAGTCCCTTTCTTTCTCTCCACAAGCACGTGTGTTGACTTCGTCGCACATGTGCATCTGCACAAGCGTTGAGCTCAGCAGAGCGTGTCTCTTGACACTTGATGTGCGTTGGCTGTGTCTGCGTGCTCCAGTGAAGAGAGAAACGGGAAATCATCTTGGTAGAGGCAACAAAGCAAAAGCGAGGCAGGATTGACATCTGCTCAACAGAGACGGATTCCCTGCGCTGACACAGTTCACAGTTACACGAGAAGCAATCTGAGCGGTCCATCGACCGGAGACGTGTTTCCCAAGAGGTCGTTTAGCGAGTGAACAGCAGTGTGCGCGACTTTCAGGAGTGTGCGTGGAAAGTGCCAGAATCACCAGAGCATCTGTGCAAAAGCTGCTGCCTCTGTGACCGCATTGAGGCACGTTCCCGTGTCTCCGAGTACATAGACGGCTCTTTCGCGTTCGCTCCGAGGGAAACGGTCCGCTATTGCTTCTGTGCGTACAGACGCGATTCCCTTGTCTCTTGCGAACACAGGGAACTCTGTGCATCCAAATCTACAGGCTAAGGACGCGTCTGCATATGTTTTGGTGAACAATCGAGTGTGCGTGTTCTGACAGCTGCCTCTATGCAGACGTCTCCACAGAGCCACTTCTGAATGCCCCGCAGCCCAGGACTGAATGGATACACTAACAAGTGCACCGGTGTGAGCAAGCACATATGCAGAAGGACGTCTTTCATCTCACAGAAGCGCGAACGTCTTGGCGTTCAAGCACATGGCAGAAACAAGGTGTGAACAGATGAGCTGCTGCTATTTTCTCCGTTCGGCATGCTTCGTTGTAGCTCTCTTGCCGGTCGCCGGCTTAGCGGCTTGCTTTGCGCGACTAGGACTGGGGAGTGAAGGAGATAGCGCCGGAAACCTTGCCTTTTGCCTTCTTCGGCGCTGGAACCTGGTTGCTGCGCCTTCTCTTTGTCCATGTGCACACACACGATTCCTCAGCGAAAACCATGCAGAAACCTTTCCACGAGCACCCAGGGATGTGCACCCAGCACCACGTGCACGCACACGCAGCTAGAGAAAAGCACCTACCTTTTCACACACTGATGCCTAAGCAAACGCGTGGCCACACACACGCACACATCCGCAAGCGCGCCTACTCCCATCTATTGAGGGAAAGACGGACGAGCAACGTCCTGACAGGCTTGAGGGGAAAAACGTCCGTTGATGGTTGGCGTACTGCACGCCCGCCTACGGGGCTGCAGGGGAATCCACATTTGGAAGGTACCTGAAGATGTGTGCCTGTTCTTGGAGCTCCGCTAGTAGGGTAGCAAAGACACTCGTAGGCAGTACTGAATGCTGCTCCGTGCTACTTCTCCTCCGCTGGCAAATGCTTCACAGTCGCCCGAGGAAAGACGTTTAACAATCGATCTCCAAGAGAAACGAAACACATGATGCCATAAGGCGAAAGAATAGCAGGGCATCTCTTCACAAGCTTGTCCCTGATCTATAGCTGAGGGCAAACACTTGTGTGCTTGTGGGAGAGCCTGTGTCTTTCCTGGAAGCGTTTGGGAGTTTTGCTCAGACGCGTGTTTCCTCAAGTTCAAGAATCAAGATCTAGGATACCTGCAGACAGGTGCCTGTTTGTGTGGAGACAGTCTGTTTGAAACTGTGTTCCTCAGCGCCCGCTCTTTCTCCCCGTCACTCCACACGCCTGGGAGTCCCTTTCTTTCTCTCCACAAGCACGTGTGTTGACTTCGTCGCACATGTGCATCTGCACAAGCGTTGAGCTCAGCAGAGCGTGTCTCTTGACACTTGATGTGCGTTGGCTGTGTCTGCGTGCTCCAGTGAAGAGAGAAACGGGAAATCATCTTGGTAGAGGCAACAAAGCAAAAGCGAGGCAGGATTGACATCTGCTCAACAGAGACGGATTCCCTGCGCTGACACAGTTCACAGTTACACGAGAAGCAATCTGAGCGGTCCATCGACCGGAGACGTGTTTCCCAAGAGGTCGTTTAGCGAGTGAACAGCAGTGTGCGCGACTTTCAGGAGTGTGCCTGGAAAGTGCCAGAATCACCAGAGCATCTGTGCAAAAGCTGCTGCCTCTGTGACCGCATTGAGGCACGTTCCCGTGTCTGCGAGTATATAGACGGCTCTTTCGCGTTCGCTCCGAGGGAAACGGTCCGCTATTGCTTCTGTGCGTACAGACGCGATTCCCTTGTCTCTTGCGAACACAGGGAACTCTGTGCATCCAAATCTACAGGCTAAGGACGCGTCTGCATATGTTTTGGTGAACAATCGAGTGTGCGTGTTCTGACAGCTGCCTCTATGCAGACGTCTCCACAGAGCCACTTCTGAATGCCCCGCAGCCCAGGACTGAATGGATACACTAACAAGTGCACCGGTGTGAGCAAGCACATATGCAGAAGGACGTCTTTCATCTCACAGAAGCGCGAACGTCTTGGCGTTCAAGCACATGGCAGAAACAAGGTGTGAACAGATGAGCTGCTGCTATTTTCTCCGTTCGGCATGCTTCGTTGTAGCTCTCTTGCCGGTCGCCGGCTTAGCGGCTTGCTTTGCGCGACTAGGACTGGGGAGTGAAGGAGATAGCGCCGGAAACCTTGCCTTTTGCCTTCTTCGGCGCTGGAACCTGGTTGCTGCGCCTTCTCTTTGTCCATGTGCACACACACGATTCCTCAGCGAAAACCATGCAGAAACCTTTCCACGAGCACCCAGGGATAGCAGGGCATCTCTTCACAAGCTTGTCCCTGATGTATAGCTGAGGGCAAACACTTGTGTGCTTGTGGGAGAGCCTGTGTCTTTCCTGGAAGCGTTTGGGAGTTTTGCTCAGACGCGTGTTTCCTCAAGTTCAAGAATCAAGATCTAGGATACCTGCAGACAGGTGCCTGTTTGTGTGGAGACAGTCTGTTTGAAACTGTGTTCCTCAGCGCCCGCTCTTTCTCCCCGTCGCTCCACACGCCTGGGAGTCCCTTTCTTTCTCTCCACAAGCACGTGTGTTGACTTCGTCGCACATGTGCATCTGCACAAGCGTTGAGCTCAGCAGAGCGTGTCTCTTGACACTTGATGTGCGTTGGCTGTGTCTGCGTGCTCCAGTGAAGAGAGAAACGGGAAATCATCTTGGTAGAGGCAACAAAGCAAAAGCGAGGCAGGATTGACATCTGCTCAACAGAGACGGATTCCCTGCGCTGACACAGTTCACAGTTACACGAGAAGCAATCTGAGCGGTCCATCGACCGGAGACGTGTTTCCCAAGAGGTCGTTTAGCGAGTGAACAGCAGTGTGCGCGACCTTCAGGAGTGTGCGTGGAAAGTGCCAGAATCACCAGAGCATCTGTGCAAAAGCTGCTGCCTCTGTGACCGCATTGAGGCACGTTCCCGTGTCTGCGAGTATATAGACGGCTCTTTCGCGTTCGCTCCGAGGGAAACGGTCCGCTATTGCTTCTGTGCGTACAGACGCGATTCCCTTGTCTCTTGCGAACACAGGGAACTCTGTGCATCCAAATCTACAGGCTAAGGACGCGTCTGCATATGTTTTGGTGAACAATCGAGTGTGCGTGTTCTGACAGCTGCCTCTATGCAGACGTCTCCACAGAGCCACTTCTGAATGCCCCGCAGCCCAGGACTGAATGGATACACTAACAAGTGCACCGGTGTGAGCAAGCACATATGCAGAAGGACGTCTTTCATCTCACAGAAGCGCGAACGTCTTGGCGTTCAAGCACATGGCAGAAACAAGGTGTGAACAGATGAGCTGCTGCTATTTTCTCCGTTCGGCATGCTTCGTTGTAGCTCTCTTGCCGGTCGCCGGCTTAGCGGCTTGCTTTGCGCGACTAGGACTGGGGAGTGAAGGAGATAGCGCCGGAAACCTTGCCTTTTGCCTTCTTCGGCGCTGGAACCTGGTTGCTGCGCCTTCTCTTTGTCCATGTGCACACACACGATTCCTCAGCGAAAACCATGCAGAAACCTTTCCACGAGCACCCAGGGATGTGCACCCAGCACCACGTGCACGCACACGCAGCTAGAGAAAAGCACCTACCTTTTCACACACTGATGCCTAAGCAAACGCGTGGCCACACACATGCACACATCCGCAAGCGCGCCTACTCCCATCTATTGAGGGAAAGACGGACGAGCAACGTCCTGACAGGCTTGAGGGGAAAAACGTCCGTTGATGGTTGGCGTACTGCACGCCCGCCTACGGGGCTGCAGGGGAATCCACATTTGGAAGGTACCTGAAGATGTGTGCCTGTTCTTGGAGCTCCGCTAGTAGGGTAGCAAAGACACTCGTAGGCAGTACTGAATGCTGCTCCGTGCTACTTCTCCTCCGCTGGCAAATGCTTCACAGTCGCCCGAGGAAAGACGTTTAACAATCGATCTCCAAGAGAAACGAAACACATGATGCCATAAGGCGAAAGAATAGCAGGGCATCTCTTCACAAGCTTGTCCCTGATCTATAGCTGAGGGCAAACACTTGTGTGCTTGTGGGAGAGCCTGTGTCTTTCCTGGAAGCGTTTGGGAGTTTTGCTCAGACGCGTGTTTCCTCAAGTTCAAGAATCAAGATCTAGGATACCTGCAGACAGGTGCCTGTTTGTGTGGAGACAGTCTGTTTGAAACTGTGTTCCTCAGCGCCCGCTCTTTCTCCCCGTCGCTCCACACGCCTGGGAGTCCCTTTCTTTCTCTCCACAAGCACGTGTGTTGACTTCGTCGCACATGTGCATCTGCACAAGCGTTGAGCTCAGCAGAGCGTGTCTCTTGACACTTGATGTGCGTTGGCTGTGTCTGCGTGCTCCAGTGAAGAGAGAAACGGGAAATCATCTTGGTAGAGGCAACAAAGCAAAAGCGAGGCAGGATTGACATCTGCTCAACAGAGACGGATTCCCTGCGCTGACACAGTTCACAGTTACACGAGAAGCAATCTGAGCGGTCCATCGACCGGAGACGTGTTTCCCAAGAGGTCGTTTAGCGAGTGAACAGCAGTGTGCGCGACTTTCAGGAGTGTGCCTGGAAAGTGCCAGAATCACCAGAGCATCTGTGCAAAAGCTGCTGCCTCTGTGACCGCATTGAGGCACGTTCCCGTGTCTCCGAGTACATAGACGGCTCTTTCGCGTTCGCTCCGAGGGAAACGGTCCGCTATTGCTTCTGTGCGTACAGACGCGATTCCCTTGTCTCTTGCGAACACAGGGAACTCTGTGCATCCAAATCTACAGGCTAAGGACGCGTCTGCATATGTTTTGGTGAACAATCGAGTGTGCGTGTTCTGACAGCTGCCTCTATGCAGACGTCTCCACAGAGCCACTTCTGAATGCCCCGCAGCCCAGGACTGAATGGATACACTAACAAGTGCACCGGTGTGAGCAAGCACATATGCAGAAGGACGTCTTTCATCTCACAGAAGCGCGAACGTCTTGGCGTTCAAGCACATGGCAGAAACAAGGTGTGAACAGATGAGCTGCTGCTATTTTCTCCGTTCGGCATGCTTCGTTGTAGCTCTCTTGCCGGTCGCCGGCTTAGCGGCTTGCTTTGCGCGACTAGGACTGGGGAGTGAAGGAGATAGCGCCGGAAACCTTGCCTTTTGCCTTCTTCGGCGCTGGAACCTGGTTGCTGCGCCTTCTCTTTGTCCATGTGCACACACACGATTCCTCAGCGAAAACCATGCAGAAACCTTACCTCGAGCACCCAGGGATGTGCACCCAGCACCACGTGCACGCACACGCAGCTAGAGAAAAGCACCTACCTTTTCACACACTGATGCCTAAGCAAACGCGTGGCCACACACACGCACACATCCGCAAGCGCGCCTACTCCCATCTATTGAGGGAAAGACGGACGAGCAACGTCCTGACAGGCTTGAGGGGAAAAACGTCCGTTGATGGTTGGCGTACTGCACGCCCGCCTACGGGGCTGCAGGGGAATCCACATTTGGAAGGTACCTGAAGATGTGTGCCTGTTCTTGGAGCTCCGCTAGTAGGGTAGCAAAGACACTCGTAGGCAGTACTGAATGCTGCTCCGTGCTACTTCTCCTCCGGTGCAAATGCTTCACAGTCGCCCGAGGAAAGACGTTTAACAATCGATCTCCAAGAGAAACGAAACACATGATGCCATAAGGCGAAAGAATAGCAGGGCATCTCTTCACAAGCTTGTCCCTGATCTATAGCTGAGGGCAAACACTTGTGTGCTTGTGGGAGAGCCTGTGTCTTTCCTGGAAGCGTTTGGGAGTTTTGCTCAGACGCGTGTTTCCTCAAGTTCAAGAATCAAGATCTAGGATACCTGCAGACAGGTGCCTGTTTGTGTGGAGACAGTCTGTTTGAATCTGTTTTCCTCAGCGCCCGCTCTTTCTCCCCGTCGCTCCACACGCCTGGGAGTCCCTTTCTTTCTCTCCACAAGCACGTGTGTTGACTTCGTCGCACATGTGCATCTGCACAAGCGTTGAGCTCAGCAGAGCGTGTCTCTTGACACTTGATGTGCGTTGGCTGTGTCTGCGTGCTCCAGTGAAGAGAGAAACGGGAAATCATCTTGGTAGAGGCAACAAAGCAAAAGCGAGGCAGGATTGACATCTGCTCAACAGAGACGGATTCCCTGCGCTGACACAGTTCACAGTTACACGAGAAGCAATCTGAGCGGTCCATCGACCGGAGACGTGTTTCCCAAGAGGTCGTTTAGCGAGTGAACAGCAGTGTGCGCGACTTTCAGGAGTGTGCGTGGAAAGTGCCAGAATCACCAGAGCATCTGTGCAAAAGCTGCTGCCTCTGTGACCGCATTGAGGCACGTTCCCGTGTCTCCGAGTACATAGACGGCTCTTTCGCGTTCGCTCCGAGGGAAACGGTCCGCTATTGCTTCTGTGCGTACAGACGCGATTCCCTTGTCTCTTGCGAACACAGGGAACTCTGTGCATCCAAATCTACAGGCTAAGGACGCGTCTGCATATGTTTTGGTGAACAATCGAGTGTGCGTGTTCTGACAGCTGCCTCTATGCAGACGTCTCCACAGAGCCACTTCTGAATGCCCCGCAGCCCAGGACTGAATGGATACACTAACAAGTGCACCGGTGTGAGCAAGCACATATGCAGAAGGACGTCTTTCATCTCACAGAAGCGCGAACGTCTTGGCGTTCAAGCACATGGCAGAAACAAGGTGTGAACAGATGAGCTGCTGCTATTTTCTCCGTTCGGCATGCTTCGTTGTAGCTCTCTTGCCGGTCGCCGGCTTAGCGGCTTGCTTTGCGCGACTAGGACTGGGGAGTGAAGGAGATAGCGCCGGAAACCTTGCCTTTTGCCTTCTTCGGCGCTGGAACCTGGTTGCTGCGCCTTCTCTTTGTCCATGTGCACACACACGATTCCTCAGCGAAAACCATGCAGAAACCTTTCCACGAGCACCCAGGGATGTGCACCCAGCACCACGTGCACGCACACGCAGCTAGAGAAAAGCACCTACCTTTTCACACACTGATGCCTAAGCAAACGCGTGGCCACACACACGCACACATCCGCAAGCGCGCCTACTCCCATCTATTGAGGGAAAGACGGACGAGCAACGTCCTGACAGGCTTGAGGGGAAAAACGTCCGTTGATGGTTGGCGTACTGCACGCCCGCCTACGGGGCTGCAGGGGAATCCACATTTGGAAGGTACCTGAAGATGTGTGCCTGTTCTTGGAGCTCCGCTAGTAGGGTAGCAAAGACACTCGTAGGCAGTACTGAATGCTGCTCCGTGCTACTTCTCCTCCGCTGGCAAATGCTTCACAGTCGCCCGAGGAAAGACGTTTAACAATCGATCTCCAAGAGAAACGAAACACATGATGCCATAAGGCGAAAGAATAGCAGGGCATCTCTTCACAAGCTTGTCCCTGATCTATAGCTGAGGGCAAACACTTGTGTGCTTGTGGGAGAGCCTGTGTCTTTCCTGGAAGCGTTTGGGAGTTTTGCTCAGACGCGTGTTTCCTCAAGTTCAAGAATCAAGATCTAGGATACCTGCAGACAGGTGCCTGTTTGTGTGGAGACAGTCTGTTTGAAACTGTGTTCCTCAGCGCCCGCTCTTTCTCCCCGTCACTCCACACGCCTGGGAGTCCCTTTCTTTCTCTCCACAAGCACGTGTGTTGACTTCGTCGCACATGTGCATCTGCACAAGCGTTGAGCTCAGCAGAGCGTGTCTCTTGACACTTGATGTGCGTTGGCTGTGTCTGCGTGCTCCAGTGAAGAGAGAAACGGGAAATCATCTTGGTAGAGGCAACAAAGCAAAAGCGAGGCAGGATTGACATCTGCTCAACAGAGACGGATTCCCTGCGCTGACACAGTTCACAGTTACACGAGAAGCAATCTGAGCGGTCCATCGACCGGAGACGTGTTTCCCAAGAGGTCGTTTAGCGAGTGAACAGCAGTGTGCGCGACTTTCAGGAGTGTGCCTGGAAAGTGCCAGAATCACCAGAGCATCTGTGCAAAAGCTGCTGCCTCTGTGACCGCATTGAGGCACGTTCCCGTGTCTGCGAGTATATAGACGGCTCTTTCGCGTTCGCTCCGAGGGAAACGGTCCGCTATTG
The DNA here is from genome assembly GCF_037038585.1 of Patagioenas fasciata. NCBI lineage: Eukaryota > Metazoa > Chordata > Aves > Columbiformes > Columbidae > Patagioenas > Patagioenas fasciata. The sequence continues at coordinate 42,459,926 of NC_092560.1, forward strand.
CTTCTGTGCGTACAGACGCGATTCCCTTGTCTCTTGCGAACACAGGGAACTCTGTGCATCCAAATCTACAGGCTAAGGACGCGTCTGCATATGTTTTGGTGAACAATCGAGTGTGCGTGTTCTGACAGCTGCCTCTATGCAGACGTCTCCACAGAGCCACTTCTGAATGCCCCGCAGCCCAGGACTGAATGGATACACTAACAAGTGCACCGGTGTGAGCAACCACATATGCAGAAGGACGTCTTTCATCTCACAGAAGCGCGAACGTCTTGGCGTTCAAGCACATGGCAGAAACAAGGTGTGAACAGATGAGCTGCTGCTATTTTCTCCGTTCGGCATGCTTCGTTGTAGCTCTCTTGCCGGTCGCCGGCTTAGCGGCTTGCTTTGCGCGACTAGGACTGGGGAGTGAAAGAGATAGCGCCGGAAACCTTGCCTTTTGCCTTCTTCGGCGCTGGAACCTGGTTGCTGCGCCTTCTCTTTGTCCATGTGCACACACACGATTCCTCAGCGAAAACCATGCAGAAACCTTTCCACGAGCACCCAGGGATAGCAGGGCATCTCTTCACAAGCTTGTCCCTGATGTATAGCTGAGGGCAAACACTTGTGTGCTTGTGGGAGAGCCTGTGTCTTTCCTGGAAGCGTTTGGGAGTTTTGCTCAGACGCGTGTTTCCTCAAGTTCAAGAATCAAGATCTAGGATACCTGCAGACAGGTGCCTGTTTGTGTGGAGACAGTCTGTTTGAAACTGTGTTCCTCAGCGCCCGCTCTTTCTCCCCGTCGCTCCACACGCCTGGGAGTCCCTTTCTTTCTCTCCACAAGCACGTGTGTTGACTTCGTCGCACATGTGCATCTGCACAAGCGTTGAGCTCAGCAGAGCGTGTCTCTTGACACTTGATGTGCGTTGGCTGTGTCTGCGTGCTCCAGTGAAGAGAGAAACGGGAAATCATCTTGGTAGAGGCAACAAAGCAAAAGCGAGGCAGGATTGACATCTGCTCAACAGAGACGGATTCCCTGCGCTGACACAGTTCACAGTTACACGAGAAGCAATCTGAGCGGTCCATCGACCGGAGACGTGTTTCCCAAGAGGTCGTTTAGCGAGTGAACAGCAGTGTGCGCGACCTTCAGGAGTGTGCGTGGAAAGTGCCAGAATCACCAGAGCATCTGTGCAAAAGCTGCTGCCTCTGTGACCGCATTGAGGCACGTTCCCGTGTCTGCGAGTATATAGACGGCTCTTTCGCGTTCGCTCCGAGGGAAACGGTCCGCTATTGCTTCTGTGCGTACAGACGCGATTCCCTTGTCTCTTGCGAACACAGGGAACTCTGTGCATCCAAATCTACAGGCTAAGGACGCGTCTGCATATGTTTTGGTGAACAATCGAGTGTGCGTGTTCTGACAGCTGCCTCTATGCAGACGTCTCCACAGAGCCACTTCTGAATGCCCCGCAGCCCAGGACTGAATGGATACACTAACAAGTGCACCGGTGTGAGCAAGCACATATGCAGAAGGACGTCTTTCATCTCACAGAAGCGCGAACGTCTTGGCGTTCAAGCACATGGCAGAAACAAGGTGTGAACAGATGAGCTGCTGCTATTTTCTCCGTTCGGCATGCTTCGTTGTAGCTCTCTTGCCGGTCGCCGGCTTAGCGGCTTGCTTTGCGCGACTAGGACTGGGGAGTGAAGGAGATAGCGCCGGAAACCTTGCCTTTTGCCTTCTTCGGCGCTGGAACCTGGTTGCTGCGCCTTCTCTTTGTCCATGTGCACACACACGATTCCTCAGCGAAAACCATGCAGAAACCTTTCCACGAGCACCCAGGGATGTGCACCCAGCACCACGTGCACGCACACGCAGCTAGAGAAAAGCACCTACCTTTTCACACACTGATGCCTAAGCAAACGCGTGGCCACACACATGCACACATCCGCAAGCGCGCCTACTCCCATCTATTGAGGGAAAGACGGACGAGCAACGTCCTGACAGGCTTGAGGGGAAAAACGTCCGTTGATGGTTGGCGTACTGCACGCCCGCCTACGGGGCTGCAGGGGAATCCACATTTGGAAGGTACCTGAAGATGTGTGCCTGTTCTTGGAGCTCCGCTAGTAGGGTAGCAAAGACACTCGTAGGCAGTACTGAATGCTGCTCCGTGCTACTTCTCCTCCGCTGGCAAATGCTTCACAGTCGCCCGAGGAAAGACGTTTAACAATCGATCTCCAAGAGAAACGAAACACATGATGCCATAAGGCGAAAGAATAGCAGGGCATCTCTTCACAAGCTTGTCCCTGATCTATAGCTGAGGGCAAACACTTGTGTGCTTGTGGGAGAGCCTGTGTCTTTCCTGGAAGCGTTTGGGAGTTTTGCTCAGACGCGTGTTTCCTCAAGTTCAAGAATCAAGATCTAGGATACCTGCAGACAGGTGCCTGTTTGTGTGGAGACAGTCTGTTTGAAACTGTGTTCCTCAGCGCCCGCTCTTTCTCCCCGTCGCTCCACACGCCTGGGAGTCCCTTTCTTTCTCTCCACAAGCACGTGTGTTGACTTCGTCGCACATGTGCATCTGCACAAGCGTTGAGCTCAGCAGAGCGTGTCTCTTGACACTTGATGTGCGTTGGCTGTGTCTGCCTGCTCTAGTGAAGAGAGAAACGGGAAATCATCTTGGTAGAGGCAACAAAGCAAAAGCGAGGCAGGATTGACATCTGCTCAACAGAGACGGATTCCCTGCGCTGACACAGTTCACAGTTACACGAGAAGCAATCTGAGCGGTCCATCGACCGGAGACGTGTTTCCCAAGAGGTCGTTTAGCGAGTGAACAGCAGTGTGCGCGACTTTCAGGAGTGTGCCTGGAAAGTGCCAGAATCACCAGAGCATTTGTGCAAAAGCTGCTGCCTCTGTGACCGCATTGAGGCACGTTCCCGTGTCTCCGAGTACATAGACGGCTCTTCCGCGTTCGCTCCGAGGGAAACGGTCCGCTATTGCTTCTGTGCGTACAGACGCGATTCCCTTGTCTCTTGCGAACACAGGGAACTCTGTGCATCCAAATCTACAGGCTAAGGACGCGTCTGCATATGTTTTGATGAACAATCGAGTGTGCGTGTTCTGACAGCTGCCTCTATGCAGACGTCTCCACAGAGCCACTTCTGAATGCCCCGCAGCCCAGGACTGAATGGATACACTAACAAGTGCACCGGTGTGAGCAACCACATATGCAGAAGGACGTCTTTCATCTCACAGAAGCGCGAACGTCTTGGCGTTCAAGCACATGGCAGAAACAAGGTGTGAACAGATGAGCTGCTGCTATTTTCTCCGTTCGGCATGCTTCGTTGTAGCTCTCTTGCCGGTCGCCGGCTTAGCGGCTTGCTTTGCGCGACTAGGACTGGGGAGTGAAGGAGATAGCGCCGGAAACCTTGCCTTTTGCCTTCTTCGGCGCTGGAACCTGGTTGCTGCGCCTTCTCTTTGTCCATGTGCACACACACGATTCCTCAGCGAAAACCATGCAGAAACCTTTCCACGAGCACCCAGGGATGTGCACCCAGCACCACGTGCACGCACACGCAGCTAGAGAAAAGCACCTACCTTTTCACACACTGATGCCTAAGCAAACGCGTGGCCACACACACGCACACATCCGCAAGCGCGCCTACTCCCATCTATTGAGGGAAAGACGGACGAGCAACGTCCTGACAGGCTTGAGGGGAAAAACGTCCGTTGATGGTTGGCGTACTGCACGCCCGCCTACGGGGCTGCAGGGGAATCCACATTTGGAAGGTACCTGAAGATGTGTGCCTGTTCTTGGAGCTCCGCTAGTAGGGTAGCAAAGACACTCGTAGGCAGTACTGAATGCTGCTCCGTGCTACTTCTCCTCCGGTGCAAATGCTTCACAGTCGCCCGAGGAAAGACGTTTAACAATCGATCTCCAAGAGAAACGAAACACATGATGCCATAAGGCGAAAGAATAGCAGGGCATCTCTTCACAAGCTTGTCCCTGATCTATAGCTGAGGGCAAACACTTGTGTGCTTGTGGGAGAGCCTGTGTCTTTCCTGGAAGCGTTTGGGAGTTTTGCTCAGACGCGTGTTTCCTCAAGTTCAAGAATCAAGATCTAGGATGCCTGCAGACAGGTGCCTGTTTGTGTGGAGACAGTCTGTTTGAATCTGTTTTCCTCAGCGCCCGCTCTTTCTCCCCGTCGCTCCACACGCCTGGGAGTCCCTTTCTTTCTCTCCACAAGCACGTGTGTTGACTTCGTCGCACATGTGCATCTGCACAAGCGTTGAGCTCAGCAGAGTGTGTCTCTTGACACTTGATGTGCGTTGGCTGTGTCTGCGTGCTCCAGTGAAGAGAGAAACGGGAAATCATCTTGGTAGAGGCAACAAAGCAAAAGCGAGGCAGGATTGACATCTGCTCAACAGAGACGGATTCCCTGCGCTGACACAGTTCACAGTTACACGAGAAGCAATCTGAGCGGTCCATCGACCGGAGACGTGTTTCCCAAGAGGTCGTTTAGCGAGTGAACAGCAGTGTGCGCGACTTTCAGGAGTGTGCGTGGAAAGTGCCAGAATCACCAGAGCATCTGTGCAAAAGCTGCTGCCTCTGTGACCGCATTGAGGCACGTTCCCGTGTCTCCGAGTACATAGACGGCTCTTTCGCGTTCGCTCCGAGGGAAACGGTCCGCTATTGCTTCTGTGCGTACAGACGCGATTCCCTTGTCTCTTGCGAACACAGGGAACTCTGTGCATCCAAATCTACAGGCTAAGGACGCGTCTGCATATGTTTTGGTGAACAATCGAGTGTGCGTGTTCTGACAGCTGCCTCTATGCAGACGTCTCCACAGAGCCACTTCTGAATGCCCCGCAGCCCAGGACTGAATGGATACACTAACAAGTGCACCGGTGTGAGCAAGCACATATGCAGAAGGACGTCTTTCATCTCACAGAAGCGCGAACGTCTTGGCGTTCAAGCACATGGCAGAAACAAGGTGTGAACAGATGAGCTGCTGCTATTTTCTCCGTTCGGCATGCTTCGTTGTAGCTCTCTTGCCGGTCGCCGGCTTAGCGGCTTGCTTTGCGCGACTAGGACTGGGGAGTGAAGGAGATAGCGCCGGAAACCTTGCCTTTTGCCTTCTTCGGCGCTGGAACCTGGTTGCTGCGCCTTCTCTTTGTCCATGTGCACACACACGATTCCTCAGCGAAAACCATGCAGAAACCTTACCTCGAGCACCCAGGGATGTGCACCCAGCACCACGTGCACGCACACGCAGCTAGAGAAAAGCACCTACCTTTTCACACACTGATGCCTAAGCAAACGCGTGGCCACACACACGCACACATCCGCAAGCGCGCCTACTCCCATCTATTGAGGGAAAGACGGACGAGCAACGTCCTGACAGGCTTGAGGGGAAAAACGTCCGTTGATGGTTGGCGTACTGCACGCCCGCCTACGGGGCTGCAGGGGAATCCACATTTGGAAGGTACCTGAAGATGTGTGCCTGTTCTTGGAGCTCCGCTAGTAGGGTAGCAAAGACACTCGTAGGCAGTACTGAATGCTGCTCCGTGCTACTTCTCCTCCGCTGGCAAATGCTTCACAGTCGCCCGAGGAAAGACGTTTAACAATCGATCTCCAAGAGAAACGAAACACATGATGCCATAAGGCGAAAGAATAGCAGGGCATCTCTTCACAAGCTTGTCCCTGATCTATAGCTGAGGGCAAACACTTGTGTGCTTGTGGGAGAGCCTGTGTCTTTCCTGGAAGCGTTTGGGAGTTTTGCTCAGACGCGTGTTTCCTCAAGTTCAAGAATCAAGATCTAGGATACCTGCAGACAGGTGCCTGTTTGTGTGGAGACAGTCTGTTTGAAACTGTGTTCCTCAGCGCCCGCTCTTTCTCCCCGTCGCTCCACACGCCTGGGAGTCCCTTTCTTTCTCTCCACAAGCACGTGTGTTGACTTCGTCGCACATGTGCATCTGCACAAGCGTTGAGCTCAGCAGAGCGTGTCTCGACACTTGATGTGCGTTGGCTGTGTCTACCTGCTCTAGTGAAGAGAGAAACGGGAAATCATCTTGGTAGAGGCAACAAAGCAAAAGCGAGGCAGGATTGACATCTGCTCAACAGAGACGGATTCCCTGCGCTGACACAGTTCACAGTTACACGAGAAGCAATCTGAGCGGTCCATCGACCGGAGACGTGTTTCCCAAGAGGTCGTTTAGCGAGTGAACAGCAGTGTGCGCGACTTTCAGGAGTGTGCCTGGAAAGTGCCAGAATCACCAGAGCATCTGTGCAAAAGCTGCTGCCTCTGTGACCGCATTGAGGCACGTTCCCGTGTCTCCGAGTACATAGACGGCTCTTCCGCGTTCGCTCCGAGGGAAACGGTCCGCTATTGCTTCTGTGCGTACAGACGCGATTCCCTTGTCTCTTGCGAACACAGGGAACTCTGTGCATCCAAATCTACAGGCTAAGGACGCGTCTGCATATGTTTTGGTGAACAATCGAGTGTGCGTGTTCTGACAGCTGCCTCTATGCAGACGTCTCCACAGAGCCACTTCTGAATGCCCCGCAGCCCAGGACTGAATGGATACACTAACAAGTGCACCGGTGTGAGCAAGCACATATGCAGAAGGACGTCTTTCATCTCACAGAAGCGCGAACGTCTTGGCGTTCAAGCACATGGCAGAAACAAGGTGTGAACAGATGAGCTGCTGCTATTTTCTCCGTTCGGCATGCTTCGTTGTAGCTCTCTTGCCGGTCGCCGGCTTAGCGGCTTGCTTTGCGCGACTAGGACTGGGGAGTGAAGGAGATAGCGCCGGAAACCTTGCCTTTTGCCTTCTTCGGCGCTGGAACCTGGTTGCTGCGCCTTCTCTTTGTCCATGTGCACACACACGATTCCTCAGCGAAAACCATGCAGAAACCTTTCCACGAGCACCCAGGGATGTGCACCCAGCACCACGTGCACGCACACGCAGCTAGAGAAAAGCACCTACCTTTTCACACACTGATGCCTAAGCAAACGCGTGGCCACACACACGCACACATCCGCAAGCGCGCCTACTCCCATCTATTGAGGGAAAGACGGACGAGCAACGTCCTGACAGGCTTGAGGGGGAAAACGTCCGTTGATGGTTGGCGTACTGCACGCCCGCCTACGGGGCTGCAGGGGAATCCACATTTGGAAGGTACCTGAAGATGTGTGCCTGTTCTTGGAGCTCCGCTAGTAGGGTAGCAAAGACACTCGTAGGCAGTACTGAATGCTGCTCCGTGCTACTTCTCCTCCGCTGGCAAATGCTTCACAGTCGCCCGAGGAAAGACGTTTAACAATCGATCTCCAAGAGAAACGAAACACATGATGCCATAAGGCGAAAGAATAGCAGGGCATCTCTTCACAAGCTTGTCCCTGATCTATAGCTGAGGGCAAACACTTGTGTGCTTGTGGGAGAGCCTGTGTCTTTCCTGGAAGCGTTTGGCAGTTTTGCTCAGACGCGTGTTTCCTCAAGTTCAAGAATCAAGATCTAGGATACCTGCAGACAGGTGCCTGTTTGTGTGGAGACAGTCTGTTTGAAACTGTGTTCCTCAGCGCCCGCTCTTTCTCCCCGTCGCTCCACACGCCTGGGAGTCCCTTTCTTTCTCTCCACAAGCACGTGTGTTGACTTCGTCGCACATGTGCATCTGCACAAGCGTTGAGCTCAGCAGAGCGTGTCTCTTGACACTTGATGTGCGTTGGCTGTGTCTGCGTGCTCCAGTGAAGAGAGAAACGGGAAATCATCTTGGTAGAGGCAACAAAGCAAAAGCGAGGCAGGATTGACATCTGCTCAACAGAGACGGATTCCCTGCGCTGACACAGTTCACAGTTACACGAGAAGCAATCTGAGCGGTCCATCGACCGGAGACGTGTTTCCCAAGAGGTCGTTTAGCGAGTGAACAGCAGTGTGCGCGACTTTCAGGAGTGTGCCTGGAAAGTGCCAGAATCACCAGAGCATCTGTGCAAAAGCTGCTGCCTCTGTGACCGCATTGAGGCACGTTCCCGTGTCTCCGAGTACATAGACGGCTCTTCCGCGTTCGCTCCGAGGGAAACGGTCCGCTATTGCTTCTGTGCGTACAGACGCGATTCCCTTGTCTCTTGCGAACACAGGGAACTCTGTGCATCCAAATCTACAGGCTAAGGACGCGTCTGCATATGTTTTGGTGAACAATCGAGTGTGCGTGTTCTGACAGCTGCCTCTATGCAGACGTCTCCACAGAGCCACTCCTGAATGCCCCGCAGCCCAGGACTGAATGGATACACTAACAAGTGCACCGGTGTGAGCAACCACATATGCAGAAGGACGTCTTTCATCTCACAGAAGCGCGAACGTCTTGGCGTTCAAGCACATGGCAGAAACAAGGTGTGAACAGATGAGCTGCTGCTATTTTCTCCGTTCGGCATGCTTCGTTGTAGCTCTCTTGCCGGTCGCCGGCTTAGCGGCTTGCTTTGCGCGACTAGGACTGGGGAGTGAAGGAGATAGCGCCGGAAACCTTGCCTTTTGCCTTCTTCGGCGCTGGAACCTGGTTGCTGCGCCTTCTCTTTGTCCATGTGCACACACACGATTCCTCAGCGAAAACCATGCAGAAACCTTTCCACGAGCACCCAGGGATGTGCACCCAGCACCACGTGCACGCACACGCAGCTAGAGAAAAGCACCTACCTTTTCACACACTGATGCCTAAGCAAACGCGTGGCCACACACACGCACACATCCGCAAGCGCGCCTACTCCCATCTATTGAGGGAAAGACGGACGAGCAACGTCCTGACAGGCTTGAGGGGAAAAACGTCCGTTGATGGTTGGCGTACTGCACGCCCGCCTACGGGGCTGCAGGGGAATCCACATTTGGAAGGTACCTGAAGATGTGTGCCTGTTCTTGGAGCTCCGCTAGTAGGGTAGCAAAGACACTCGTAGGCAGTACTGAATGCTGCTCCGTGCTACTTCTCCTCCGCTGGCAAATGCTTCAGAGTCGCCCGAGGAAAGACGCTTAACAATCGATCTCCAAGAGAAACGAAACACATGATGCCATAAGGCGAAAGAATAGCAGGGCATCTCTTCACAAGCTTGTCCCTGATGTATAGCTGAGGGCAAACACTTGTGTGCTTGTGGGAGAGCCTGTGTCTTTCCTGGAAGCGTTTGGCAGTTTTGCTCAGACGCGTGTTTCCTCAAGTTCAAGAATCAAGATCTAGGATACCTGCAGACAGGTGCCTGTTTGTGTGGAGACAGTCTGTTTGAAACTGTGTTCCTCAGCGCCCGCTCTTTCTCCCCGTCGCTCCACACGCCTGGGAGTCCCTTTCTTTCTCTCCACAAGCACGTGTGTTGACTTCGTCGCACATGTGCATCTGCACAAGCGTTGAGCTCAGCAGAGTGTGTCTCTTGACACTTGATGTGCGTTGGCTGTGTCTGCGTGCTCCAGTGAAGAGAGAAACGGGAAATCATCTTGGTAGAGGCAACAAAGCAAAAGCGAGGCAGGATTGACATCTGCTCAACAGAGACGGATTCCCTGCGCTGACACAGTTCACAGTTACACGAGAAGCAATCTGAGCGGTCCATCGACCGGAGACGTGTTTCCCAAGAGGTCGTTTAGCGAGTGAACAGCAGTGTGCGCGACTTTCAGGAGTGTGCCTGGAAAGTGCCAGAATCACCAGAGTATCTGTGCAAAAGCTGCTGCCTCTGTGACCGCATTGAGGCACGTTCCCGTGTCTCCGAGTACATAGACGGCTCTTTCGCGTTCGCTCCGAGGGAAACGGTCCGCTATTGCTTCTGTGCGTACAGACGCGATTCCCTTGTCTCTTGCGAACACAGGGAACTCTGTGCATCCAAATCTACAGGCTAAGGACGCGTCTGCATATGTTTTGGTGAACAATCGAGTGTGCGTGTTCTGACAGCTGCCTCTATGCAGACGTCTCCACAGAGCCACTTCTGAATGCCCCGCAGCCCAGGACTGAATGGATACACTAACAAGTGCACCGGTGTGAGCAAGCACATATGCAGAAGGACGTCTTTCATCTCACAGAAGCGCGAACGTCTTGGCGTTCAAGCACATGGCAGAAACAAGGTGTGAACAGATGAGCTGCTGCTATTTTCTCCGTTCGGCATGCTTCGTTGTAGCTCTCTTGCCGGTCGCCGGCTTAGCGGCTTGCTTTGCGCGACTAGGACTGGGGAGTGAAGGAGATAGCGCCGGAAACCTTGCCTTTTGCCTTCTTCGGCGCTGGAACCTGGTTGCTGCGCCTTCTCTTTGTCCATGTGCACACACACGATTCCTCAGCGAAAACCATGCAGAAACCTTACCTCGAGCACCCAGGGATGTGCACCCAGCACCACGTGCACGCACACGCAGCTAGAGAAAAGCACCTACCTTTTCACACACTGATGCCTAAGCAAACGCGTGGCCACACACACGCACACATCCGCAAGCGCGCCTACTCCCATCTATTGAGGGAAAGACGGACGAGCAACGTCCTGACAGGCTTGAGGGGAAAAACGTCCGTTGATGGTTGGCGTACTGCACGCCCGCCTACGGGGCTGCAGGGGAATCCACATTTGGAAGGTACCTGAAGATGTGTGCCTGTTCTTGGAGCTCCGCTAGTAGGGTAGCAAAGACACTCGTAGGCAGTACTGAATGCTGCTCCGTGCTACTTCTCCTCCGGTGCAAATGCTTCACAGTCGCCCGAGGAAAGACGTTTAACAATCGATCTCCAAGAGAAACGAAACACATGATGCCATAAGGCGAAAGAATAGCAGGGCATCTCTTCACAAGCTTGTCCCTGATCTATAGCTGAGGGCAAACACTTGTGTGCTTGTGGGAGAGCCTGTGTCTTTCCTGGAAGCGTTTGGCAGTTTTGCTCAGACGCGTGTTTCCTCAAGTTCAAGAATCAAGATCTAGGATACCTGCAGACAGGTGCCTGTTTGTGTGGAGACAGTCTGTTTGAATCTGTTTTCCTCAGCGCCCGCTCTTTCTCCCCGTCGCTCCACACGCCTGGGAGTCCCTTTCTTTCTCTCCACAAGCACGTGTGTTGACTTCGTCGCACATGTGCATCTGCACAAGCGTTGAGCTCAGCAGAGTGTGTCTCTTGACACTTGATGTGCGTTGGCTGTGTCTGCGTGCTCCAGTGAAGAGAGAAACGGGAAATCATCTTGGTAGAGGCAACAAAGCAAAAGCGAGGCAGGATTGACATCTGCTCAACAGAGACGGATTCCCTGCGCTGACACAGTTCACAGTTACACGAGAAGCAATCTGAGCGGTCCATCGACCGGAGACGTGTTTCCCAAGAGGTCGTTTAGCGAGTGAACAGCAGTGTGCGCAACTTTCAGGAGTGTGCGTGGAAAGTGCCAGAATCACCAGAGCATCTGTGCAAAAGCTGCTGCCTCTGTGACCGCATTGAGGCACGTTCCCGTGTCTCCGAGTACATAGACGGCTCTTTCGCGTTCGCTCCGAGGGAAACGGTCCGCTATTGCTTCTGTGCGTACAGACGCGATTCCCTTGTCTCTTGCGAACACAGGGAACTCTGTGCATCCAAATCTACAGGCTAAGGACGCGTCTGCATATGTTTTGGTGAACAATCGAGTGTGCGTGTTCTGACAGCTGCCTCTATGCAGACGTCTCCACAGAGCCACTTCTGAATGCCCCGCAGCCCAGGACTGAATGGATACACTAACAAGTGCACCGGTGTGAGCAACCACATATGCAGAAGGACGTCTTTCATCTCACAGAAGCGCGAACGTCTTGGCGTTCAAGCACATGGCAGAAACAAGGTGTGAACAGATGAGCTGCTGCTATTTTCTCCGTTCGGCATGCTTCGTTGTAGCTCTCTTGCCGGTCGCCGGCTTAGCGGCTTGCTTTGCGCGACTAGGTCTGCGGAGAGAAGGAGATAGCGCCGGAAACCTTGCCTTTTGCCTTCTTCGGCGCTGGAACCTGGTTGCTGCGCCTTCTCTTTGTCCATGTGCACACACACGATTCCTCAGCGAAAACCATGCAGAAACCTTACCTCGAGCACCCAGGGATGTGCACCCAGCACCACGTGCACGCACACGCAGCTAGAGAAAAGCACCTACCTTTTCACACACTGATGCCTAAGCAAACGCGTGGCCACACACACGCACACATCCGCAAGCGCGCCTACTCCCATCTATTGAGGGAAAGACGGACGAGCAACGTCCTGACAGGCTTGAGGGGGAAAACGTCCGTTGATGGTTGGCGTACTGCACGCCCGCCTACGGGGCTGCAGGGGAATCCACATTTGGAAGGTACCTGAAGATGTGTGCCTGTTCTTGGAGCTCCGCTAGTAGGGTAGCAAAGACACTCGTAGGCAGTACTGAATGCTGCTCCGTGCTACTTCTCCTCCGCTGGCAAATGCTTCACAGTCGCCCGAGGAAAGACGTTTAACAATCGATCTCCAAGAGAAACGAAACACATGATGCCATAAGGCGAAAGAATAGCAGGGCATCTCTTCACAAGCTTGTCCCTGATCTATAGCTGAGGGCAAACACTTGTGTGCTTGTGGGAGAGCCTGTGTCTTTCCTGGAAGCGTTTGGCAGTTTTGCTCAGACGCGTGTTTCCTCAAGTTCAAGAATCAAGATCTAGGATACCTGCAGACAGGTGCCTGTTTGTGTGGAGACAGTCTGTTTGAAACTGTGTTCCTCAGCGCCCGCTCTTTCTCCCCGTCGCTCCACACGCCTGGGAGTCCCTTTCTTTCTCTCCACAAGCACGTGTGTTGACTTCGTCGCACATGTGCATCTGCACAAGCGTTGAGCTCAGCAGAGTGTGTCTCTTGACACTTGATGTGCGTTGGCTGTGTCTGCGTGCTCCAGTGAAGAGAGAAACGGGAAATCATCTTGGTAGAGGCAACAAAGCAAAAGCGAGGCAGGATTGACATCTGCTCAACAGAGACGGATTCCCTGCGCTGACACAGTTCACAGTTACACGAGAAGCAATCTGAGCGGTCCATCGACCGGAGACGTGTTTCCCAAGAGGTCGTTTAGCGAGTGAACAGCAGTGTGCGCGACTTTCAGGAGTGTGCCTGGAAAGTGCCAGAATCACCAGAGTATCTGTGCAAAAGCTGCTGCCTCTGTGACCGCATTGAGGCACGTTCCCGTGTCTCCGAGTACATAGACGGCTCTTTCGCGTTCGCTCCGAGGGAAACGGTCCGCTATTGCTTCTGTGCGTACAGACGCGATTCCCTTGTCTCTTGCGAACACAGGGAACTCTGTGCATCCAAATCTACAGGCTAAGGACGCGTCTGCATATGTTTTGGTGAACAATCGAGTGTGCGTGTTCTGACAGCTGCCTCTATGCAGACGTCTCCACAGAGCCACTTCAGAATGCCCCGCAGCCCAGGACTGAATGGATACACTAACAAGTGCACCGGTGTGAGCAAGCACATATGCAGAAGGACGTCTTTCATCTCACAGAAGCGCGAACGTCTTGGCGTTCAAGCACATGGCAGAAACAAGGTGTGAACAGATGAGCTGCTGCTATTTTCTCCGTTCGGCATGCTTCGTTGTAGCTCTCTTGCCGGTCGCCGGCTTAGCGGCTTGCTTTGCGCGGCTAGGACTGGGGAGTGAAGGAGATAGCGCCGGAAACCCTGCCTTTTGCCTTCTTCGGCGCTGGAACCTGGTTGCTGCGCCTTCTCTTTGTCCATGTGCACACACACGATTCCTCAGCGAAAACCATGCAGAAACCTTACCTCGAGCACCCAGGGATGTGCACCCAGCACCACGTGCACGCACACGCAGCTAGAGAAAAGCACCTACCTTTTCACACACTGATGCCTAAGCAAACGCGTGGCCACACACACGCACACATCCGCAAGCGCGCCTACTCCCATCTATTGAGGGAAAGACGGACGAGCAACGTCCTGACAGGCTTGAGGGGAAAAACGTCCGTTGATGGTTGGCGTACTGCACGCCCGCCTACGGGGCTGCAGGGGAATCCACATTTGGAAGGTACCTGAAGATGTGTGCCTGTTCTTGGAGCTCCGCTAGTAGGGTAGCAAAGACACTCGTAGGCAGTACTGAATGCTGCTCCGTGCTACTTCTCCTCCGCTGGCAAATGCTTCACAGTCGCCCGAGGAAAGACGTTTAACAATCGATCTCCAAGAGAAACGAAACACATGATGCCATAAGGCGAAAGAATAGCAGGGCATCTCTTCACAAGCTTGTCCCTGATCTATAGCTGAGGGCAAACACTTGTGTGCTTGTGGGAGAGCCTGTGTCTTTCCTGGAAGCGTTTGGGAGTTTTGCTCAGACGCGTGTTTCCTCAAGTTCAAGAATCAAGATCTAGGATACCTGCAGACAGGTGCCTGTTTGTGTGGAGACAGTCTGTTTGAAACTGTGTTCCTCAGCGCCCGCTCTTTCTCCCCGTCGCTCCACACGCCTGGGAGTCCCTTTCTTTCTCTCCACAAGCACGTGTGTTGACTTCGTCGCACATGTGCATCTGCACAAGCGTTGAGCTCAGCAGAGTGTGTCTCTTGACACTTGATGTGCGTTGGCTGTGTCTGCGTGCTCCAGTGAAGAGAGAAACGGGAAATCATCTTGGTAGAGGCAACAAAGCAAAAGCGAGGCAGGATTGACATCTGCTCAACAGAGACGGATTCCCTGCGCTGACACAGTTCACAGTTACACGAGAAGCAATCTGAGCGGTCCATCGACCGGAGACGTGTTTCCCAAGAGGTCGTTTAGCGAGTGAACAGCAGTGTGCGCGACTTTCAGGAGTGTGCCTGGAAAGTGCCAGAATCACCAGAGTATCTGTGCAAAAGCTGCTGCCTCTGTGACCGCATTGAGGCACGTTCCCGTGTCTCCGAGTACATAGACGGCTCTTTCGCGTTCGCTCCGAGGGAAACGGTCCGCTATTGCTTCTGTGCGTACAGACGCGATTCCCTTGTCTCTTGCGAACACAGGGAACTCTGTGCATCCAAATCTACAGGCTAAGGACGCGTCTGCATATGTTTTGGTGAACAATCGAGTGTGCGTGTTCTGACAGCTGCCTCTATGCAGACGTCTCCACAGAGCCACTTCTGAATGCCCCGCAGCCCAGGACTGAATGGATACACTAACAAGTGCACCGGTGTGAGCAAGCACATATGCAGAAGGACGTCTTTCATCTCACAGAAGCGCGAACGTCTTGGCGTTCAAGCACATGGCAGAAACAAGGTGTGAACAGATGAGCTGCTGCTATTTTCTCCGTTCGGCATGCTTCGTTGTAGCTCTCTTGCCGGTCGCCGGCTTAGCGGCTTGCTTTGCGCGACTAGGACTGGGGAGTGAAGGAGATAGCGCCGGAAACCTTGCCTTTTGCCTTCTTCGGCGCTGGAACCTGGTTGCTGCGCCTTCTCTTTGTCCATGTGCACACACACGATTCCTCAGCGAAAACCATGCAGAAACCTTACCTCGAGCACCCAGGGATGTGCACCCAGCACCACGTGCACGCACACGCAGCTAGAGAAAAGCACCTACCTTTTCACACACTGATGCCTAAGCAAACGCGTGGCCACACACACGCACACATCCGCAAGCGCGCCTACTCCCATCTATTGAGGGAAAGACGGACGAGCAACGTCCTGACAGGCTTGAGGGGGAAAACGTCCGTTGATGGTTGGCGTACTGCACGCCCGCCTACGGGGCTGCAGGGGAATCCACATTTGGAAGGTACCTGAAGATGTGTGCCTGTTCTTGGAGCTCCGCTAGTAGGGTAGCAAAGACACTCGTAGGCAGTACTGAATGCTGCTCCGTGCTACTTCTCCTCCGCTGGCAAATGCTTCACAGTCGCCCGAGGAAAGACGTTTAACAATCGATCTCCAAGAGAAACGAAACACATGATGCCATAAGGCGAAAGAATAGCAGGGCATCTCTTCACAAGCTTGTCCCTGATCTATAGCTGAGGGCAAACACTTGTGTGCTTGTGGGAGAGCCTGTGTCTTTCCTGGAAGCGTTTGGCAGTTTTGCTCAGACGCGTGTTTCCTCAAGTTCAAGAATCAAGATCTAGGATACCTGCAGACAGGTGCCTGTTTGTGTGGAGACAGTCTGTTTGAATCTGTTTTCCTCAGCGCCCGCTCTTTCTCCCCGTCGCTCCACACGCCTGGGAGTCCCTTTCTTTCTCTCCACAAGCACGTGTGTTGACTTCGTCGCACATGTGCATCTGCACAAGCGTTGAGCTCAGCAGAGTGTGTCTCTTGACACTTGATGTGCGTTGGCTGTGTCTGCGTGCTCCAGTGAAGAGAGAAACGGGAAATCATCTTGGTAGAGGCAACAAAGCAAAAGCGAGGCAGGATTGACATCTGCTCAACAGAGACGGATTCCCTGCGCTGACACAGTTCACAGTTACACGAGAAGCAATCTGAGCGGTCCATCGACCGGAGACGTGTTTCCCAAGAGGTCGTTTAGCGAGTGAACAGCAGTGTGCGCGACTTTCAGGAGTGTGCGTGGAAAGTGCCAGAATCACCAGAGCATCTGTGCAAAAGCTGCTGCCTCTGTGACCGCATTGAGGCACGTTCCCGTGTCTCCGAGTACATAGACGGCTCTTTCGCGTTCGCTCCGAGGGAAACGGTCCGCTATTGCTTCTGTGCGTACAGACGCGATTCCCTTGTCTCTTGCGAACACAGGGAACTCTGTGCATCCAAATCTACAGGCTAAGGACGCGTCTGCATATGTTTTGGTGAACAATCGAGTGTGCGTGTTCTGACAGCTGCCTCTATGCAGACGTCTCCACAGAGCCACTTCTGAATGCCCCGCAGCCCAGGACTGAATGGATACACTAACAAGTGCACCGGTGTGAGCAAGCACATATGCAGAAGGACGTCTTTCATCTCACAGAAGCGCGAACGTCTTGGCGTTCAAGCACATGGCAGAAACAAGGTGTGAACAGATGAGCTGCTGCTATTTTCTCCGTTCGGCATGCTTCGTTGTAGCTCTCTTGCCGGTCGCCGGCTTAGCGGCTTGCTTTGCGCGACTAGGACTGGGGAGTGAAGGAGATAGCGCCGGAAACCTTGCCTTTTGCCTTCTTCGGCGCTGGAACCTGGTTGCTGCGCCTTCTCTTTGTCCATGTGCACACACACGATTCCTCAGCGAAAACCATGCAGAAACCTTACCTCGAGCACCCAGGGATGTGCACCCAGCACCACGTGCACGCACACGCAGCTAGAGAAAAGCACCTACCTTTTCACACACTGATGCCTAAGCAAACGCGTGGCCACACACACGCACACATCCGCAAGCGCGCCTACTCCCATCTATTGAGGGAAAGACGGACGAGCAACGTCCTGACAGGCTTGAGGGGAAAAACGTCCGTTGATGGTTGGCGTACTGCACGCCCGCCTACGGGGCTGCAGGGGAATCCACATTTGGAAGGTACCTGAAGATGTGTGCCTGTTCTTGGAGCTCCGCTAGTAGGGTAGCAAAGACACTCGTAGGCAGTACTGAATGCTGCTCCGTGCTACTTCTCCTCCGGTGCAAATGCTTCACAGTCGCCCGAGGAAAGACGTTTAACAATCGATCTCCAAGAGAAACGAAACACATGATGCCATAAGGCGAAAGAATAGCAGGGCATCTCTTCACAAGCTTGTCCCTGATCTATAGCTGAGGGCAAACACTTGTGTGCTTGTGGGAGAGCCTGTGTCTTTCCTGGAAGCGTTTGGCAGTTTTGCTCAGACGCGTGTTTCCTCAAGTTCAAGAATCAAGATCTAGGATACCTGCAGACAGGTGCCTGTTTGTGTGGAGACAGTCTGTTTGAATCTGTTTTCCTCAGCGCCCGCTCTTTCTCCCCGTCGCTCCACACGCCTGGGAGTCCCTTTCTTTCTCTCCACAAGCACGTGTGTTGACTTCGTCGCACATGTGCATCTGCACAAGCGTTGAGCTCAGCAGAGTGTGTCTCTTGACACTTGATGTGCGTTGGCTGTGTCTGCGTGCTCCAGTGAAGAGAGAAACGGGAAATCATCTTGGTAGAGGCAACAAAGCAAAAGCGAGGCAGGATTGACATCTGCTCAACAGAGACGGATTCCCTGCGCTGACACAGTTCACAGTTACACGAGAAGCAATCTGAGCGGTCCATCGACCGGAGACGTGTTTCCCAAGAGGTCGTTTAGCGAGTGAACAGCAGTGTGCGCGACTTTCAGGAGTGTGCGTGGAAAGTGCCAGAATCACCAGAGCATCTGTGCAAAAGCTGCTGCCTCTGTGACCGCATTGAGGCACGTTCCCGTGTCTCCGAGTACATAGACGGCTCTTTCGCGTTCGCTCCGAGGGAAACGGTCCGCTATTGCTTCTGTGCGTACAGACGCGATTCCCTTGTCTCTTGCGAACACAGGGAACTCTGTGCATCCAAATCTACAGGCTAAGGACGCGTCTGCATATGTTTTGGTGAACAATCGAGTGTGCGTGTTCTGACAGCTGCCTCTATGCAGACGTCTCCACAGAGCCACTTCTGAATGCCCCGCAGCCCAGGACTGAATGGATACACTAACAAGTGCACCGGTGTGAGCAACCACATATGCAGAAGGACGTCTTTCATCTCACAGAAGCGCGAACGTCTTGGCGTTCAAGCACATGGCAGAAACAAGGTGTGAACAGATGAGCTGCTGCTATTTTCTCCGTTCGGCATGCTTCGTTGTAGCTCTCTTGCCGGTCGCCGGCTTAGCGGCTTGCTTTGCGCGACTAGGACTGGGGAGTGAAGGAGATAGCGCCGGAAACCTTGCCTTTTGCCTTCTTCGGCGCTGGAACCTGGTTGCTGCGCCTTCTCTTTGTCCATGTGCACACACACGATTCCTCAGCGAAAACCATGCAGAAACCTTTCCACGAGCACCCAGGGATAGCAGGGCATCTCTTCACAAGCTTGTCCCTGATGTATAGCTGAGGGCAAACACTTGTGTGCTTGTGGGAGAGCCTGTGTCTTTCCTGGAAGCGTTTGGGAGTTTTGCTCAGACGCGTGTTTCCTCAAGTTCAAGAATCAAGATCTAGGATACCTGCAGACAGGTGCCTGTTTGTGTGGAGACAGTCTGTTTGAAACTGTGTTCCTCAGCGCCCGCTCTTTCTCCCCGTCGCTCCACACGCCTGGGAGTCCCTTTCTTTCTCTCCACAAGCACGTGTGTTGACTTCGTCGCACATGTGCATCTGCACAAGCGTTGAGCTCAGCAGAGCGTGTCTCTTGACACTTGATGTGCGTTGGCTGTGTCTGCGTGCTCCAGTGAAGAGAGAAACGGGAAATCATCTTGGTAGAGGCAACAAAGCAAAAGCGAGGCAGGATTGACATCTGCTCAACAGAGACGGATTCCCTGCGCTGACACAGTTCACAGTTACACGAGAAGCAATCTGAGCGGTCCATCGACCGGAGACGTGTTTCCCAAGAGGTCGTTTAGCGAGTGAACAGCAGTGTGCGCGACTTTCAGGAGTGTGCCTGGAAAGTGCCAGAATCACCAGAGCATCTGTGCAAAAGCTGCTGCCTCTGTGACCGCATTGAGGCACGTTCCCGTGTCTGCGAGTATATAGACGGCTCTTTCGCGTTCGCTCCGAGGGAAACGGTCCGCTATTGCTTCTGTGCGTACAGACGCGATTCCCTTGTCTCTTGCGAACACAGGGAACTCTGTGCATCCAAATCTACAGGCTAAGGACGCGTCTGCATATGTTTTGGTGAACAATCGAGTGTGCGTGTTCTGACAGCTGCCTCTATGCAGACGTCTCCACAGAGCCACTTCTGAATGCCCCGCAGCCCAGGACTGAATGGATACACTAACAAGTGCACCGGTGTGAGCAAGCACATATGCAGAAGGACGTCTTTCATCTCACAGAAGCGCGAACGTCTTGGCGTTCAAGCACATGGCAGAAACAAGGTGTGAACAGATGAGCTGCTGCTATTTTCTCCGTTCGGCATGCTTCGTTGTAGCTCTCTTGCCGGTCGCCGGCTTAGCGGCTTGCTTTGCGCGGCTAGGACTGGGGAGTGAAGGAGATAGCGCCGGAAACCTTGCCTTTTGCCTTCTTCGGCGCTGGAACCTGGTTGCTGCGCCTTCTCTTTGTCCATGTGCACACACACGATTCCTCAGCGAAAACCATGCAGAAACCTTACCTCGAGCACCCTGGGATGTGCACCCAGCACCACGTGCACGCACACGCAGCTAGAGAAAAGCACCTACCTTTTCACACACTGATGCCTAAGCAAACGCGTGGCCACACACACGCACACATCCGCAAGCGCGCCTACTCCCATCTATTGAGGGAAAGACGGACGAGCAACATCCTGACAGGCTTGAGGGGAAAAACGTCCGTTGATGGTTGGCGTACTGCACGCCCGCCTACGGGGCTGCAGGGGAATCCACATTTGGAAGGTACCTGAAGATGTGTGCCTGTTCTTGGAGCTCCGCTAGTAGGGTAGCAAAGACACTCGTAGGCAGTACTGAATGCTGCTCCGTGCTACTTCTCCTCCGCTGGCAAATGCTTCACAGTCGCCCGAGGAAAGACGTTTAACAATCGATCTCCAAGAGAAACGAAACACATGATGCCATAAGGCGAAAGAATAGCAGGGCATCTCTTCACAAGCTTGTCCCTGATCTATAGCTGAGGGCAAACACTTGTGTGCTTGTGGGAGAGCCTGTGTCTTTCCTGGAAGCGTTTGGGAGTTTTGCTCAGACGCGTGTTTCCTCAAGTTCAAGAATCAAGATCTAGGATACCTGCAGACAGGTGCCTGTTTGTGTGGAGACAGTCTGTTTGAAACTGTGTTCCTCAGCGCCCGCTCTTTCTCCCCGTCGCTCCACACGCCTGGGAGTCCCTTTCTTTCTCTCCACAAGCACGTGTGTTGACTTCGTCGCACATGTGCATCTGCACAAGCGTTGAGCTCAGCAGAGTGTGTCTCTTGACACTTGATGTGCGTTGGCTGTGTCTGCGTGCTCCAGTGAAGAGAGAAACGGGAAATCATCTTGGTAGAGGCAACAAAGCAAAAGCGAGGCAGGATTGACATCTGCTCAACAGAGACGGATTCCCTGCGCTGACACAGTTCACAGTTACACGAGAAGCAATCTGAGCGGTCCATCGACCGGAGACGTGTTTCCCAAGAGGTCGTTTAGCGAGTGAACAGCAGTGTGCGCGACTTTCAGGAGTGTGCCTGGAAAGTGCCAGAATCACCAGAGCATCTGTGCAAAAGCTGCTGCCTCTGTGACCGCATTGAGGCACGTTCCCGTGTCTCCGAGTACATAGACGGCTCTTTCGCGTTCGCTCCGAGGGAAACGGTCCGCTATTGCTTCTGTGCGTACAGACGCGATTCCCTTGTCTCTTGCGAACACAGGGAACTCTGTGCATCCAAATCTACAGGCTAAGGACGCGTCTGCATATGTTTTGGTGAACAATCGAGTGTGCGTGTTCTGACAGCTGCCTCTATGCAGACGTCTCCACAGAGCCACTTCTGAATGCCCCGCAGCCCAGGACTGAATGGATACACTAACAAGTGCACCGGTGTGAGCAACCACATATGCAGAAGGACGTCTTTCATCTCACAGAAGCGCGAACGTCTTGGCGTTCAAGCACATGGCAGAAACAAGGTGTGAACAGATGAGCTGCTGCTATTTTCTCCGTTCGGCATGCTTCGTTGTAGCTCTCTTGCCGGTCGCCGGCTTAGCGGCTTGCTTTGCGCGGCTAGGACTGGGGAGTGAAGGAGATAGCGCCGGAAACCTTGCCTTTTGCCTTCTTCGGCGCTGGAACCTGGTTGCTGCGCCTTCTCTTTGTCCATGTGCACACACACGATTCCTCAGCGAAAACCATGCAGAAACCTTACCTCGAGCACCCTGGGATGTGCACCCAGCACCACGTGCACGCACACGCAGCTAGAGAAAAGCACCTACCTTTTCACACACTGATGCCTAAGCAAACGCGTGGCCACACACACGCACACATCCGCAAGCGCGCCTACTCCCATCTATTGAGGGAAAGACGGACGAGCAACATCCTGACAGGCTTGAGGGGAAAAACGTCCGTTGATGGTTGGCGTACTGCACGCCCGCCTACGGGGCTGCAGGGGAATCCACATTTGGAAGGTACCTGAAGATGTGTGCCTGTTCTTGGAGCTCCGCTAGTAGGGTAGCAAAGACACTCGTAGGCAGTACTGAATGCTGCTCCGTGCTACTTCTCCTCCGCTGGCAAATGCTTCACAGTCGCCCGAGGAAAGACGTTTAACAATCGATCTCCAAGAGAAACGAAACACATGATGCCATAAGGCGAAAGAATAGCAGGGCATCTCTTCACAAGCTTGTCCCTGATCTATAGCTGAGGGCAAACACTTGTGTGCTTGTGGGAGAGCCTGTGTCTTTCCTGGAAGCGTTTGGCAGTTTTGCTCAGACGCGTGTTTCCTCAAGTTCAAGAATCAAGATCTAGGATACCTGCAGACAGGTGCCTGTTTGTGTGGAGACAGTCTGTTTGAAACTGTGTTCCTCAGCGCCCGCTCTTTCTCCCCGTCGCTCCACACGCCTGGGAGTCCCTTTCTTTCTCTCCACAAGCACGTGTGTTGACTTCGTCGCACATGTGCATCTGCACAAGCGTTGAGCTCAGCAGAGTGTGTCTCTTGACACTTGATGTGCGTTGGCTGTGTCTGCGTGCTCCAGTGAAGAGAGAAACGGGAAATCATCTTGGTAGAGGCAACAAAGCAAAAGCGAGGCAGGATTGACATCTGCTCAACAGAGACGGATTCCCTGCGCTGACACAGTTCACAGTTACACGAGAAGCAATCTGAGCGGTCCATCGACCGGAGACGTGTTTCCCAAGAGGTCGTTTAGCGAGTGAACAGCAGTGTGCGCGACTTTCAGGAGCGTGCCTGGAAAGTGCCAGAATCACCAGAGCATCTGTGCAAAAGCTGCTGCCTCTGTGACCGCATTGAGGCACGTTCCCGTGTCTCCGAGTACATAGACGGCTCTTTCGCGTTCACTCCGAGGGAAACGGTCCGCTATTGCTTCTGTGCGTACAGACGCGATTCCCTTGTCTCTTGCGAACACAGGGAACTCTGTGCATCCAAATCTACAGGCTAAGGACGCGTCTGCATATGTTTTGGTGAACAATCGAGTGTGCGTGTTCTGACAGCTGCCTCTATGCAGACGTCTCCACAGAGCCACTTCTGAATGCCCCGCAGCCCAGGACTGAATGGATACACTAACAAGTGCACCGGTGTGAGCAAGCACATATGCAGAAGGACGTCTTTCATCTCACAGAAGCGCGAACGTCTTGGCGTTCAAGCACATGGCAGAAACAAGGTGTGAACAGATGAGCTGCTGCTATTTTCTCCGTTCGGCATGCTTCGTTGTAGCTCTCTTGCCGGTCGCCGGCTTAGCGGCTTGCTTTGCGCGACTAGGACTGGGGAGTGAAGGAGATAGCGCCGGAAACCTTGCCTTTTGCCTTCTTCGGCGCTGGAACCTGGTTGCTGCGCCTTCTCTTTGTCCATGTGCACACACACGATTCCTCAGCGAAAACCATGCAGAAACCTTTCCACGAGCACCCAGGGATAGCAGGGCATCTCTTCACAAGCTTGTCCCTGATGTATAGCTGAGGGCAAACACTTGTGTGCTTGTGGGAGAGCCTGTGTCTTTCCTGGAAGCGTTTGGGAGTTTTGCTCAGACGCGTGTTTCCTCAAGTTCAAGAATCAAGATCTAGGATACCTGCAGACAGGTGCCTGTTTGTGTGGAGACAGTCTGTTTGAAACTGTGTTCCTCAGCGCCCGCTCTTTCTCCCCGTCGCTCCACACGCCTGGGAGTCCCTTTCTTTCTCTCCACAAGCACGTGTGTTGACTTCGTCGCACATGTGCATCTGCACAAGCGTTGAGCTCAGCAGAGCGTGTCTCTTGACACTTGATGTGCGTTGGCTGTGTCTGCGTGCTCCAGTGAAGAGAGAAACGGGAAATCATCTTGGTAGAGGCAACAAAGCAAAAGCGAGGCAGGATTGACATCTGCTCAACAGAGACGGATTCCCTGCGCTGACACAGTTCACAGTTACACGAGAAGCAATCTGAGCGGTCCATCGACCGGAGACGTGTTTCCCAAGAGGTCGTTTAGCGAGTGAACAGCAGTGTGCGCGACTTTCAGGAGTGTGCCTGGAAAGTGCCAGAATCACCAGAGCATCTGTGCAAAAGCTGCTGCCTCTGTGACCGCATTGAGGCACGTTCCCGTGTCTGCGAGTATATAGACGGCTCTTTCGCGTTCGCTCCGAGGGAAACGGTCCGCTATTGCTTCTGTGCGTACAGACGCGATTCCCTTGTCTCTTGCGAACACAGGGAACTCTGTGCATCCAAATCTACAGGCTAAGGACGCGTCTGCATATGTTTTGGTGAACAATCGAGTGTGCGTGTTCTGACAGCTGCCTCTATGCAGACGTCTCCACAGAGCCACTTCTGAATGCCCCGCAGCCCAGGACTGAATGGATACACTAACAAGTGCACCGGTGTGAGCAAGCACATATGCAGAAGGACGTCTTTCATCTCACAGAAGCGCGAACGTCTTGGCGTTCAAGCACATGGCAGAAACAAGGTGTGAACAGATGAGCTGCTGCTATTTTCTCCGTTCGGCATGCTTCGTTGTAGCTCTCTTGCCGGTCGCCGGCTTAGCGGCTTGCTTTGCGCGGCTAGGACTGGGGAGTGAAGGAGATAGCGCCGGAAACCTTGCCTTTTGCCTTCTTCGGCGCTGGAACCTGGTTGCTGCGCCTTCTCTTTGTCCATGTGCACACACACGATTCCTCAGCGAAAACCATGCAGAAACCTTACCTCGAGCACCCTGGGATGTGCACCCAGCACCACGTGCACGCACACGCAGCTAGAGAAAAGCACCTACCTTTTCACACACTGATGCCTAAGCAAACGCGTGGCCACACACACGCACACATCCGCAAGCGCGCCTACTCCCATCTATTGAGGGAAAGACGGACGAGCAACATCCTGACAGGCTTGAGGGGAAAAACGTCCGTTGATGGTTGGCGTACTGCACGCCCGCCTACGGGGCTGCAGGGGAATCCACATTTGGAAGGTACCTGAAGATGTGTGCCTGTTCTTGGAGCTCCGCTAGTAGGGTAGCAAAGACACTCGTAGGCAGTACTGAATGCTGCTCCGTGCTACTTCTCCTCCGCTGGCAAATGCTTCACAGTCGCCCGAGGAAAGACGTTTAACAATCGATCTCCAAGAGAAACGAAACACATGATGCCATAAGGCGAAAGAATAGCAGGGCATCTCTTCACAAGCTTGTCCCTGATCTATAGCTGAGGGCAAACACTTGTGTGCTTGTGGGAGAGCCTGTGTCTTTCCTGGAAGCGTTTGGGAGTTTTGCTCAGACGCGTGTTTCCTCAAGTTCAAGAATCAAGATCTAGGATACCTGCAGACAGGTGCCTGTTTGTGTGGAGACAGTCTGTTTGAATCTGTTTTCCTCAGCGCCCGCTCTTTCTCCCCGTCGCTCCACACGCCTGGGAGTCCCTTTCTTTCTCTCCACAAGCACGTGTGTTGACTTCGTCGCACATGTGCATCTGCACAAGCGTTGAGCTCAGCAGAGTGTGTCTCTTGACACTTGATGTGCGTTGGCTGTGTCTGCGTGCTCCAGTGAAGAGAGAAACGGGAAATCATCTTGGTAGAGGCAACAAAGCAAAAGCGAGGCAGGATTGACATCTGCTCAACAGAGACGGATTCCCTGCGCTGACACAGTTCACAGTTACACGAGAAGCAATCTGAGCGGTCCATCGACCGGAGACGTGTTTCCCAAGAGGTCGTTTAGCGAGTGAACAGCAGTGTGCGCGACTTTCAGGAGTGTGCGTGGAAAGTGCCAGAATCACCAGAGCATCTGTGCAAAAGCTGCTGCCTCTGTGACCGCATTGAGGCACGTTCCCGTGTCTCCGAGTACATAGACGGCTCTTTCGCGTTCGCTCCGAGGGAAACGGTCCGCTATTGCTTCTGTGCGTACAGACGCGATTCCCTTGTCTCTTGCGAACACAGGGAACTCTGTGCATCCAAATCTACAGGCTAAGGACGCGTCTGCATATGTTTTGGTGAACAATCGAGTGTGCGTGTTCTGACAGCTGCCTCTATGCAGACGTCTCCACAGAGCCACTTCTGAATGCCCCGCAGCCCAGGACTGAATGGATACACTAACAAGTGCACCGGTGTGAGCAACCACATATGCAGAAGGACGTCTTTCATCTCACAGAAGCGCGAACGTCTTGGCGTTCAAGCACATGGCAGAAACAAGGTGTGAACAGATGAGCTGCTGCTATTTTCTCCGTTCGGCATGCTTCGTTGTAGCTCTCTTGCCGGTCGCCGGCTTAGCGGCTTGCTTTGCGCGACTAGGACTGGGGAGTGAAGGAGATAGCGCCGGAAACCTTGCCTTTTGCCTTCTTCGGCGCTGGAACCTGGTTGCTGCGCCTTCTCTTTGTCCATGTGCACACACACGATTCCTCAGCGAAAACCATGCAGAAACCTTTCCACGAGCACCCAGGGATAGCAGGGCATCTCTTCACAAGCTTGTCCCTGATGTATAGCTGAGGGCAAACACTTGTGTGCTTGTGGGAGAGCCTGTGTCTTTCCTGGAAGCGTTTGGGAGTTTTGCTCAGACGCGTGTTTCCTCAAGTTCAAGAATCAAGATCTAGGATACCTGCAGACAGGTGCCTGTTTGTGTGGAGACAGTCTGTTTGAAACTGTGTTCCTCAGCGCCCGCTCTTTCTCCCCGTCGCTCCACACGCCTGGGAGTCCCTTTCTTTCTCTCCACAAGCACGTGTGTTGACTTCGTCGCACATGTGCATCTGCACAAGCGTTGAGCTCAGCAGAGGGTGTCTCTTGACACTTGATGTGCGTTGGCTGTGTCTGCGTGCTCCAGTGAAGAGAGAAACGGGAAATCATCTTGGTAGAGGCAACAAAGCAAAAGCGAGGCAGGATTGACATCTGCTCAACAGAGACGGATTCCCTGCGCTGACACAGTTCACAGTTACACGAGAAGCAATCTGAGCGGTCCATCGACCGGAGACGTGTTTCCCAAGAGGTCGTTTAGCGAGTGAACAGCAGTGTGCGCGACTTTCAGGAGTGTGCCTGGAAAGTGCCAGAATCACCAGAGCATCTGTGCAAAAGCTGCTGCCTCTGTGACCGCATTGAGGCACGTTCCCGTGTCTGCGAGTATATAGACGGCTCTTTCGCGTTCGCTCCGAGGGAAACGGTCCGCTATTGCTTCTGTGCGTACAGACGCGATTCCCTTGTCTCTTGCGAACACAGGGAACTCTGTGCATCCAAATCTACAGGCTAAGGACGCGTCTGCATATGTTTTGGTGAACAATCGAGTGTGCGTGTTCTGACAGCTGCCTCTATGCAGACGTCTCCACAGAGCCACTTCTGAATGCCCCGCAGCCCAGGACTGAATGGATACACTAACAAGTGCACCGGTGTGAGCAAGCACATATGCAGAAGGACGTCTTTCATCTCACAGAAGCGCGAACGTCTTGGCGTTCAAGCACATGGCAGAAACAAGGTGTGAACAGATGAGCTGCTGCTATTTTCTCCGTTCGGCATGCTTCGTTGTAGCTCTCTTGCCGGTCGCCGGCTTAGCGGCTTGCTTTGCGCGGCTAGGACTGGGGAGTGAAGGAGATAGCGCCGGAAACCTTGCCTTTTGCCTTCTTCGGCGCTGGAACCTGGTTGCTGCGCCTTCTCTTTGTCCATGTGCACACACACGATTCCTCAGCGAAAACCATGCAGAAACCTTACCTCGAGCACCCTGGGATGTGCACCCAGCACCACGTGCACGCACACGCAGCTAGAGAAAAGCACCTACCTTTTCACACACTGATGCCTAAGCAAACGCGTGGCCACACACACGCACACATCCGCAAGCGCGCCTACTCCCATCTATTGAGGGAAAGACGGACGAGCAACATCCTGACAGGCTTGAGGGGAAAAACGTCCGTTGATGGTTGGCGTACTGCACGCCCGCCTACGGGGCTGCAGGGGAATCCACATTTGGAAGGTACCTGAAGATGTGTGCCTGTTCTTGGAGCTCCGCTAGTAGGGTAGCAAAGACACTCGTAGGCAGTACTGAATGCTGCTCCGTGCTACTTCTCCTCCGCTGGCAAATGCTTCACAGTCGCCCGAGGAAAGACGTTTAACAATCGATCTCCAAGAGAAACGAAACACATGATGCCATAAGGCGAAAGAATAGCAGGGCATCTCTTCACAAGCTTGTCCCTGATCTATAGCTGAGGGCAAACACTTGTGTGCTTGTGGGAGAGCCTGTGTCTTTCCTGGAAGCGTTTGGGAGTTTTGCTCAGACGCGTGTTTCCTCAAGTTCAAGAATCAAGATCTAGGATACCTGCAGACAGGTGCCTGTTTGTGTGGAGACAGTCTGTTTGAAACTGTGTTCCTCAGCGCCCGCTCTTTCTCCCCGTCGCTCCACACGCCTGGGAGTCCCTTTCTTTCTCTCCACAAGCACGTGTGTTGACTTCGTCGCACATGTGCATCTGCACAAGCGTTGAGCTCAGCAGAGTGTGTCTCTTGACACTTGATGTGCGTTGGCTGTGTCTGCGTGCTCCAGTGAAGAGAGAAACGGGAAATCATCTTGGTAGAGGCAACAAAGCAAAAGCGAGGCAGGATTGACATCTGCTCAACAGAGACGGATTCCCTGCGCTGACACAGTTCACAGTTACACGAGAAGCAATCTGAGCGGTCCATCGACCGGAGACGTGTTTCCCAAGAGGTCGTTTAGCGAGTGAACAGCAGTGTGCGCGACTTTCAGGAGTGTGCCTGGAAAGTGCCAGAATCACCAGAGCATCTGTGCAAAAGCTGCTGCCTCTGTGACCGCATTGAGGCACGTTCCCGTGTCTCCGAGTACATAGACGGCTCTTTCGCGTTCGCTCCGAGGGAAACGGTCCGCTATTGCTTCTGTGCGTACAGACGCGATTCCCTTGTCTCTTGCGAACACAGGGAACTCTGTGCATCCAAATCTACAGGCTAAGGACGCGTCTGCATATGTTTTGGTGAACAATCGAGTGTGCGTGTTCTGACAGCTGCCTCTATGCAGACGTCTCCACAGAGCCACTTCTGAATGCCCCGCAGCCCAGGACTGAATGGATACACTAACAAGTGCACCGGTGTGAGCAAGCACATATGCAGAAGGACGTCTTTCATCTCACAGAAGCGCGAACGTCTTGGCGTTCAAGCACATGGCAGAAACAAGGTGTGAACAGATGAGCTGCTGCTATTTTCTCCGTTCGGCATGCTTCGTTGTAGCTCTCTTGCCGGTCGCCGGCTTAGCGGCTTGCTTTGCGCGGCTAGGACTGGGGAGTGAAGGAGATAGCGCCGGAAACCTTGCCTTTTGCCTTCTTCGGCGCTGGAACCTGGTTGCTGCGCCTTCTCTTTGTCCATGTGCACACACACGATTCCTCAGCGAAAACCATGCAGAAACCTTACCTCGAGCACCCTGGGATGTGCACCCAGCACCACGTGCACGCACACGCAGCTAGAGAAAAGCACCTACCTTTTCACACACTGATGCCTAAGCAAACGCGTGGCCACACACACGCACACATCCGCAAGCGCGCCTACTCCCATCTATTGAGGGAAAGACGGACGAGCAACATCCTGACAGGCTTGAGGGGAAAAACGTCCGTTGATGGTTGGCGTACTGCACGCCCGCCTACGGGGCTGCAGGGGAATCCACATTTGGAAGGTACCTGAAGATGTGTGCCTGTTCTTGGAGCTCCGCTAGTAGGGTAGCAAAGACACTCGTAGGCAGTACTGAATGCTGCTCCGTGCTACTTCTCCTCCGCTGGCAAATGCTTCACAGTCGCCCGAGGAAAGACGTTTAACAATCGATCTCCAAGAGAAACGAAACACATGATGCCATAAGGCGAAAGAATAGCAGGGCATCTCTTCACAAGCTTGTCCCTGATCTATAGCTGAGGGCAAACACTTGTGTGCTTGTGGGAGAGCCTGTGTCTTTCCTGGAAGCGTTTGGCAGTTTTGCTCAGACGCGTGTTTCCTCAAGTTCAAGAATCAAGATCTAGGATACCTGCAGACAGGTGCCTGTTTGTGTGGAGACAGTCTGTTTGAAACTGTGTTCCTCAGCGCCCGCTCTTTCTCCCCGTCGCTCCACACGCCTGGGAGTCCCTTTCTTTCTCTCCACAAGCACGTGTGTTGACTTCGTCGCACATGTGCATCTGCACAAGCGTTGAGCTCAGCAGAGCGTGTCTCTTGACACTTGATGTGCGTTGGCTGTGTCTGCGTGCTCCAGTGAAGAGAGAAACGGGAAATCATCTTGGTAGAGGCAACAAAGCAAAAGCGAGGCAGGATTGACATCTGCTCAACAGAGACGGATTCCCTGCGCTGACACAGTTCACAGTTACACGAGAAGCAATCTGAGCGGTCCATCGACCGGAGACGTGTTTCCCAAGAGGTCGTTTAGCGAGTGAACAGCAGTGTGCGCGACTTTCAGGAGTGTGCCTGGAAAGTGCCAGAATCACCAGAGCATCTGTGCAAAAGCTGCTGCCTCTGTGACCGCATTGAGGCACGTTCCCGTGTCTGCGAGTATATAGACGGCTCTTTCGCGTTCGCTCCGAGGGAAACGGTCCGCTATTGCTTCTGTGCGTACAGACGCGATTCCCTTGTCTCTTGCGAACACAGGGAACTCTGTGCATCCAAATCTACAGGCTAAGGACGCGTCTGCATATGTTTTGGTGAACAATCGAGTGTGCGTGTTCTGACAGCTGCCTCTATGCAGAC
This sequence comes from Patagioenas fasciata, assembly GCF_037038585.1. Taxonomy (NCBI): domain Eukaryota; kingdom Metazoa; phylum Chordata; class Aves; order Columbiformes; family Columbidae; genus Patagioenas; species Patagioenas fasciata. Next base: position 42,490,599 of record NC_092560.1, read on the forward strand.
GTCTCCACAGAGCCACTTCTGAATGCCCCGCAGCCCAGGACTGAATGGATACACTAACAAGTGCACCGGTGTGAGCAAGCACATATGCAGAAGGACGTCTTTCATCTCACAGAAGCGCGAACGTCTTGGCGTTCAAGCACATGGCAGAAACAAGGTGTGAACAGATGAGCTGCTGCTATTTTCTCCGTTCGGCATGCTTCGTTGTAGCTCTCTTGCCGGTCGCCGGCTTAGCGGCTTGCTTTGCGCGACTAGGACTGGGGAGTGAAGGAGATAGCGCCGGAAACCTTGCCTTTTGCCTTCTTCGGCGCTGGAACCTGGTTGCTGCGCCTTCTCTTTGTCCATGTGCACACACACGATTCCTCAGCGAAAACCATGCAGAAACCTTTCCACGAGCACCCAGGGATGTGCACCCAGCACCACGTGCACGCACACGCAGCTAGAGAAAAGCACCTACCTTTTCACACACTGATGCCTAAGCAAACGCGTGGCCACACACACGCACACATCCGCAAGCGCGCCTACTCCCATCTATTGAGGGAAAGACGGACGAGCAACGTCCTGACAGGCTTGAGGGGAAAAACGTCCGTTGATGGTTGGCGCACTGCACGCCCGCCTACGGGGCTGCAGGGGAATCCACATTTGGAAGGTACCTGAAGATGTGTGCCTGTTCTTGGAGCTCCGCTAGTAGGGTAGCAAAGACACTCGTAGGCAGTACTGAATGCTGCTCCGTGCTACTTCTCCTCCGCTGGCAAATGCTTCACAGTCGCCCGAGGAAAGACGTTTAACAATCGATCTCCAAGAGAAACGAAACACATGATGCCATAAGGCGAAAGAATAGCAGGGCATCTCTTCACAAGCTTGTCCCTGATCTATAGCTGAGGGCAAACACTTGTGTGCTTGTGGGAGAGCCTGTGTCTTTCCTGGAAGCGTTTGGCAGTTTTGCTCAGACGCGTGTTTCCTCAAGTTCAAGAATCAAGATCTAGGATACCTGCAGACAGGTGCCTGTTTGTGTGGAGACAGTCTGTTTGAAACTGTGTTCCTCAGCGCCCGCTCTTTCTCCCCGTCGCTCCACACGCCTGGGAGTCCCTTTCTTTCTCTCCACAAGCACGTGTGTTGACTTCGTCGCACATGTGCATCTGCACAAGCGTTGAGCTCAGCAGAGCGTGTCTCTTGACACTTGATGTGCGTTGGCTGTGTCTGCGTGCTCCAGTGAAGAGAGAAACGGGAAATCATCTTGGTAGAGGCAACAAAGCAAAAGCGAGGCAGGATTGACATCTGCTCAACAGAGACGGATTCCCTGCGCTGACACAGTTCACAGTTACACGAGAAGCAATCTGAGCGGTCCATCGACCGGAGACGTGTTTCCCAAGAGGTCGTTTAGCGAGTGAACAGCAGTGTGCGCGACTTTCAGGAGTGTGCCTGGAAAGTGCCAGAATCACCAGAGCATCTGTGCAAAAGCTGCTGCCTCTGTGACCGCATTGAGGCACGTTCCCGTGTCTCCGAGTACATAGACGGCTCTTTCGCGTTCGCTCCGAGGGAAACGGTCCGCTATTGCTTCTGTGCGTACAGACGCGATTCCCTTGTCTCTTGCGAACACAGGGAACTCTGTGCATCCAAATCTACAGGCTAAGGACGCGTCTGCATATGTTTTGGTGAACAATCGAGTGTGCGTGTTCTGACAGCTGCCTCTATGCAGACGTCTCCACAGAGCCACTTCTGAATGCCCCGCAGCCCAGGACTGAATGGATACACTAACAAGTGCACCGGTGTGAGCAAGCACATATGCAGAAGGACGTCTTTCATCTCACAGAAGCGCGAACGTCTTGGCGTTCAAGCACATGGCAGAAACAAGGTGTGAACAGATGAGCTGCTGCTATTTTCTCCGTTCGGCATGCTTCGTTGTAGCTCTCTTGCCGGTCGCCGGCTTAGCGGCTTGCTTTGCGCGACTAGGACTGGGGAGTGAAGGAGATAGCGCCGGAAACCTTGCCTTTTGCCTTCTTCGGCGCTGGAACCTGGTTGCTGCGCCTTCTCTTTGTCCATGTGCACACACACGATTCCTCAGCGAAAACCATGCAGAAACCTTTCCACGAGCACCCAGGGATAGCAGGGCATCTCTTCACAAGCTTGTCCCTGATGTATAGCTGAGGGCAAACACTTGTGTGCTTGTGGGAGAGCCTGTGTCTTTCCTGGAAGCGTTTGGGAGTTTTGCTCAGACGCGTGTTTCCTCAAGTTCAAGAATCAAGATCTAGGATACCTGCAGACAGGTGCCTGTTTGTGTGGAGACAGTCTGTTTGAAACTGTGTTCCTCAGCGCCCGCTCTTTCTCCCCGTCGCTCCACACGCCTGGGAGTCCCTTTCTTTCTCTCCACAAGCACGTGTGTTGACTTCGTCGCACATGTGCATCTGCACAAGCGTTGAGCTCAGCAGAGCGTGTCTCTTGACACTTGATGTGCGTTGGCTGTGTCTGCGTGCTCCAGTGAAGAGAGAAACGGGAAATCATCTTGGTAGAGGCAACAAAGCAAAAGCGAGGCAGGATTGACATCTGCTCAACAGAGACGGATTCCCTGCGCTGACACAGTTCACAGTTACACGAGAAGCAATCTGAGCGGTCCATCGACCGGAGACGTGTTTCCCAAGAGGTCGTTTAGCGAGTGAACAGCAGTGTGCGCGACTTTCAGGAGTGTGCCTGGAAAGTGCCAGAATCACCAGAGCATCTGTGCAAAAGCTGCTGCCTCTGTGACCGCATTGAGGCACGTTCCCGTGTCTGCGAGTATATAGACGGCTCTTTCGCGTTCGCTCCGAGGGAAACGGTCCGCTATTGCTTCTGTGCGTACAGACGCGATTCCCTTGTCTCTTGCGAACACAGGGAACTCTGTGCATCCAAATCTACAGGCTAAGGACGCGTCTGCATATGTTTTGGTGAACAATCGAGTGTGCGTGTTCTGACAGCTGCCTCTATGCAGACGTCTCCACAGAGCCACTTCTGAATGCCCCGCAGCCCAGGACTGAATGGATACACTAACAAGTGCACCGGTGTGAGCAAGCACATATGCAGAAGGACGTCTTTCATCTCACAGAAGCGCGAACGTCTTGGCGTTCAAGCACATGGCAGAAACAAGGTGTGAACAGATGAGCTGCTGCTATTTTCTCCGTTCGGCATGCTTCGTTGTAGCTCTCTTGCCGGTCGCCGGCTTAGCGGCTTGCTTTGCGCGGCTAGGACTGGGGAGTGAAGGAGATAGCGCCGGAAACCTTGCCTTTTGCCTTCTTCGGCGCTGGAACCTGGTTGCTGCGCCTTCTCTTTGTCCATGTGCACACACACGATTCCTCAGCGAAAACCATGCAGAAACCTTACCTCGAGCACCCTGGGATGTGCACCCAGCACCACGTGCACGCACACGCAGCTAGAGAAAAGCACCTACCTTTTCACACACTGATGCCTAAGCAAACGCGTGGCCACACACACGCACACATCCGCAAGCGCGCCTACTCCCATCTATTGAGGGAAAGACGGACGAGCAACATCCTGACAGGCTTGAGGGGAAAAACGTCCGTTGATGGTTGGCGTACTGCACGCCCGCCTACGGGGCTGCAGGGGAATCCACATTTGGAAGGTACCTGAAGATGTGTGCCTGTTCTTGGAGCTCCGCTAGTAGGGTAGCAAAGACACTCGTAGGCAGTACTGAATGCTGCTCCGTGCTACTTCTCCTCCGCTGGCAAATGCTTCACAGTCGCCCGAGGAAAGACGTTTAACAATCGATCTCCAAGAGAAACGAAACACATGATGCCATAAGGCGAAAGAATAGCAGGGCATCTCTTCACAAGCTTGTCCCTGATCTATAGCTGAGGGCAAACACTTGTGTGCTTGTGGGAGAGCCTGTGTCTTTCCTGGAAGCGTTTGGGAGTTTTGCTCAGACGCGTGTTTCCTCAAGTTCAAGAATCAAGATCTAGGATACCTGCAGACAGGTGCCTGTTTGTGTGGAGACAGTCTGTTTGAAACTGTGTTCCTCAGCGCCCGCTCTTTCTCCCCGTCGCTCCACACGCCTGGGAGTCCCTTTCTTTCTCTCCACAAGCACGTGTGTTGACTTCGTCGCACATGTGCATCTGCACAAGCGTTGAGCTCAGCAGAGTGTGTCTCTTGACACTTGATGTGCGTTGGCTGTGTCTGCGTGCTCCAGTGAAGAGAGAAACGGGAAATCATCTTGGTAGAGGCAACAAAGCAAAAGCGAGGCAGGATTGACATCTGCTCAACAGAGACGGATTCCCTGCGCTGACACAGTTCACAGTTACACGAGAAGCAATCTGAGCGGTCCATCGACCGGAGACGTGTTTCCCAAGAGGTCGTTTAGCGAGTGAACAGCAGTGTGCGCGACTTTCAGGAGTGTGCCTGGAAAGTGCCAGAATCACCAGAGCATCTGTGCAAAAGCTGCTGCCTCTGTGACCGCATTGAGGCACGTTCCCGTGTCTCCGAGTACATAGACGGCTCTTTCGCGTTCGCTCCGAGGGAAACGGTCCGCTATTGCTTCTGTGCGTACAGACGCGATTCCCTTGTCTCTTGCGAACACAGGGAACTCTGTGCATCCAAATCTACAGGCTAAGGACGCGTCTGCATATGTTTTGGTGAACAATCGAGTGTGCGTGTTCTGACAGCTGCCTCTATGCAGACGTCTCCACAGAGCCACTTCTGAATGCCCCGCAGCCCAGGACTGAATGGATACACTAACAAGTGCACCGGTGTGAGCAACCACATATGCAGAAGGACGTCTTTCATCTCACAGAAGCGCGAACGTCTTGGCGTTCAAGCACATGGCAGAAACAAGGTGTGAACAGATGAGCTGCTGCTATTTTCTCCGTTCGGCATGCTTCGTTGTAGCTCTCTTGCCGGTCGCCGGCTTAGCGGCTTGCTTTGCGCGGCTAGGACTGGGGAGTGAAGGAGATAGCGCCGGAAACCTTGCCTTTTGCCTTCTTCGGCGCTGGAACCTGGTTGCTGCGCCTTCTCTTTGTCCATGTGCACACACACGATTCCTCAGCGAAAACCATGCAGAAACCTTACCTCGAGCACCCTGGGATGTGCACCCAGCACCACGTGCACGCACACGCAGCTAGAGAAAAGCACCTACCTTTTCACACACTGATGCCTAAGCAAACGCGTGGCCACACACACGCACACATCCGCAAGCGCGCCTACTCCCATCTATTGAGGGAAAGACGGACGAGCAACATCCTGACAGGCTTGAGGGGAAAAACGTCCGTTGATGGTTGGCGTACTGCACGCCCGCCTACGGGGCTGCAGGGGAATCCACATTTGGAAGGTACCTGAAGATGTGTGCCTGTTCTTGGAGCTCCGCTAGTAGGGTAGCAAAGACACTCGTAGGCAGTACTGAATGCTGCTCCGTGCTACTTCTCCTCCGCTGGCAAATGCTTCACAGTCGCCCGAGGAAAGACGTTTAACAATCGATCTCCAAGAGAAACGAAACACATGATGCCATAAGGCGAAAGAATAGCAGGGCATCTCTTCACAAGCTTGTCCCTGATGTATAGCTGAGGGCAAACACTTGTGTGCTTGTGGGAGAGCCTGTGTCTTTCCTGGAAGCGTTTGGCAGTTTTGCTCAGACGCGTGTTTCCTCAAGTTCAAGAATCAAGATCTAGGATACCTGCAGACAGGTGCCTGTTTGTGTGGAGACAGTCTGTTTGAAACTGTGTTCCTCAGCGCCCGCTCTTTCTCCCCGTCGCTCCACACGCCTGGGAGTCCCTTTCTTTCTCTCCACAAGCACGTGTGTTGACTTCGTCGCACATGTGCATCTGCACAAGCGTTGAGCTCAGCAGAGTGTGTCTCTTGACACTTGATGTGCGTTGGCTGTGTCTGCGTGCTCCAGTGAAGAGAGAAACGGGAAATCATCTTGGTAGAGGCAACAAAGCAAAAGCGAGGCAGGATTGACATCTGCTCAACAGAGACGGATTCCCTGCGCTGACACAGTTCACAGTTACACGAGAAGCAATCTGAGCGGTCCATCGACCGGAGACGTGTTTCCCAAGAGGTCGTTTAGCGAGTGAACAGCAGTGTGCGCGACTTTCAGGAGTGTGCGTGGAAAGTGCCAGAATCACCAGAGCATCTGTGCAAAAGCTGCTGCCTCTGTGACCGCATTGAGGCACGTTCCCGTGTCTCCGAGTACATAGACGGCTCTTTCGCGTTCGCTCCGAGGGAAACGGTCCGCTATTGCTTCTGTGCGTACAGACGCGATTCCCTTGTCTCTTGCGAACACAGGGAACTCTGTGCATCCAAATCTACAGGCTAAGGACGCGTCTGCATATGTTTTGGTGAACAATCGAGTGTGCGTGTTCTGACAGCTGCCTCTATGCAGACGTCTCCACAGAGCCACTTCTGAATGCCCCGCAGCCCAGGACTGAATGGATACACTAACAAGTGCACCGGTGTGAGCAAGCACATATGCAGAAGGACGTCTTTCATCTCACAGAAGCGCGAACGTCTTGGCGTTCAAGCACATGGCAGAAACAAGGTGTGAACAGATGAGCTGCTGCTATTTTCTCCGTTCGGCATGCTTCGTTGTAGCTCTCTTGCCGGTCGCCGGCTTAGCGGCTTGCTTTGCGCGACTAGGACTGGGGAGTGAAGGAGATAGCGCCGGAAACCTTGCCTTTTGCCTTCTTCGGCGCTGGAACCTGGTTGCTGCGCCTTCTCTTTGTCCATGTGCACACACACGATTCCTCAGCGAAAACCATGCAGAAACCTTTCCACGAGCACCCAGGGATAGCAGGGCATCTCTTCACAAGCTTGTCCCTGATGTATAGCTGAGGGCAAACACTTGTGTGCTTGTGGGAGAGCCTGTGTCTTTCCTGGAAGCGTTTGGCAGTTTTGCTCAGACGCGTGTTTCCTCAAGTTCAAGAATCAAGATCTAGGATACCTGCAGACAGGTGCCTGTTTGTGTGGAGACAGTCTGTTTGAAACTGTGTTCCTCAGCGCCCGCTCTTTCTCCCCGTCGCTCCACACGCCTGGGAGTCCCTTTCTTTCTCTCCACAAGCACGTGTGTTGACTTCGTCGCACATGTGCATCTGCACAAGCGTTGAGCTCAGCAGAGTGTGTCTCTTGACACTTGATGTGCGTTGGCTGTGTCTGCGTGCTCCAGTGAAGAGAGAAACGGGAAATCATCTTGGTAGAGGCAACAAAGCAAAAGCGAGGCAGGATTGACATCTGCTCAACAGAGACGGATTCCCTGCGCTGACACAGTTCACAGTTACACGAGAAGCAATCTGAGCGGTCCATCGACCGGAGACGTGTTTCCCAAGAGGTCGTTTAGCGAGTGAACAGCAGTGTGCGCGACTTTCAGGAGTGTGCGTGGAAAGTGCCAGAATCACCAGAGCATCTGTGCAAAAGCTGCTGCCTCTGTGACCGCATTGAGGCACGTTCCCGTGTCTCCGAGTACATAGACGGCTCTTTCGCGTTCGCTCCGAGGGAAACGGTCCGCTATTGCTTCTGTGCGTACAGACGCGATTCCCTTGTCTCTTGCGAACACAGGGAACTCTGTGCATCCAAATCTACAGGCTAAGGACGCGTCTGCATATGTTTTGGTGAACAATCGAGTGTGCGTGTTCTGACAGCTGCCTCTATGCAGACGTCTCCACAGAGCCACTTCTGAATGCCCCGCAGCCCAGGACTGAATGGATACACTAACAAGTGCACCGGTGTGAGCAAGCACATATGCAGAAGGACGTCTTTCATCTCACAGAAGCGCGAACGTCTTGGCGTTCAAGCACATGGCAGAAACAAGGTGTGAACAGATGAGCTGCTGCTATTTTCTCCGTTCGGCATGCTTCGTTGTAGCTCTCTTGCCGGTCGCCGGCTTAGCGGCTTGCTTTGCGCGACTAGGACTGGGGAGTGAAGGAGATAGCGCCGGAAACCTTGCCTTTTGCCTTCTTCGGCGCTGGAACCTGGTTGCTGCGCCTTCTCTTTGTCCATGTGCACACACACGATTCCTCAGCGAAAACCATGCAGAAACCTTTCCACGAGCACCCAGGGATAGCAGGGCATCTCTTCACAAGCTTGTCCCTGATGTATAGCTGAGGGCAAACACTTGTGTGCTTGTGGGAGAGCCTGTGTCTTTCCTGGAAGCGTTTGGGAGTTTTGCTCAGACGCGTGTTTCCTCAAGTTCAAGAATCAAGATCTAGGATACCTGCAGACAGGTGCCTGTTTGTGTGGAGACAGTCTGTTTGAAACTGTGTTCCTCAGCGCCCGCTCTTTCTCCCCGTCGCTCCACACGCCTGGGAGTCCCTTTCTTTCTCTCCACAAGCACGTGTGTTGACTTCGTCGCACATGTGCATCTGCACAAGCGTTGAGCTCAGCAGAGCGTGTCTCTTGACACTTGATGTGCGTTGGCTGTGTCTGCGTGCTCCAGTGAAGAGAGAAACGGGAAATCATCTTGGTAGAGGCAACAAAGCAAAAGCGAGGCAGGATTGACATCTGCTCAACAGAGACGGATTCCCTGCGCTGACACAGTTCACAGTTACACGAGAAGCAATCTGAGCGGTCCATCGACCGGAGACGTGTTTCCCAAGAGGTCGTTTAGCGAGTGAACAGCAGTGTGCGCGACTTTCAGGAGTGTGCCTGGAAAGTGCCAGAATCACCAGAGCATCTGTGCAAAAGCTGCTGCCTCTGTGACCGCATTGAGGCACGTTCCCGTGTCTGCGAGTATATAGACGGCTCTTTCGCGTTCGCTCCGAGGGAAACGGTCCGCTATTGCTTCTGTGCGTACAGACGCGATTCCCTTGTCTCTTGCGAACACAGGGAACTCTGTGCATCCAAATCTACAGGCTAAGGACGCGTCTGCATATGTTTTGGTGAACAATCGAGTGTGCGTGTTCTGACAGCTGCCTCTATGCAGACGTCTCCACAGAGCCACTTCTGAATGCCCCGCAGCCCAGGACTGAATGGATACACTAACAAGTGCACCGGTGTGAGCAAGCACATATGCAGAAGGACGTCTTTCATCTCACAGAAGCGCGAACGTCTTGGCGTTCAAGCACATGGCAGAAACAAGGTGTGAACAGATGAGCTGCTGCTATTTTCTCCGTTCGGCATGCTTCGTTGTAGCTCTCTTGCCGGTCGCCGGCTTAGCGGCTTGCTTTGCGCGGCTAGGACTGGGGAGTGAAGGAGATAGCGCCGGAAACCTTGCCTTTTGCCTTCTTCGGCGCTGGAACCTGGTTGCTGCGCCTTCTCTTTGTCCATGTGCACACACACGATTCCTCAGCGAAAACCATGCAGAAACCTTACCTCGAGCACCCTGGGATGTGCACCCAGCACCACGTGCACGCACACGCAGCTAGAGAAAAGCACCTACCTTTTCACACACTGATGCCTAAGCAAACGCGTGGCCACACACACGCACACATCCGCAAGCGCGCCTACTCCCATCTATTGAGGGAAAGACGGACGAGCAACATCCTGACAGGCTTGAGGGGAAAAACGTCCGTTGATGGTTGGCGTACTGCACGCCCGCCTACGGGGCTGCAGGGGAATCCACATTTGGAAGGTACCTGAAGATGTGTGCCTGTTCTTGGAGCTCCGCTAGTAGGGTAGCAAAGACACTCGTAGGCAGTACTGAATGCTGCTCCGTGCTACTTCTCCTCCGCTGGCAAATGCTTCACAGTCGCCCGAGGAAAGACGTTTAACAATCGATCTCCAAGAGAAACGAAACACATGATGCCATAAGGCGAAAGAATAGCAGGGCATCTCTTCACAAGCTTGTCCCTGATCTATAGCTGAGGGCAAACACTTGTGTGCTTGTGGGAGAGCCTGTGTCTTTCCTGGAAGCGTTTGGGAGTTTTGCTCAGACGCGTGTTTCCTCAAGTTCAAGAATCAAGATCTAGGATACCTGCAGACAGGTGCCTGTTTGTGTGGAGACAGTCTGTTTGAATCTGTTTTCCTCAGCGCCCGCTCTTTCTCCCCGTCGCTCCACACGCCTGGGAGTCCCTTTCTTTCTCTCCACAAGCACGTGTGTTGACTTCGTCGCACATGTGCATCTGCACAAGCGTTGAGCTCAGCAGAGTGTGTCTCTTGACACTTGATGTGCGTTGGCTGTGTCTGCGTGCTCCAGTGAAGAGAGAAACGGGAAATCATCTTGGTAGAGGCAACAAAGCAAAAGCGAGGCAGGATTGACATCTGCTCAACAGAGACGGATTCCCTGCGCTGACACAGTTCACAGTTACACGAGAAGCAATCTGAGCGGTCCATCGACCGGAGACGTGTTTCCCAAGAGGTCGTTTAGCGAGTGAACAGCAGTGTGCGCGACTTTCAGGAGTGTGCGTGGAAAGTGCCAGAATCACCAGAGCATCTGTGCAAAAGCTGCTGCCTCTGTGACCGCATTGAGGCACGTTCCCGTGTCTCCGAGTACATAGACGGCTCTTTCGCGTTCGCTCCGAGGGAAACGGTCCGCTATTGCTTCTGTGCGTACAGACGCGATTCCCTTGTCTCTTGCGAACACAGGGAACTCTGTGCATCCAAATCTACAGGCTAAGGACGCGTCTGCATATGTTTTGGTGAACAATCGAGTGTGCGTGTTCTGACAGCTGCCTCTATGCAGACGTCTCCACAGAGCCACTTCTGAATGCCCCGCAGCCCAGGACTGAATGGATACACTAACAAGTGCACCGGTGTGAGCAACCACATATGCAGAAGGACGTCTTTCATCTCACAGAAGCGCGAACGTCTTGGCGTTCAAGCACATGGCAGAAACAAGGTGTGAACAGATGAGCTGCTGCTATTTTCTCCGTTCGGCATGCTTCGTTGTAGCTCTCTTGCCGGTCGCCGGCTTAGCGGCTTGCTTTGCGCGACTAGGACTGGGGAGTGAAGGAGATAGCGCCGGAAACCTTGCCTTTTGCCTTCTTCGGCGCTGGAACCTGGTTGCTGCGCCTTCTCTTTGTCCATGTGCACACACACGATTCCTCAGCGAAAACCATGCAGAAACCTTTCCACGAGCACCCAGGGATAGCAGGGCATCTCTTCACAAGCTTGTCCCTGATGTATAGCTGAGGGCAAACACTTGTGTGCTTGTGGGAGAGCCTGTGTCTTTCCTGGAAGCGTTTGGGAGTTTTGCTCAGACGCGTGTTTCCTCAAGTTCAAGAATCAAGATCTAGGATACCTGCAGACAGGTGCCTGTTTGTGTGGAGACAGTCTGTTTGAAACTGTGTTCCTCAGCGCCCGCTCTTTCTCCCCGTCGCTCCACACGCCTGGGAGTCCCTTTCTTTCTCTCCACAAGCACGTGTGTTGACTTCGTCGCACATGTGCATCTGCACAAGCGTTGAGCTCAGCAGAGCGTGTCTCTTGACACTTGATGTGCGTTGGCTGTGTCTGCGTGCTCCAGTGAAGAGAGAAACGGGAAATCATCTTGGTAGAGGCAACAAAGCAAAAGCGAGGCAGGATTGACATCTGCTCAACAGAGACGGATTCCCTGCGCTGACACAGTTCACAGTTACACGAGAAGCAATCTGAGCGGTCCATCGACCGGAGACGTGTTTCCCAAGAGGTCGTTTAGCGAGTGAACAGCAGTGTGCGCGACTTTCAGGAGTGTGCCTGGAAAGTGCCAGAATCACCAGAGCATCTGTGCAAAAGCTGCTGCCTCTGTGACCGCATTGAGGCACGTTCCCGTGTCTGCGAGTATATAGACGGCTCTTTCGCGTTCGCTCCGAGGGAAACGGTCCGCTATTGCTTCTGTGCGTACAGACGCGATTCCCTTGTCTCTTGCGAACACAGGGAACTCTGTGCATCCAAATCTACAGGCTAAGGACGCGTCTGCATATGTTTTGGTGAACAATCGAGTGTGCGTGTTCTGACAGCTGCCTCTATGCAGACGTCTCCACAGAGCCACTTCTGAATGCCCCGCAGCCCAGGACTGAATGGATACACTAACAAGTGCACCGGTGTGAGCAAGCACATATGCAGAAGGACGTCTTTCATCTCACAGAAGCGCGAACGTCTTGGCGTTCAAGCACATGGCAGAAACAAGGTGTGAACAGATGAGCTGCTGCTATTTTCTCCGTTCGGCATGCTTCGTTGTAGCTCTCTTGCCGGTCGCCGGCTTAGCGGCTTGCTTTGCGCGGCTAGGACTGGGGAGTGAAGGAGATAGCGCCGGAAACCTTGCCTTTTGCCTTCTTCGGCGCTGGAACCTGGTTGCTGCGCCTTCTCTTTGTCCATGTGCACACACACGATTCCTCAGCGAAAACCATGCAGAAACCTTACCTCGAGCACCCTGGGATGTGCACCCAGCACCACGTGCACGCACACGCAGCTAGAGAAAAGCACCTACCTTTTCACACACTGATGCCTAAGCAAACGCGTGGCCACACACACGCACACATCCGCAAGCGCGCCTACTCCCATCTATTGAGGGAAAGACGGACGAGCAACATCCTGACAGGCTTGAGGGGAAAAACGTCCGTTGATGGTTGGCGTACTGCACGCCCGCCTACGGGGCTGCAGGGGAATCCACATTTGGAAGGTACCTGAAGATGTGTGCCTGTTCTTGGAGCTCCGCTAGTAGGGTAGCAAAGACACTCGTAGGCAGTACTGAATGCTGCTCCGTGCTACTTCTCCTCCGCTGGCAAATGCTTCACAGTCGCCCGAGGAAAGACGTTTAACAATCGATCTCCAAGAGAAACGAAACACATGATGCCATAAGGCGAAAGAATAGCAGGGCATCTCTTCACAAGCTTGTCCCTGATCTATAGCTGAGGGCAAACACTTGTGTGCTTGTGGGAGAGCCTGTGTCTTTCCTGGAAGCGTTTGGGAGTTTTGCTCAGACGCGTGTTTCCTCAAGTTCAAGAATCAAGATCTAGGATACCTGCAGACAGGTGCCTGTTTGTGTGGAGACAGTCTGTTTGAAACTGTGTTCCTCAGCGCCCGCTCTTTCTCCCCGTCGCTCCACACGCCTGGGAGTCCCTTTCTTTCTCTCCACAAGCACGTGTGTTGACTTCGTCGCACATGTGCATCTGCACAAGCGTTGAGCTCAGCAGAGTGTGTCTCTTGACACTTGATGTGCGTTGGCTGTGTCTGCGTGCTCCAGTGAAGAGAGAAACGGGAAATCATCTTGGTAGAGGCAACAAAGCAAAAGCGAGGCAGGATTGACATCTGCTCAACAGAGACGGATTCCCTGCGCTGACACAGTTCACAGTTACACGAGAAGCAATCTGAGCGGTCCATCGACCGGAGACGTGTTTCCCAAGAGGTCGTTTAGCGAGTGAACAGCAGTGTGCGCGACTTTCAGGAGTGTGCCTGGAAAGTGCCAGAATCACCAGAGCATCTGTGCAAAAGCTGCTGCCTCTGTGACCGCATTGAGGCACGTTCCCGTGTCTCCGAGTACATAGACGGCTCTTTCGCGTTCGCTCCGAGGGAAACGGTCCGCTATTGCTTCTGTGCGTACAGACGCGATTCCCTTGTCTCTTGCGAACACAGGGAACTCTGTGCATCCAAATCTACAGGCTAAGGACGCGTCTGCATATGTTTTGGTGAACAATCGAGTGTGCGTGTTCTGACAGCTGCCTCTATGCAGACGTCTCCACAGAGCCACTTCTGAATGCCCCGCAGCCCAGGACTGAATGGATACACTAACAAGTGCACCGGTGTGAGCAACCACATATGCAGAAGGACGTCTTTCATCTCACAGAAGCGCGAACGTCTTGGCGTTCAAGCACATGGCAGAAACAAGGTGTGAACAGATGAGCTGCTGCTATTTTCTCCGTTCGGCATGCTTCGTTGTAGCTCTCTTGCCGGTCGCCGGCTTAGCGGCTTGCTTTGCGCGGCTAGGACTGGGGAGTGAAGGAGATAGCGCCGGAAACCTTGCCTTTTGCCTTCTTCGGCGCTGGAACCTGGTTGCTGCGCCTTCTCTTTGTCCATGTGCACACACACGATTCCTCAGCGAAAACCATGCAGAAACCTTACCTCGAGCACCCTGGGATGTGCACCCAGCACCACGTGCACGCACACGCAGCTAGAGAAAAGCACCTACCTTTTCACACACTGATGCCTAAGCAAACGCGTGGCCACACACACGCACACATCCGCAAGCGCGCCTACTCCCATCTATTGAGGGAAAGACGGACGAGCAACATCCTGACAGGCTTGAGGGGAAAAACGTCCGTTGATGGTTGGCGTACTGCACGCCCGCCTACGGGGCTGCAGGGGAATCCACATTTGGAAGGTACCTGAAGATGTGTGCCTGTTCTTGGAGCTCCGCTAGTAGGGTAGCAAAGACACTCGTAGGCAGTACTGAATGCTGCTCCGTGCTACTTCTCCTCCGCTGGCAAATGCTTCACAGTCGCCCGAGGAAAGACGTTTAACAATCGATCTCCAAGAGAAACGAAACACATGATGCCATAAGGCGAAAGAATAGCAGGGCATCTCTTCACAAGCTTGTCCCTGATCTATAGCTGAGGGCAAACACTTGTGTGCTTGTGGGAGAGCCTGTGTCTTTCCTGGAAGCGTTTGGCAGTTTTGCTCAGACGCGTGTTTCCTCAAGTTCAAGAATCAAGATCTAGGATACCTGCAGACAGGTGCCTGTTTGTGTGGAGACAGTCTGTTTGAAACTGTGTTCCTCAGCGCCCGCTCTTTCTCCCCGTCGCTCCACACGCCTGGGAGTCCCTTTCTTTCTCTCCACAAGCACGTGTGTTGACTTCGTCGCACATGTGCATCTGCACAAGCGTTGAGCTCAGCAGAGTGTGTCTCTTGACACTTGATGTGCGTTGGCTGTGTCTGCGTGCTCCAGTGAAGAGAGAAACGGGAAATCATCTTGGTAGAGGCAACAAAGCAAAAGCGAGGCAGGATTGACATCTGCTCAACAGAGACGGATTCCCTGCGCTGACACAGTTCACAGTTACACGAGAAGCAATCTGAGCGGTCCATCGACCGGAGACGTGTTTCCCAAGAGGTCGTTTAGCGAGTGAACAGCAGTGTGCGCGACTTTCAGGAGTGTGCGTGGAAAGTGCCAGAATCACCAGAGCATCTGTGCAAAAGCTGCTGCCTCTGTGACCGCATTGAGGCACGTTCCCGTGTCTCCGAGTACATAGACGGCTCTTTCGCGTTCGCTCCGAGGGAAACGGTCCGCTATTGCTTCTGTGCGTACAGACGCGATTCCCTTGTCTCTTGCGAACACAGGGAACTCTGTGCATCCAAATCTACAGGCTAAGGACGCGTCTGCATATGTTTTGGTGAACAATCGAGTGTGCGTGTTCTGACAGCTGCCTCTATGCAGACGTCTCCACAGAGCCACTTCTGAATGCCCCGCAGCCCAGGACTGAATGGATACACTAACAAGTGCACCGGTGTGAGCAAGCACATATGCAGAAGGACGTCTTTCATCTCACAGAAGCGCGAACGTCTTGGCGTTCAAGCACATGGCAGAAACAAGGTGTGAACAGATGAGCTGCTGCTATTTTCTCCGTTCGGCATGCTTCGTTGTAGCTCTCTTGCCGGTCGCCGGCTTAGCGGCTTGCTTTGCGCGACTAGGACTGGGGAGTGAAGGAGATAGCGCCGGAAACCTTGCCTTTTGCCTTCTTCGGCGCTGGAACCTGGTTGCTGCGCCTTCTCTTTGTCCATGTGCACACACACGATTCCTCAGCGAAAACCATGCAGAAACCTTTCCACGAGCACCCAGGGATAGCAGGGCATCTCTTCACAAGCTTGTCCCTGATGTATAGCTGAGGGCAAACACTTGTGTGCTTGTGGGAGAGCCTGTGTCTTTCCTGGAAGCGTTTGGGAGTTTTGCTCAGACGCGTGTTTCCTCAAGTTCAAGAATCAAGATCTAGGATACCTGCAGACAGGTGCCTGTTTGTGTGGAGACAGTCTGTTTGAAACTGTGTTCCTCAGCGCCCGCTCTTTCTCCCCGTCGCTCCACACGCCTGGGAGTCCCTTTCTTTCTCTCCACAAGCACGTGTGTTGACTTCGTCGCACATGTGCATCTGCACAAGCGTTGAGCTCAGCAGAGTGTGTCTCTTGACACTTGATGTGCGTTGGCTGTGTCTGCGTGCTCCAGTGAAGAGAGAAACGGGAAATCGTCTTGGTAGAGGCAACAAAGCAAAAGCGAGGCAGGATTGACATCTGCTCAACAGAGACGGATTCCCTGCGCTGACACAGTTCACAGTTACACGAGAAGCAATCTGAGCGGTCCATCGACCGGAGACGTGTTTCCCAAGAGGTCGTTTAGCGAGTGAACAGCAGTGTGCGCGACTTTCAGGAGTGTGCCTGGAAAGTGCCAGAATCACCAGAGTATCTGTGCAAAAGCTGCTGCCTCTGTGACCGCATTGAGGCACGTTCCCGTGTCTCCGAGTACATAGACGGCTCTTTCGCGTTCGCTCCGAGGGAAACGGTCCGCTATTGCTTCTGTGCGTACAGACGCGATTCCCTTGTCTCTTGCGAACACAGGGAACTCTGTGCATCCAAATCTACAGGCTAAGGACGCGTCTGCATATGTTTTGGTGAACAATCGAGTGTGCGTGTTCTGACAGCTGCCTCTATGCAGACGTCTCCACAGAGCCACTTCTGAATGCCCCGCAGCCCAGGACTGAATGGATACACTAACAAGTGCACCGGTGTGAGCAAGCACATATGCAGAAGGACGTCTTTCATCTCACAGAAGCGCGAACGTCTTGGCGTTCAAGCACATGGCAGAAACAAGGTGTGAACAGATGAGCTGCTGCTATTTTCTCCGTTCGGCATGCTTCGTTGTAGCTCTCTTGCCGGTCGCCGGCTTAGCGGCTTGCTTTGCGCGACTAGGACTGGGGAGTGAAGGAGATAGCGCCGGAAACCTTGCCTTTTGCCTTCTTCGGCGCTGGAACCTGGTTGCTGCGCCTTCTCTTTGTCCATGTGCACACACAGGATTCCTCAGCGAAAACCATGCAGAAACCTTTCCACGAGCACCCAGGGATGTGCACCCAGCACCACGTGCACGCACACGCAGCTAGAGAAAAGCACCTACCTTTTCACACACTGATGCCTAAGCAAACGCGTGGCCACACACACGCACACATCCGCAAGCGCGCCTACTCCCATCTATTGAGGGAAAGACGGACGAGCAACGTCCTGACAGGCTTGAGGGGAAAAACGTCCGTTGATGGTTGGCGTACTGCACGCCCGCCTACGGGGCTGCAGGGGAATCCACATTTGGAAGGTACCTGAAGATGTGTGCCTGTTCTTGGAGCTCCGCTAGTAGGGTAGCAAAGACACTCGTAGGCAGTACTGAATGCTGCTCCGTGCTACTTCTCCTCCGCTGGCAAATGCTTCACAGTCGCCCGAGGAAAGACGTTTAACAATCGATCTCCAAGAGAAACGAAACACATGATGCCATAAGGCGAAAGAATAGCAGGGCATCTCTTCACAAGCTTGTCCCTGATCTATAGCTGAGGGCAAACACTTGTGTGCTTGCGGGGGAGCCTGTGTCTTTCCTGGAAGCGTTTGGCAGTTTTGCTCAGACGCGTGTTTCCTCAAGTTCAAGAATCAAGATCTAGGATACCTGCAGACAGGTGCCTGTTTGTGTGGAGACAGTCTGTTTGAAACTGTGTTCCTCAGCGCCCGCTCTTTCTCCCCGTCGCTCCACACGCCTGGGAGTCCCTTTCTTTCTCTCCACAAGCACGTGTGTTGACTTCGTCGCACATGTGCATCTGCACAAGCGTTGAGCTCAGCAGAGTGTGTCTCTTGACACTTGATGTGCGTTGGCTGTGTCTGCGTGCTCCAGTGAAGAGAGAAACGGGAAATCGTCTTGGTAGAGGCAACAAAGCAAAAGCGAGGCAGGATTGACATCTGCTCAACAGAGACGGATTCCCTGCGCTGACACAGTTCACAGTTACACGAGAAGCAATCTGAGCGGTCCATCGACCGGAGACGTGTTTCCCAAGAGGTCGTTTAGCGAGTGAACAGCAGTGTGCGCGACTTTCAGGAGTGTGCCTGGAAAGTGCCAGAATCACCAGAGCATCTGTGCAAAAGCTGCTGCCTCTGTGACCGCATTGAGGCACGTTCCCGTGTCTCCGAGTACATAGACGGCTCTTTCGCGTTCGCTCCGAGGGAAACGGTCCGCTATTGCTTCTGTGCGTACAGACGCGATTCCCTTGTCTCTTGCGAACACAGGGAACTCTGTGCATCCAAATCTACAGGCTAAGGACGCGTCTGCATATGTTTTGGTGAACAATCGAGTGTGCGTGTTCTGACAGCTGCCTCTATGCAGACGTCTCCACAGAGCCACTTCTGAATGCCCCGCAGCCCAGGACTGAATGGATACACTAACAAGTGCACCGGTGTGAGCAAGCACATATGCAGAAGGACGTCTTTCATCTCACAGAAGCGCGAACGTCTTGGCGTTCAAGCACATGGCAGAAACAAGGTGTGAACAGATGAGCTGCTGCTATTTTCTCCGTTCGGCATGCTTCGTTGTAGCTCTCTTGCCGGTCGCCGGCTTAGCGGCTTGCTTTGCGCGACTAGGACTGGGGAGTGAAGGAGATAGCGCCGGAAACCTTGCCTTTTGCCTTCTTCGGCGCTGGAACCTGGTTGCTGCGCCTTCTCTTTGTCCATGTGCACACACACGATTCCTCAGCGAAAACCATGCAGAAACCTTTCCACGAGCACCCAGGGATGTGCACCCAGCACCACGTGCACGCACACGCAGCTAGAGAAAAGCACCTACCTTTTCACACACTGATGCCTAAGCAAACGCGTGGCCACACACACGCACACATCCGCAAGCGCGCCTACTCCCATCTATTGAGGGAAAGACGGACGAGCAACGTCCTGACAGGCTTGAGGGGAAAAACGTCCGTTGATGGTTGGCGTACTGCACGCCCGCCTACGGGGCTGCAGGGGAATCCACATTTGGAAGGTACCTGAAGATGTGTGCCTGTTCTTGGAGCTCCGCTAGTAGGGTAGCAAAGACACTCGTAGGCAGTACTGAATGCTGCTCCGTGCTACTTCTCCTCCGCTGGCAAATGCTTCACAGTCGCCCGAGGAAAGACGTTTAACAATCGATCTCCAAGAGAAACGAAACACATGATGCCATAAGGCGAAAGAATAGCAGGGCATCTCTTCACAAGCTTGTCCCTGATCTATAGCTGAGGGCAAACACTTGTGTGCTTGTGGGAGAGCCTGTGTCTTTCCTGGAAGCGTTTGGCAGTTTTGCTCAGACGCGTGTTTCCTCAAGTTCAAGAATCAAGATCTAGGATACCTGCAGACAGGTGCCTGTTTGTGTGGAGACAGTCTGTTTGAAACTGTGTTCCTCAGCGCCCGCTCTTTCTCCCCGTCGCTCCACACGCCTGGGAGTCCCTTTCTTTCTCTCCACAAGCACGTGTGTTGACTTCGTCGCACATGTGCATCTGCACAAGCGTTGAGCTCAGCAGAGCGTGTCTCTTGACACTTGATGTGCGTTGGCTGTGTCTGCGTGCTCCAGTGAAGAGAGAAACGGGAAATCATCTTGGTAGAGGCAACAAAGCAAAAGCGAGGCAGGATTGACATCTGCTCAACAGAGACGGATTCCCTGCGCTGACACAGTTCACAGTTACACGAGAAGCAATCTGAGCGGTCCATCGACCGGAGACGTGTTTCCCAAGAGGTCGTTTAGCGAGTGAACAGCAGTGTGCGCGACCTTCAGGAGTGTGCGTGGAAAGTGCCAGAATCACCAGAGCATCTGTGCAAAAGCTGCTGCCTCTGTGACCGCATTGAGGCACGTTCCCGTGTCTGCGAGTATATAGACGGCTCTTTCGCGTTCGCTCCGAGGGAAACGGTCCGCTATTGCTTCTGTGCGTACAGACGCGATTCCCTTGTCTCTTGCGAACACAGGGAACTCTGTGCATCCAAATCTACAGGCTAAGGACGCGTCTGCATATGTTTTGATGAACAATCGAGTGTGCGTGTTCTGACAGCTGCCTCTATGCAGACGTCTCCACAGAGCCACTTCTGAATGCCCCGCAGCCCAGGACTGAATGGATACACTAACAAGTGCACCGGTGTGAGCAAGCACATATGCAGAAGGACGTCTTTCATCTCACAGAAGCGCGAACGTCTTGGCGTTCAAGCACATGGCAGAAACAAGGTGTGAACAGATGAGCTGCTGCTATTTTCTCCGTTCGGCATGCTTCGTTGTAGCTCTCTTGCCGGTCGCCGGCTTAGCGGCTTGCTTTGCGCGACTAGGACTGGGGAGTGAAGGAGATAGCGCCGGAAACCTTGCCTTTTGCCTTCTTCGGCGCTGGAACCTGGTTGCTGCGCCTTCTCTTTGTCCATGTGCACACACACGATTCCTCAGCGAAAACCATGCAGAAACCTTACCTCGAGCACCCAGGGATGTGCACCCAGCACCACGTGCACGCACACGCAGCTAGAGAAAAGCACCTACCTTTTCACACACTGATGCCTAAGCAAACGCGTGGCCACACACACGCACACATCCGCAAGCGCGCCTACTCCCATCTATTGAGGGAAAGACGGACGAGCAACGTCCTGACAGGCTTGAGGGGAAAAACGTCCGTTGATGGTTGGCGCACTGCACGCCCGCCTACGGGGCTGCAGGGGAATCCACATTTGGAAGGTACCTGAAGATGTGTGCCTGTTCTTGGAGCTCCGCTAGTAGGGTAGCAAAGACACTCGTAGGCAGTACTGAATGCTGCTCCGTGCTACTTCTCCTCCGCTGGCAAATGCTTCACAGTCGCCCGAGGAAAGACGTTTAACAATCGATCTCCAAGAGAAACGAAACACATGATGCCATAAGGCGAAAGAATAGCAGGGCATCTCTTCACAAGCTTGTCCCTGATCTATAGCTGAGGGCAAACACTTGTGTGCTTGTGGGAGAGCCTGTGTCTTTCCTGGAAGCGTTTGGCAGTTTTGCTCAGACGCGTGTTTCCTCAAGTTCAAGAATCAAGATCTAGGATACCTGCAGACAGGTGCCTGTTTGTGTGGAGACAGTCTGTTTGAAACTGTGTTCCTCAGCGCCCGCTCTTTCTCCCCGTCGCTCCACACGCCTGGGAGTCCCTTTCTTTCTCTCCACAAGCACGTGTGTTGACTTCGTCGCACATGTGCATCTGCACAAGCGTTGAGCTCAGCAGAGCGTGTCTCTTGACACTTGATGTGCGTTGGCTGTGTCTGCGTGCTCCAGTGAAGAGAGAAACGGGAAATCATCTTGGTAGAGGCAACAAAGCAAAAGCGAGGCAGGATTGACATCTGCTCAACAGAGACGGATTCCCTGCGCTGACACAGTTCACAGTTACACGAGAAGCAATCTGAGCGGTCCATCGACCGGAGACGTGTTTCCCAAGAGGTCGTTTAGCGAGTGAACAGCAGTGTGCGCGACTTTCAGGAGTGTGCCTGGAAAGTGCCAGAATCACCAGAGCATCTGTGCAAAAGCTGCTGCCTCTGTGACCGCATTGAGGCACGTTCCCGTGTCTCCGAGTACATAGACGGCTCTTTCGCGTTCGCTCCGAGGGAAACGGTCCGCTATTGCTTCTGTGCGTACAGACGCGATTCCCTTGTCTCTTGCGAACACAGGGAACTCTGTGCATCCAAATCTACAGGCTAAGGACGCGTCTGCATATGTTTTGGTGAACAATCGAGTGTGCGTGTTCTGACAGCTGCCTCTATGCAGACGTCTCCACAGAGCCACTTCTGAATGCCCCGCAGCCCAGGACTGAATGGATACACTAACAAGTGCACCGGTGTGAGCAAGCACATATGCAGAAGGACGTCTTTCATCTCACAGAAGCGCGAACGTCTTGGTGTTCAAGCACATGGCAGAAACAAGGTGTGAACAGATGAGCTGCTGCTATTTTCTCCGTTCGGCATGCTTCGTTGTAGCTCTCTTGCCGGTCGCCGGCATAGCGGCATGCTTTGCGCGACTAAGACTGGGGAGTGAAGGAGATAGCGCCGGAAACCTTGCCTTTTGCCTTCTTCGGCGCTGGAACCTGGTTGCTGCGCCTTCTCTTTGTCCATGTGCACACACACGATTCCTCAGCGAAAACCATGCAGAAACCTTTCCACGAGCACCCAGGGATAGCAGGGCATCTCTTCACAAGCTTGTCCCTGATGTATAGCTGAGGGCAAACACTTGTGTGCTTGTGGGAGAGCCTGTGTCTTTCCTGGAAGCGTTTGGGAGTTTTGCTCAGACGCGTGTTTCCTCAAGTTCAAGAATCAAGATCTAGGATACCTGCAGACAGGTGCCTGTTTGTGTGGAGACAGTCTGTTTGAAACTGTGTTCCTCAGCGCCCGCTCTTTCTCCCCGTCGCTCCACACGCCTGGGAGTCCCTTTCTTTCTCTCCACAAGCACGTGTGTTGACTTCGTCGCACATGTGCATCTGCACAAGCGTTGAGCTCAGCAGAGCGTGTCTCTTGACACTTGATGTGCGTTGGCTGTGTCTGCGTGCTCCAGTGAAGAGAGAAACGGGAAATCATCTTGGTAGAGGCAACAAAGCAAAAGCGAGGCAGGATTGACATCTGCTCAACAGAGACGG
The DNA here is from genome assembly GCF_037038585.1 of Patagioenas fasciata. Lineage (NCBI taxonomy): Eukaryota > Metazoa > Chordata > Aves > Columbiformes > Columbidae > Patagioenas > Patagioenas fasciata. The sequence goes on from NC_092560.1 coordinate 42,513,071, forward strand.
ATTCCCTGCGCTGACACAGTTCACAGTTACACGAGAAGCAATCTGAGCGGTCCATCGACCGGAGACGTGTTTCCCAAGAGGTCGTTTAGCGAGTGAACAGCAGTGTGCGCGACCTTCAGGAGTGTGCGTGGAAAGTGCCAGAATCACCAGAGCATCTGTGCAAAAGCTGCTGCCTCTGTGACCGCATTGAGGCACGTTCCCGTGTCTGCGAGTATATAGACGGCTCTTTCGCGTTCGCTCCGAGGGAAACGGTCCGCTATTGCTTCTGTGCGTACAGACGCGATTCCCTTGTCTCTTGCGAACACAGGGAACTCTGTGCATCCAAATCTACAGGCTAAGGACGCGTCTGCATATGTTTTGATGAACAATCGAGTGTGCGTGTTCTGACAGCTGCCTCTATGCAGACGTCTCCACAGAGCCACTTCTGAATGCCCCGCAGCCCAGGACTGAATGGATACACTAACAAGTGCACCGGTGTGAGCAAGCACATATGCACAAGGACGTCTTTCATCTCACAGAAGCGCGAACGTCTTGGCGTTCAAGCACATGGCAGAAACAAGGTGTGAACAGATGAGCTGCTGCTATTTTCTCCGTTCGGCATGCTTCGTTGTAGCTCTCTTGCCGGTCGCCGGCTTAGCGGCTTGCTTTGCGCGACTAGGACTGGGGAGTGAAGGAGATAGCGCCGGAAACCTTGCCTTTTGCCTTCTTCGGCGCTGGAACCTCGTTGCTGCGCCTTCTCTTTGTCCATGTGCACACACACGATTCCTCAGCGAAAACCATGCAGAAACCTTACCTCGAGCACCCAGGGATGTGCACCCAGCACCACGTGCACGCACACGCAGCTAGAGAAAAGCACCTACCTTTTCACACACTGATGCCTAAGCAAACGCGTGGCCACACACACGCACACATCCGCAAGCGCGCCTACTCCCATCTATTGAGGGAAAGACGGACGAGCAACATCCTGACAGGCTTGAGGGGAAAAACGTCCGTTGATGGTTGGCGTACTGCACGCCCGCCTACGGGGCTGCAGGGGAATCCACATTTGGAAGGTACCTGAAGATGTGTGCCTGTTCTTGGAGCTCCGCTAGTAGGGTAGCAAAGACACTCGTAGGCAGTACTGAATGCTGCTCCGTGCTACTTCTCCTCCGCTGGCAAATGCTTCACAGTCGCCCGAAGAAAGACGTTTAACAATCGATCTCCAAGAGAAACGAAACACATGATGCCATAAGGCGAAAGAATAGCAGGGCATCTCTTCACAAGCTTGTCCCTGATGTATAGCTGAGGGCAAACACTTGTGTGCTTGTGGGAGAGCCTGTGTCTTTCCTGGAAGCGTTTGGGAGTTTTGCTCAGACGCGTGTTTCCTCAAGTTCAAGAATCAAGATCTAGGATACCTGCAGACAGGTGCCTGTTTGTGTGGAGACAGTCTGTTTGAAACTGTGTTCCTCAGCGCCCGCTCTTTCTCCCCGTCGCTCCACACGCCTGGGAGTCCCTTTCTTTCTCTCCACAAGCACGTGTGTTGACTTCGTCGCACATGTGCATCTGCACAAGCGTTGAGCTCAGCAGAGCGTGTCTCTTGACACTTGATGTGCGTTGGCTGTGTCTGCGTGCTCCAGTGAAGAGAGAAACGGGAAATCATCTTGGTAGAGGCAACAAAGCAAAAGCGAGGCAGGATTGACATCTGCTCAACAGAGACGGATTCCCTGCGCTGACACAGTTCACAGTTACACGAGAAGCAATCTGAGCGGTCCATCGACCGGAGACGTGTTTCCCAAGAGGTCGTTTAGCGAAAGAACAGCAGTGTGCGCGACTTTCAGGAGTGTGCGTGGAAAGTGCCAGAATCACCAGAGCATCTGTGCAAAAGCTGCTGCCTCTGTGACCGCATTGAGGCACGTTCCCGTGTCTGCGAGTATATAGACGGCTCTTTCGCGTTCGCTCCGAGGGAAACGGTCCGCTATTGCTTCTGTGCGTACAGACGCGATTCCCTTGTCTCTTGCGAACACAGGGAACTCTGTGCATCCAAATCTACAGGCTAAGGACGCGTCTGCATATGTTTTGGTGAACAATCGAGTGTGCGTGTTCTGACAGCTGCCTCTATGCAGACGTCTCCACAGAGCCACTTCTGAATGCCCCGCAGCCCAGGACTGAATGGATACACTAACAAGTGCACCGGTGTGAGCAAGCACATATGCAGAAGGACGTCTTTCATCTCACAGAAGCGCGAACGTCTTGGCGTTCAAGCACATGGCAGAAACAAGGTGTGATCAGATGAGCTGCTGCTATTTTCTCCGTTCGGCATGCTTCGTTGTAGCTCTCTTGCCGGTCGCCGGCTTAGCGGCTTGCTTTGCGCGACTAGGACTGGGGAGTGAAAGAGATAGCGCCGGAAACCTTGCCTTTTGCCTTCTTCGGCGCTGGAACCTGGTTGCTGCGCCTTCTCTTTGTCCATGTGCACACACACGATTCCTCAGCGAAAACCATGCAGAAACCTTACCTCGAGCACCCAGGGATGTGCACCCAGCACCACGTGCACGCACACGCAGCTAGAGAAAAGCACCTACCTTTTCACACACTGATGCCTAAGCAAACGCGTGGCCACACACATGCACACATCCGCAAGCGCGCCTACTCCCATCTATTGAGGGAAAGACGGACGAGCAACGTCCTGACAGGCTTGAGGGGAAAAACGTCCGTTGATGGTTGGCGTACTGCACGCCCGCCTACGGGGCTGCAGGGGAATCCACATTTGGAAGGTACCTGAAGATGTGTGCCTGTTCTTGGAGCTCCGCTAGTAGGGTAGCAAAGACACTCGTAGGCAGTACTGAATGCTGCTCCGTGCTACTTCTCCTCCGCTGGCAAATGCTTCACAGTCGCCCGAGGAAAGACGTTTAACAATCGATCTCCAAGAGAAACGAAACACATGATGCCATAAGGCGAAAGAATAGCAGGGCATCTCTTCACAAGCTTGTCCCTGATCTATAGCTGAGGGCAAACACTTGTGTGCTTGTGGGAGAGCCTGTGTCTTTCCTGGAAGCGTTTGGGAGTTTTGCTCAGACGCGTGTTTCCTCAAGTTCAAGAATCAAGATCTAGGATACCTGCAGACAGGTGCCTGTTTGTGTGGAGACAGTCTGTTTGAAACTGTGTTCCTCAGCGCCCGCTCTTTCTCCCCGTCGCTCCACACGCCTGGGAGTCCCTTTCTTTCTCTCCACAAGCACGTGTGTTGACTTCGTCGCACATGTGCATCTGCACAAGCGTTGAGCTCAGCAGAGCGTGTCTCTTGACACTTGATGTGCGTTGGCTGTGTCTGCCTGCTCTAGTGAAGAGAGAAACGGGAAATCATCTTGGTAGAGGCAACAAAGCAAAAGCGAGGCAGGATTGACATCTGCTCAACAGAGACGGATTCCCTGCGCTGACACAGTTCACAGTTACACGAGAAGCAATCTGAGCGGTCCATCGACCGGAGACGTGTTTCCCAAGAGGTCGTTTAGCGAGTGAACAGCAGTGTGCGCGACTTTCAGGAGTGTGCCTGGAAAGTGCCAGAATCACCAGAGCATCTGTGCAAAAGCTGCTGCCTCTGTGACCGCATTGAGGCACGTTCCCGTGTCTCCGAGTACATAGACGGCTCTTCCGCGTTCGCTCCGAGGGAAACGGTCCGCTATTGCTTCTGTGCGTACAGACGCGATTCCCTTGTCTCTTGCGAACACAGGGAACTCTGTGCATCCAAATCTACAGGCTAAGGACGCGTCTGCATATGTTTTGATGAACAATCGAGTGTGCGTGTTCTGACAGCTGCCTCTATGCAGACGTCTCCACAGAGCCACTTCTGAATGCCCCGCAGCCCAGGACTGAATGGATACACTAACAAGTGCACCGGTGTGAGCAAGCACATATGCAGAAGGACGTCTTTCATCTCACAGAAGCGCGAACGTCTTGGCGTTCAAGCACATGGCAGAAACAAGGTGTGAACAGATGAGCTGCTGCTATTTTCTCCGTTCGGCATGCTTCGTTGTAGCTCTCTTGCCGGTCGCCGGCTTAGCGGCTTGCTTTGCGCGACTAGGACTGGGGAGTGAAGGAGATAGCGCCGGAAACCTTGCCTTTTGCCTTCTTCGGCGCTGGAACCTGGTTGCTGCGCCTTCTCTTTGTCCATGTGCACACACACGATTCCTCAGAGAAAACCATGCAGAAACCTTTCCACGAGCACCCAGGGATGTGCACCCAGCACCACGTGCACGCACACGCAGCTAGAGAAAAGCACCTACCTTTTCACACACTGATGCCTAAGCAAACGCGTGGCCACACACACGCAGACATCCGCAAGCGCGCCTACTCCCATCTATTGAGGGAAAGACGGACGAGCAACGTCCTGACAGGCTTGAGGGGAAAAACGTCCGTTGATGGTTGGCGTACTGCACGCCCGCCTACGGGGCTGCAGGGGAATCCACATTTGGAAGGTACCTGAAGATGTGTGCCTGTTCTTCGAGCTCCGCTAGTAGGGTAGCAAAGACACTCGTAGGCAGTACTGAATGCTGCTCCGTGCTACTTCTCCTCCGCTGGCAAATGCTTCACAGTCGCCCGAGGAAAGACGTTTAACAATCGATCTCCAAGAGAAACGAAACACATGATGCCATAAGGCGAAAGAATAGCAGGGCATCTCTTCACAAGCTTGTCCCTGATCTATAGCTGAGGGCAAACACTTGTGTGCTTGTGGGAGAGCCTGTGTCTTTCCTGGAAGCGTTTGGGAGTTTTGCTCAGACGCGTGTTTCCTCAAGTTCAAGAATCAAGATCTAGGATACCTGCAGACAGGTGCCTGTTTGTGTGGAGACAGTCTGTTTGAAACTGTGTTCCTCAGCGCCCGCTCTTTCTCCCCGTCGCTCCACACGCCTGGGAGTCCCTTTCTTTCTCTCCACAAGCACGTGTGTTGACTTCGTCGCACATGTGCATCTGCACAAGCGTTGAGCTCAGCAGAGTGTGTCTCTTGACACTTGATGTGCGTTGGCTGTGTCTGCGTGCTCCAGTGAAGAGAGAAACGGGAAATCATCTTGGTAGAGGCAACAAAGCAAAAGCGAGGCAGGATTGACATCTGCTCAACAGAGACGGATTCCCTGCGCTGACACAGTTCACAGTTACACGAGAAGCAATCTGAGCGGTCCGTCGACCGGAGACGTGTTTCCCAAGAGGTCGTTTAGCGAGTGAACAGCAGTGTGCGCGACTTTCAGGAGTGTGCCTGGAAAGTGCCAGAATCACCAGGAGCATCTGTGCAAAAGCTGCTGCCTCTGTGACCGCATTGAGGCACGTTCCCGTGTCTGCGAGTATATAGACGGCTCTTTCGCGTTCACTCCGAGGGAAACGGTCCGCTCTTGCTTCTGTGCGCACAGACGCGATTCCCTTGTCTCTTGCGAACACAGGGAACTCTGTGCATCCAAATCTACAGGCTAAGGACGCGTCTGCATATGTTTTGGTGAACAATCGAGTGTGCGTGTTCTGACAGCTGCCTCTATGCAGACGTCTCCACAGAGCCACTTCTGAATGCCCCGCAGCCCAGGACTGAATGGATACACTAACAAGTGCACCGGTGTGAGCAAGCACATATGCAGAAGGACGTCTTTCATCTCACAGAAGCGCGAACGTCTTGGCGTTCAAGCACATGGCAGAAACAAGGTGTGAACAGATGAGCTGCTGCTATTTTCTCCGTTCGGCATGCTTCGTTGTAGCTCTCTTGCCGGTCGCCGGCTTAGCGGCTTGCTTTGCGCGGCTAGGACTGGGGAGTGAAGGAGATAGCGCCGGAAACCTTGCCTTTTGCCTTCTTCGGCGCTGGAACCTGGTTGCTGCGCCTTCTCTTTGTCCATGTGCACACACACGATTCCTCAGCGAAAACCATGCAGAAACCTTACCTCGAGCACCCTGGGATGTGCACCCAGCACCACGTGCACGCACACGCAGCTAGAGAAAAGCACCTACCTTTTCACACACTGATGCCTAAGCAAACGCGTGGCCACACACACGCACACATCCGCAAGCGCGCCTACTCCCATCTATTGAGGGAAAGACGGACGAGCAACATCCTGACAGGCTTGAGGGGAAAAACGTCCGTTGATGGTTGGCGTACTGCACGCCCGCCTACGGGGCTGCAGGGGAATCCACATTTGGAAGGTACCTGAAGATGTGTGCCTGTTCTTGGAGCTCCGCTAGTAGGGTAGCAAAGACACTCGTAGGCAGTACTGAATGCTGCTCCGTGCTACTTCTCCTCCGCTGGCAAATGCTTCACAGTCGCCCGAGGAAAGACGTTTAACAATCGATCTCCAAGAGAAACGAAACACATGATGCCATAAGGCGAAAGAATAGCAGGGCATCTCTTCACAAGCTTGTCCCTGATCTATAGCTGAGGGCAAACACTTGTGTGCTTGTGGGAGAGCCTGTGTCTTTCCTGGAAGCGTTTGGCAGTTTTGCTCAGACGCGTGTTTCCTCAAGTTCAAGAATCAAGATCTAGGATACCTGCAGACAGGTGCCTGTTTGTGTGGAGACAGTCTGTTTGAAACTGTGTTCCTCAGCGCCCGCTCTTTCTCCCCGTCGCTCCACACGCCTGGGAGTCCCTTTCTTTCTCTCCACAAGCACGTGTGTTGACTTCGTCGCACATGTGCATCTGCACAAGCGTTGAGCTCAGCAGAGTGTGTCTCTTGACACTTGATGTGCGTTGGCTGTGTCTGCGTGCTCCAGTGAAGAGAGAAACGGGAAATCATCTTGGTAGAGGCAACAAAGCAAAAGCGAGGCAGGATTGACATCTGCTCAACAGAGACGGATTCCCTGCGCTGACACAGTTCACAGTTACACGAGAAGCAATCTGAGCGGTCCATCGACCGGAGACGTGTTTCCCAAGAGGTCGTTTAGCGAGTGAACAGCAGTGTGCGCGACTTTCAGGAGTGTGCGTGGAAAGTGCCAGAATCACCAGAGCATCTGTGCAAAAGCTGCTGCCTCTGTGACCGCATTGAGGCACGTTCCCGTGTCTCCGAGTACATAGACGGCTCTTTCGCGTTCGCTCCGAGGGAAACGGTCCGCTATTGCTTCTGTGCGTACAGACGCGATTCCCTTGTCTCTTGCGAACACAGGGAACTCTGTGCATCCAAATCTACAGGCTAAGGACGCGTCTGCATATGTTTTGGTGAACAATCGAGTGTGCGTGTTCTGACAGCTGCCTCTATGCAGACGTCTCCACAGAGCCACTTCTGAATGCCCCGCAGCCCAGGACTGAATGGATACACTAACAAGTGCACCGGTGTGAGCAAGCACATATGCAGAAGGACGTCTTTCATCTCACAGAAGCGCGAACGTCTTGGCGTTCAAGCACATGGCAGAAACAAGGTGTGAACAGATGAGCTGCTGCTATTTTCTCCGTTCGGCATGCTTCGTTGTAGCTCTCTTGCCGGTCGCCGGCTTAGCGGCTTGCTTTGCGCGACTAGGACTGGGGAGTGAAGGAGATAGCGCCGGAAACCTTGCCTTTTGCCTTCTTCGGCGCTGGAACCTGGTTGCTGCGCCTTCTCTTTGTCCATGTGCACACACACGATTCCTCAGCGAAAACCATGCAGAAACCTTTCCACGAGCACCCAGGGATAGCAGGGCATCTCTTCACAAGCTTGTCCCTGATGTATAGCTGAGGGCAAACACTTGTGTGCTTGTGGGAGAGCCTGTGTCTTTCCTGGAAGCGTTTGGGAGTTTTGCTCAGACGCGTGTTTCCTCAAGTTCAAGAATCAAGATCTAGGATACCTGCAGACAGGTGCCTGTTTGTGTGGAGACAGTCTGTTTGAAACTGTGTTCCTCAGCGCCCGCTCTTTCTCCCCGTCGCTCCACACGCCTGGGAGTCCCTTTCTTTCTCTCCACAAGCACGTGTGTTGACTTCGTCGCACATGTGCATCTGCACAAGCGTTGAGCTCAGCAGAGTGTGTCTCTTGACACTTGATGTGCGTTGGCTGTGTCTGCGTGCTCCAGTGAAGAGAGAAACGGGAAATCGTCTTGGTAGAGGCAACAAAGCAAAAGCGAGGCAGGATTGACATCTGCTCAACAGAGACGGATTCCCTGCGCTGACACAGTTCACAGTTACACGAGAAGCAATCTGAGCGGTCCATCGACCGGAGACGTGTTTCCCAAGAGGTCGTTTAGCGAGTGAACAGCAGTGTGCGCGACTTTCAGGAGTGTGCCTGGAAAGTGCCAGAATCACCAGAGTATCTGTGCAAAAGCTGCTGCCTCTGTGACCGCATTGAGGCACGTTCCCGTGTCTCCGAGTACATAGACGGCTCTTTCGCGTTCGCTCCGAGGGAAACGGTCCGCTATTGCTTCTGTGCGTACAGACGCGATTCCCTTGTCTCTTGCGAACACAGGGAACTCTGTGCATCCAAATCTACAGGCTAAGGACGCGTCTGCATATGTTTTGGTGAACAATCGAGTGTGCGTGTTCTGACAGCTGCCTCTATGCAGACGTCTCCACAGAGCCACTTCTGAATGCCCCGCAGCCCAGGACTGAATGGATACACTAACAAGTGCACCGGTGTGAGCAAGCACATATGCAGAAGGACGTCTTTCATCTCACAGAAGCGCGAACGTCTTGGCGTTCAAGCACATGGCAGAAACAAGGTGTGAACAGATGAGCTGCTGCTATTTTCTCCGTTCGGCATGCTTCGTTGTAGCTCTCTTGCCGGTCGCCGGCTTAGCGGCTTGCTTTGCGCGACTAGGACTGGGGAGTGAAGGAGATAGCGCCGGAAACCTTGCCTTTTGCCTTCTTCGGCGCTGGAACCTGGTTGCTGCGCCTTCTCTTTGTCCATGTGCACACACACGATTCCTCAGCGAAAACCATGCAGAAACCTTTCCACGAGCACCCAGGGATGTGCACCCAGCACCACGTGCACGCACACGCAGCTAGAGAAAAGCACCTACCTTTTCACACACTGATGCCTAAGCAAACGCGTGGCCACACACACGCACACATCCGCAAGCGCGCCTACTCCCATCTATTGAGGGAAAGACGGACGAGCAACGTCCTGACAGGCTTGAGGGGAAAAACGTCCGTTGATGGTTGGCGTACTGCACGCCCGCCTACGGGGCTGCAGGGGAATCCACATTTGGAAGGTACCTGAAGATGTGTGCCTGTTCTTGGAGCTCCGCTAGTAGGGTAGCAAAGACACTCGTAGGCAGTACTGAATGCTGCTCCGTGCTACTTCTCCTCCGCTGGCAAATGCTTCACAGTCGCCCGAGGAAAGACGTTTAACAATCGATCTCCAAGAGAAACGAAACACATGATGCCATAAGGCGAAAGAATAGCAGGGCATCTCTTCACAAGCTTGTCCCTGATCTATAGCTGAGGGCAAACACTTGTGTGCTTGTGGGAGAGCCTGTGTCTTTCCTGGAAGCGTTTGGCAGTTTTGCTCAGACGCGTGTTTCCTCAAGTTCAAGAATCAAGATCTAGGATACCTGCAGACAGGTGCCTGTTTGTGTGGAGACAGTCTGTTTGAAACTGTGTTCCTCAGCGCCCGCTCTTTCTCCCCGTCGCTCCACACGCCTGGGAGTCCCTTTCTTTCTCTCCACAAGCACGTGTGTTGACTTCGTCGCACATGTGCATCTGCACAAGCGTTGAGCTCAGCAGAGTGTGTCTCTTGACACTTGATGTGCGTTGGCTGTGTCTGCGTGCTCCAGTGAAGAGAGAAACGGGAAATCGTCTTGGTAGAGGCAACAAAGCAAAAGCGAGGCAGGATTGACATCTGCTCAACAGAGACGGATTCCCTGCGCTGACACAGTTCACAGTTACACGAGAAGCAATCTGAGCGGTCCATCGACCGGAGACGTGTTTCCCAAGAGGTCGTTTAGCGAGTGAACAGCAGTGTGCGCGACTTTCAGGAGTGTGCCTGGAAAGTGCCAGAATCACCAGAGCATCTGTGCAAAAGCTGCTGCCTCTGTGACCGCATTGAGGCACGTTCCCGTGTCTCCGAGTACATAGACGGCTCTTCCGCGTTCGCTCCGAGGGAAACGGTCCGCTATTGCTTCTGTGCGTACAGACGCGATTCCCTTGTCTCTTGCGAACACAGGGAACTCTGTGCATCCAAATCTACAGGCTAAGGACGCGTCTGCATATGTTTTGGTGAACAATCGAGTGTGCGTGTTCTGACAGCTGCCTCTATGCAGACGTCTCCACAGAGCCACTTCTGAATGCCCCGCAGCCCAGGACTGAATGGATACACTAACAAGTGCACCGGTGTGAGCAAGCACATATGCAGAAGGACGTCTTTCATCTCACAGAAGCGCGAACGTCTTGGCGTTCAAGCACATGGCAGAAACAAGGTGTGAACAGATGAGCTGCTGCTATTTTCTCCGTTCGGCATGCTTCGTTGTAGCTCTCTTGCCGGTCGCCGGCTTAGCGGCTTGCTTTGCGCGACTAGGACTGGGGAGTGAAGGAGATAGCGCCGGAAACCTTGCCTTTTGCCTTCTTCGGCGCTGGAACCTGGTTGCTGCGCCTTCTCTTTGTCCATGTGCACACACACGATTCCTCAGCGAAAACCATGCAGAAACCTTTCCACGAGCACCCAGGGATGTGCACCCAGCACCACGTGCACGCACACGCAGCTAGAGAAAAGCACCTACCTTTTCACACACTGATGCCTAAGCAAACGCGTGGCCACACACACGCACACATCCGCAAGCGCGCCTACTCCCATCTATTGAGGGAAAGACGGACGAGCAACGTCCTGACAGGCTTGAGGGGAAAAACGTCCGTTGATGGTTGGCGTACTGCACGCCCGCCTACGGGGCTGCAGGGGAATCCACATTTGGAAGGTACCTGAAGATGTGTGCCTGTTCTTGGAGCTCCGCTAGTAGGGTAGCAAAGACACTCGTAGGCAGTACTGAATGCTGCTCCGTGCTACTTCTCCTCCGCTGGCAAATGCTTCACAGTCGCCCGAGGAAAGACGTTTAACAATCGATCTCCAAGAGAAACGAAACACATGATGCCATAAGGCGAAAGAATAGCAGGGCATCTCTTCACAAGCTTGTCCCTGATCTATAGCTGAGGGCAAACACTTGTGTGCTTGTGGGAGAGCCTGTGTCTTTCCTGGAAGCGTTTGGCAGTTTTGCTCAGACGCGTGTTTCCTCAAGTTCAAGAATCAAGATCTAGGATACCTGCAGACAGGTGCCTGTTTGTGTGGAGACAGTCTGTTTGAAACTGTGTTCCTCAGCGCCCGCTCTTTCTCCCCGTCGCTCCACACGCCTGGGAGTCCCTTTCTTTCTCTCCACAAGCACGTGTGTTGACTTCGTCGCACATGTGCATCTGCACAAGCGTTGAGCTCAGCAGAGCGTGTCTCTTGACACTTGATGTGCGTTGGCTGTGTCTGCGTGCTCCAGTGAAGAGAGAAACGGGAAATCATCTTGGTAGAGGCAACAAAGCAAAAGCGAGGCAGGATTGACATCTGCTCAACAGAGACGGATTCCCTGCGCTGACACAGTTCACAGTTACACGAGAAGCAATCTGAGCGGTCCATCGACCGGAGACGTGTTTCCCAAGAGGTCGTTTAGCGAGTGAACAGCAGTGTGCGCGACCTTCAGGAGTGTGCGTGGAAAGTGCCAGAATCACCAGAGCATCTGTGCAAAAGCTGCTGCCTCTGTGACCGCATTGAGGCACGTTCCCGTGTCTGCGAGTATATAGACGGCTCTTTCGCGTTCGCTCCGAGGGAAACGGTCCGCTATTGCTTCTGTGCGTACAGACGCGATTCCCTTGTCTCTTGCGAACACAGGGAACTCTGTGCATCCAAATCTACAGGCTAAGGACGCGTCTGCATATGTTTTGATGAACAATCGAGTGTGCGTGTTCTGACAGCTGCCTCTATGCAGACGTCTCCACAGAGCCACTTCTGAATGCCCCGCAGCCCAGGACTGAATGGATACACTAACAAGTGCACCGGTGTGAGCAAGCACATATGCAGAAGGACGTCTTTCATCTCACAGAAGCGCGAACGTCTTGGCGTTCAAGCACATGGCAGAAACAAGGTGTGAACAGATGAGCTGCTGCTATTTTCTCCGTTCGGCATGCTTCGTTGTAGCTCTCTTGCCGGTCGCCGGCTTAGCGGCTTGCTTTGCGCGACTAGGACTGGGGAGTGAAGGAGATAGCGCCGGAAACCTTGCCTTTTGCCTTCTTCGGCGCTGGAACCTGGTTGCTGCGCCTTCTCTTTGTCCATGTGCACACACACGATTCCTCAGCGAAAACCATGCAGAAACCTTACCTCGAGCACCCAGGGATGTGCACCCAGCACCACGTGCACGCACACGCAGCTAGAGAAAAGCACCTACCTTTTCACACACTGATGCCTAAGCAAACGCGTGGCCACACACACGCACACATCCGCAAGCGCGCCTACTCCCATCTATTGAGGGAAAGACGGACGAGCAACGTCCTGACAGGCTTGAGGGGAAAAACGTCCGTTGATGGTTGGCGCACTGCACGCCCGCCTACGGGGCTGCAGGGGAATCCACATTTGGAAGGTACCTGAAGATGTGTGCCTGTTCTTGGAGCTCCGCTAGTAGGGTAGCAAAGACACTCGTAGGCAGTACTGAATGCTGCTCCGTGCTACTTCTCCTCCGCTGGCAAATGCTTCACAGTCGCCCGAGGAAAGACGTTTAACAATCGATCTCCAAGAGAAACGAAACACATGATGCCATAAGGCGAAAGAATAGCAGGGCATCTCTTCACAAGCTTGTCCCTGATCTATAGCTGAGGGCAAACACTTGTGTGCTTGTGGGAGAGCCTGTGTCTTTCCTGGAAGCGTTTGGCAGTTTTGCTCAGACGCGTGTTTCCTCAAGTTCAAGAATCAAGATCTAGGATACCTGCAGACAGGTGCCTGTTTGTGTGGAGACAGTCTGTTTGAAACTGTGTTCCTCAGCGCCCGCTCTTTCTCCCCGTCGCTCCACACGCCTGGGAGTCCCTTTCTTTCTCTCCACAAGCACGTGTGTTGACTTCGTCGCACATGTGCATCTGCACAAGCGTTGAGCTCAGCAGAGCGTGTCTCTTGACACTTGATGTGCGTTGGCTGTGTCTGCGTGCTCCAGTGAAGAGAGAAACGGGAAATCATCTTGGTAGAGGCAACAAAGCAAAAGCGAGGCAGGATTGACATCTGCTCAACAGAGACGGATTCCCTGCGCTGACACAGTTCACAGTTACACGAGAAGCAATCTGAGCGGTCCATCGACCGGAGACGTGTTTCCCAAGAGGTCGTTTAGCGAGTGAACAGCAGTGTGCGCGACCTTCAGGAGTGTGCGTGGAAAGTGCCAGAATCACCAGAGCATCTGTGCAAAAGCTGCTGCCTCTGTGACCGCATTGAGGCACGTTCCCGTGTCTGCGAGTATATAGACGGCTCTTTCGCGTTCGCTCCGAGGGAAACGGTCCGCTATTGCTTCTGTGCGTACAGACGCGATTCCCTTGTCTCTTGCGAACACAGGGAACTCTGTGCATCCAAATCTACAGGCTAAGGACGCGTCTGCATATGTTTTGATGAACAATCGAGTGTGCGTGTTCTGACAGCTGCCTCTATGCAGACGTCTCCACAGAGCCACTTCTGAATGCCCCGCAGCCCAGGACTGAATGGATACACTAACAAGTGCACCGGTGTGAGCAAGCACATATGCACAAGGACGTCTTTCATCTCACAGAAGCGCGAACGTCTTGGCGTTCAAGCACATGGCAGAAACAAGGTGTGAACAGATGAGCTGCTGCTATTTTCTCCGTTCGGCATGCTTCGTTGTAGCTCTCTTGCCGGTCGCCGGCTTAGCGGCTTGCTTTGCGCGACTAGGACTGGGGAGTGAAGGAGATAGCGCCGGAAACCTTGCCTTTTGCCTTCTTCGGCGCTGGAACCTCGTTGCTGCGCCTTCTCTTTGTCCATGTGCACACACACGATTCCTCAGCGAAAACCATGCAGAAACCTTACCTCGAGCACCCAGGGATGTGCACCCAGCACCACGTGCACGCACACGCAGCTAGAGAAAAGCACCTACCTTTTCACACACTGATGCCTAAGCAAACGCGTGGCCACACACACGCACACATCCGCAAGCGCGCCTACTCCCATCTATTGAGGGAAAGACGGACGAGCAACATCCTGACAGGCTTGAGGGGAAAAACGTCCGTTGATGGTTGGCGTACTGCACGCCCGCCTACGGGGCTGCAGGGGAATCCACATTTGGAAGGTACCTGAAGATGTGTGCCTGTTCTTGGAGCTCCGCTAGTAGGGTAGCAAAGACACTCGTAGGCAGTACTGAATGCTGCTCCGTGCTACTTCTCCTCCGCTGGCAAATGCTTCACAGTCGCCCGAAGAAAGACGTTTAACAATCGATCTCCAAGAGAAACGAAACACATGATGCCATAAGGCGAAAGAATAGCAGGGCATCTCTTCACAAGCTTGTCCCTGATGTATAGCTGAGGGCAAACACTTGTGTGCTTGTGGGAGAGCCTGTGTCTTTCCTGGAAGCGTTTGGGAGTTTTGCTCAGACGCGTGTTTCCTCAAGTTCAAGAATCAAGATCTAGGATACCTGCAGACAGGTGCCTGTTTGTGTGGAGACAGTCTGTTTGAAACTGTGTTCCTCAGCGCCCGCTCTTTCTCCCCGTCGCTCCACACGCCTGGGAGTCCCTTTCTTTCTCTCCACAAGCACGTGTGTTGACTTCGTCGCACATGTGCATCTGCACAAGCGTTGAGCTCAGCAGAGCGTGTCTCTTGACACTTGATGTGCGTTGGCTGTGTCTGCGTGCTCCAGTGAAGAGAGAAACGGGAAATCATCTTGGTAGAGGCAACAAAGCAAAAGCGAGGCAGGATTGACATCTGCTCAACAGAGACGGATTCCCTGCGCTGACACAGTTCACAGTTACACGAGAAGCAATCTGAGCGGTCCATCGACCGGAGACGTGTTTCCCAAGAGGTCGTTTAGCGAAAGAACAGCAGTGTGCGCGACTTTCAGGAGTGTGCGTGGAAAGTGCCAGAATCACCAGAGCATCTGTGCAAAAGCTGCTGCCTCTGTGACCGCATTGAGGCACGTTCCCGTGTCTGCGAGTATATAGACGGCTCTTTCGCGTTCGCTCCGAGGGAAACGGTCCGCTATTGCTTCTGTGCGTACAGACGCGATTCCCTTGTCTCTTGCGAACACAGGGAACTCTGTGCATCCAAATCTACAGGCTAAGGACGCGTCTGCATATGTTTTGGTGAACAATCGAGTGTGCGTGTTCTGACAGCTGCCTCTATGCAGACGTCTCCACAGAGCCACTTCTGAATGCCCCGCAGCCCAGGACTGAATGGATACACTAACAAGTGCACCGGTGTGAGCAAGCACATATGCAGAAGGACGTCTTTCATCTCACAGAAGCGCGAACGTCTTGGCGTTCAAGCACATGGCAGAAACAAGGTGTGAACAGATGAGCTGCTGCTATTTTCTCCGTTCGGCATGCTTCGTTGTAGCTCTCTTGCCGGTCGCCGGCTTAGCGGCTTGCTTTGCGCGACTAGGACTGGGGAGTGAAAGAGATAGCGCCGGAAACCTTGCCTTTTGCCTTCTTCGGCGCTGGAACCTGGTTGCTGCGCCTTCTCTTTGTCCATGTGCACACACACGATTCCTCAGCGAAAACCATGCAGAAACCTTACCTCGAGCACCCAGGGATGTGCACCCAGCACCACGTGCACGCACACGCAGCTAGAGAAAAGCACCTACCTTTTCACACACTGATGCCTAAGCAAACGCGTGGCCACACACATGCACACATCCGCAAGCGCGCCTACTCCCATCTATTGAGGGAAAGACGGACGAGCAACGTCCTGACAGGCTTGAGGGGAAAAACGTCCGTTGATGGTTGGCGTACTGCACGCCCGCCTACGGGGCTGCAGGGGAATCCACATTTGGAAGGTACCTGAAGATGTGTGCCTGTTCTTGGAGCTCCGCTAGTAGGGTAGCAAAGACACTCGTAGGCAGTACTGAATGCTGCTCCGTGCTACTTCTCCTCCGCTGGCAAATGCTTCACAGTCGCCCGAGGAAAGACGTTTAACAATCGATCTCCAAGAGAAACGAAACACATGATGCCATAAGGCGAAAGAATAGCAGGGCATCTCTTCACAAGCTTGTCCCTGATCTATAGCTGAGGGCAAACACTTGTGTGCTTGTGGGAGAGCCTGTGTCTTTCCTGGAAGCGTTTGGGAGTTTTGCTCAGACGCGTGTTTCCTCAAGTTCAAGAATCAAGATCTAGGATACCTGCAGACAGGTGCCTGTTTGTGTGGAGACAGTCTGTTTGAAACTGTGTTCCTCAGCGCCCGCTCTTTCTCCCCGTCGCTCCACACGCCTGGGAGTCCCTTTCTTTCTCTCCACAAGCACGTGTGTTGACTTCGTCGCACATGTGCATCTGCACAAGCGTTGAGCTCAGCAGAGCGTGTCTCTTGACACTTGATGTGCGTTGGCTGTGTCTGCCTGCTCTAGTGAAGAGAGAAACGGGAAATCATCTTGGTAGAGGCAACAAAGCAAAAGCGAGGCAGGATTGACATCTGCTCAACAGAGACGGATTCCCTGCGCTGACACAGTTCACAGTTACACGAGAAGCAATCTGAGCGGTCCATCGACCGGAGACGTGTTTCCCAAGAGGTCGTTTAGCGAGTGAACAGCAGTGTGCGCGACTTTCAGGAGTGTGCCTGGAAAGTGCCAGAATCACCAGAGCATCTGTGCAAAAGCTGCTGCCTCTGTGACCGCATTGAGGCACGTTCCCGTGTCTCCGAGTACATAGACGGCTCTTCCGCGTTCGCTCCGAGGGAAACGGTCCGCTATTGCTTCTGTGCGTACAGACGCGATTCCCTTGTCTCTTGCGAACACAGGGAACTCTGTGCATCCAAATCTACAGGCTAAGGACGCGTCTGCATATGTTTTGATGAACAATCGAGTGTGCGTGTTCTGACAGCTGCCTCTATGCAGACGTCTCCACAGAGCCACTTCTGAATGCCCCGCAGCCCAGGACTGAATGGATACACTAACAAGTGCACCGGTGTGAGCAAGCACATATGCAGAAGGACGTCTTTCATCTCACAGAAGCGCGAACGTCTTGGCGTTCAAGCACATGGCAGAAACAAGGTGTGAACAGATGAGCTGCTGCTATTTTCTCCGTTCGGCATGCTTCGTTGTAGCTCTCTTGCCGGTCGCCGGCTTAGCGGCTTGCTTTGCGCGACTAGGACTGGGGAGTGAAGGAGATAGCGCCGGAAACCTTGCCTTTTGCCTTCTTCGGCGCTGGAACCTGGTTGCTGCGCCTTCTCTTTGTCCATGTGCACACACACGATTCCTCAGAGAAAACCATGCAGAAACCTTTCCACGAGCACCCAGGGATGTGCACCCAGCACCACGTGCACGCACACGCAGCTAGAGAAAAGCACCTACCTTTTCACACACTGATGCCTAAGCAAACGCGTGGCCACACACACGCAGACATCCGCAAGCGCGCCTACTCCCATCTATTGAGGGAAAGACGGACGAGCAACGTCCTGACAGGCTTGAGGGGAAAAACGTCCGTTGATGGTTGGCGTACTGCACGCCCGCCTACGGGGCTGCAGGGGAATCCACATTTGGAAGGTACCTGAAGATGTGTGCCTGTTCTTGGAGCTCCGCTAGTAGGGTAGCAAAGACACTCGTAGGCAGTACTGAATGCTGCTCCGTGCTACTTCTCCTCCGCTGGCAAATGCTTCACAGTCGCCCGAGGAAAGACGTTTAACAATCGATCTCCAAGAGAAACGAAACACATGATGCCATAAGGCGAAAGAATAGCAGGGCATCTCTTCACAAGCTTGTCCCTGATCTATAGCTGAGGGCAAACACTTGTGTGCTTGTGGGAGAGCCTGTGTCTTTCCTGGAAGCGTTTGGGAGTTTTGCTCAGACGCGTGTTTCCTCAAGTTCAAGAATCAAGATCTAGGATACCTGCAGACAGGTGCCTGTTTGTGTGGAGACAGTCTGTTTGAAACTGTGTTCCTCAGCGCCCGCTCTTTCTCCCCGTCGCTCCACACGCCTGGGAGTCCCTTTCTTTCTCTCCACAAGCACGTGTGTTGACTTCGTCGCACATGTGCATCTGCACAAGCGTTGAGCTCAGCAGAGTGTGTCTCTTGACACTTGATGTGCGTTGGCTGTGTCTGCGTGCTCCAGTGAAGAGAGAAACGGGAAATCATCTTGGTAGAGGCAACAAAGCAAAAGCGAGGCAGGATTGACATCTGCTCAACAGAGACGGATTCCCTGCGCTGACACAGTTCACAGTTACACGAGAAGCAATCTGAGCGGTCCATCGACCGGAGACGTGTTTCCCAAGAGGTCGTTTAGCGAGTGAACAGCAGTGTGCGCGACTTTCAGGAGTGTGCCTGGAAAGTGCCAGAATCACCAGAGCATCTGTGCAAAAGCTGCTGCCTCTGTGACCGCATTGAGGCACGTTCCCGTGTCTCCGAGTACATAGACGGCTCTTTCGCGTTCGCTCCGAGGGAAACGGTCCGCTATTGCTTCTGTGCGTACAGACGCGATTCCCTTGTCTCTTGCGAACACAGGGAACTCTGTGCATCCAAATCTACAGGCTAAGGACGCGTCTGCATATGTTTTGGTGAACAATCGAGTGTGCGTGTTCTGACAGCTGCCTCTATGCAGACGTCTCCACAGAGCCACTTCTGAATGCCCCGCAGCCCAGGACTGAATGGATACACTAACAAGTGCACCGGTGTGAGCAAGCACATATGCAGAAGGACGTCTTTCATCTCACAGAAGCGCGAACGTCTTGGCGTTCAAGCACATGGCAGAAACAAGGTGTGAACAGATGAGCTGCTGCTATTTTCTCCGTTCGGCATGCTTCGTTGTAGCTCTCTTGCCGGTCGCCGGCTTAGCGGCTTGCTTTGCGCGACTAGGACTGGGGAGTGAAGGAGATAGCGCCGGAAACCTTGCCTTTTGCCTTCTTCGGCGCTGGAACCTGGTTGCTGCGCCTTCTCTTTGTCCATGTGCACACACACGATTCCTCAGCGAAAACCATGCAGAAACCTTTCCACGAGCACCCAGGGATGTGCACCCAGCACCACGTGCACGCACACGCAGCTAGAGAAAAGCACCTACCTTTTCACACACTGATGCCTAAGCAAACGCGTGGCCACACACACGCACACATCCGCAAGCGCGCCTACTCCCATCTATTGAGGGAAAGACGGACGAGCAACGTCCTGACAGGCTTGAGGGGAAAAACGTCCGTTGATGGTTGGCGTACTGCACGCCCGCCTACGGGGCTGCAGGGGAATCCACATTTGGAAGGTACCTGAAGATGTGTGCCTGTTCTTCGAGCTCCGCTAGTAGGGTAGCAAAGACACTCGTAGGCAGTACTGAATGCTGCTCCGTGCTACTTCTCCTCCGCTGGCAAATGCTTCACAGTCGCCCGAGGAAAGACGTTTAACAATCGATCTCCAAGAGAAACGAAACACATGATGCCATAAGGCGAAAGAATAGCAGGGCATCTCTTCACAAGCTTGTCCCTGATCTATAGCTGAGGGCAAACACTTGTGTGCTTGTGGGAGAGCCTGTGTCTTTCCTGGAAGCGTTTGGGAGTTTTGCTCAGACGCGTGTTTCCTCAAGTTCAAGAATCAAGATCTAGGATACCTGCAGACAGGTGCCTGTTTGTGTGGAGACAGTCTGTTTGAAACTGTGTTCCTCAGCGCCCGCTCTTTCTCCCCGTCGCTCCACACGCCTGGGAGTCCCTTTCTTTCTCTCCACAAGCACGTGTGTTGACTTCGTCGCACATGTGCATCTGCACAAGCGTTGAGCTCAGCAGAGCGTGTCTCTTGACACTTGATGTGCGTTGGCTGTGTCTGCCTGCTCTAGTGAAGAGAGAAACGGGAAATCATCTTGGTAGAGGCAACAAAGCAAAAGCGAGGCAGGATTGACATCTGCTCAACAGAGACGGATTCCCTGCGCTGACACAGTTCACAGTTACACGAGAAGCAATCTGAGCGGTCCATCGACCGGAGACGTGTTTCCCAAGAGGTCGTTTAGCGAGTGAACAGCAGTGTGCGCGACTTTCAGGAGTGTGCCTGGAAAGTGCCAGAATCACCAGAGCATCTGTGCAAAAGCTGCTGCCTCTGTGACCGCATTGAGGCACGTTCCCGTGTCTCCGAGTACATAGACGGCTCTTCCGCGTTCGCTCCGAGGGAAACGGTCCGCTATTGCTTCTGTGCGTACAGACGCGATTCCCTTGTCTCTTGCGAACACAGGGAACTCTGTGCATCCAAATCTACAGGCTAAGGACGCGTCTGCATATGTTTTGATGAACAATCGAGTGTGCGTGTTCTGACAGCTGCCTCTATGCAGACGTCTCCACAGAGCCACTTCTGAATGCCCCGCAGCCCAGGACTGAATGGATACACTAACAAGTGCACCGGTGTGAGCAACCACATATGCACAAGGACGTCTTTCATCTCACAGAAGCGCGAACGTCTTGGCGTTCAAGCACATGGCAGAAACAAGGTGTGAACAGATGAGCTGCTGCTATTTTCTCCGTTCGGCATGCTTCGTTGTAGCTCTCTTGCCGGTCGCCGGCTTAGCGGCTTGCTTTGCGCGACTAGGACTGGGGAGTGAAGGAGATAGCGCCGGAAACCTTGCCTTTTGCCTTCTTCGGCGCTGGAACCTGGTTGCTGCGCCTTCTCTTTGTCCATGTGCACACACACGATTCCTCAGAGAAAACCATGCAGAAACCTTTCCACGAGCACCCAGGGATGTGCACCCAGCACCACGTGCACGCACACGCAGCTAGAGAAAAGCACCTACCTTTTCACACACTGATGCCTAAGCAAACGCGTGGCCACACACACGCAGACATCCGCAAGCGCGCCTACTCCCATCTATTGAGGGAAAGACGGACGAGCAACGTCCTGACAGGCTTGAGGGGAAAAACGTCCGTTGATGGTTGGCGTACTGCACGCCCGCCTACGGGGCTGCAGGGGAATCCACATTTGGAAGGTACCTGAAGATGTGTGCCTGTTCTTCGAGCTCCGCTAGTAGGGTAGCAAAGACACTCGTAGGCAGTACTGAATGCTGCTCCGTGCTACTTCTCCTCCGCTGGCAAATGCTTCACAGTCGCCCTAGGAAAGACGTTTAACAATCGATCTCCAAGAGGAACGAAACACATGATGCCATAAGGCGAAAGAATAGCAGGGCATCTCTTCACAAGCTTGTCCCTGATCTATAGCTGAGGGCAAACACTTGTGTGCTTGTGGGAGAGCCTGTGTCTTTCCTGGAAGCGTTTGGGAGTTTTGCTCAGACGCGTGTTTCCTCAAGTTCAAGAATCAAGATCTAGGATACCTGCAGACAGGTGCCTGTTTGTGTGGAGACAGTCTGTTTGAAACTGTGTTCCTCAGCGCCCTCTCTTTCTCCCCGTCGCTCCACACGCCTGGGAGTCCCTTTCTTTCTCTCCACAAGCACGTGTGTTGACTTCGTCGCACATGTGCATCTGCACAAGCGTTGAGCTCAGCAGAGTGTGTCTCTTGACACTTGATGTGCGTTGGCTGTGTCTGCGTGCTCCAGTGAAGAGAGAAACGGGAAATCATCTTGGTAGAGGCAACAAAGCAAAAGCGAGGCAGGATTGACATCTGCTCAACAGAGACGGATTCCCTGCGCTGACACAGTTCACAGTTACACGAGAAGCAATCTGAGCGGTCCATCGACCGGAGACGTGTTTCCCAAGAGGTCGTTTAGCGAGTGAACAGCAGTGTGCGCGACTTTCAGGAGTGTGCCTGGAAAGTGCCAGAATCACCAGAGCATCTGTGCAAAAGCTGCTGCCTCTGTGACCGCATTGAGGCACGTTCCCGTGTCTCCGAGTACATAGACGGCTCTTTCGCGTTCGCTCCGAGGGAAACGGTCCGCTATTGCTTCTGTGCGTACAGACGCGATTCCCTTGTCTCTTGCGAACACAGGGAACTCTGTGCATCCAAATCTACAGGCTAAGGACGCGTCTGCATATGTTTTGGTGAACAATCGAGTGTGCGTGTTCTGACAGCTGCCTCTATGCAGACGTCTCCACAGAGCCACTTCTGAATGCCCCGCAGCCCAGGACTGAATGGATACACTAACAAGTGCACCGGTGTGAGCAAGCACATATGCAGAAGGACGTCTTTCATCTCACAGAAGCGCGAACGTCTTGGCGTTCAAGCACATGGCAGAAACAAGGTGTGAACAGATGAGCTGCTGCTATTTTCTCCGTTCGGCATGCTTCGTTGTAGCTCTCTTGCCGGTCGCCGGCTTAGCGGCTTGCTTTGCGCGACTAGGACTGGGGAGTGAAGGAGATAGCGCCGGAAACCTTGCCTTTTGCCTTCTTCGGCGCTGGAACCTGGTTGCTGCGCCTTCTCTTTGTCCATGTGCACACACACGATTCCTCAGCGAAAACCATGCAGAAACCTTTCCACGAGCACCCAGGGATGTGCACCCAGCACCACGTGCACGCACACGCAGCTAGAGAAAAGCACCTACCTTTTCACACACTGATGCCTAAGCAAACGCGTGGCCACACACACGCACACATCCGCAAGCGCGCCTACTCCCATCTATTGAGGGAAAGACGGACGAGCAACGTCCTGACAGGCTTGAGGGGAAAAACGTCCGTTGATGGTTGGCGTACTGCACGCCCGCCTACGGGGCTGCAGGGGAATCCACATTTGGAAGGTACCTGAAGATGTGTGCCTGTTCTTGGAGCTCCGCTAGTAGGGTAGCAAAGACACTCGTAGGCAGTACTGAATGCTGCTCCGTGCTACTTCTCCTCCGCTGGCAAATGCTTCACAGTCGCCCGAGGAAAGACGTTTAACAATCGATCTCCAAGAGAAACGAAACACATGATGCCATAAGGCGAAAGAATAGCAGGGCATCTCTTCACAAGCTTGTCCCTGATCTATAGCTGAGGGCAAACACTTGTGTGCTTGTGGGAGAGCCTGTGTCTTTCCTGGAAGCGTTTGGGAGTTTTGCTCAGACGCGTGTTTCCTCAAGTTCAAGAATCAAGATCTAGGATACCTGCAGACAGGTGCCTGTTTGTGTGGAGACAGTCTGTTTGAAACTGTGTTCCTCAGCGCCCGCTCTTTCTCCCCGTCGCTCCACACGCCTGGGAGTCCCTTTCTTTCTCTCCACAAGCACGTGTGTTGACTTCGTCGCACATGTGCATCTGCACAAGCGTTGAGCTCAGCAGAGCGTGTCTCTTGACACTTGATGTGCGTTGGCTGTGTCTGCGTGCTCCAGTGAAGAGAGAAACGGGAAATCATCTTGGTAGAGGCAACAAAGCAAAAGCGAGGCAGGATTGACATCTGCTCAACAGAGACGGATTCCCTGCGCTGACACAGTTCACAGTTACACGAGAAGCAATCTGAGCGGTCCATCGACCGGAGACGTGTTTCCCAAGAGGTCGTTTAGCGAGTGAACAGCAGTGTGCGCGACTTTCAGGAGTGTGCCTGGAAAGTGCCAGAATCACCAGAGCATCTGTGCAAAAGCTGCTGCCTCTGTGACCGCATTGAGGCACGTTCCCGTGTCTCCGAGTACATAGACGGCTCTTTCGCGTTCGCTCCGAGGGAAACGGTCCGCTATTGCTTCTGTGCGTACAGACGCGATTCCCTTGTCTCTTGCGAACACAGGGAACTCTGTGCATCCAAATCTACAGGCTAAGGACGCGTCTGCATATGTTTTGGTGAACAATCGAGTGTGCGTGTTCTGACAGCTGCCTCTATGCAGACGTCTCCACAGAGCCACTTCTGAATGCCCCGCAGCCCAGGACTGAATGGATACACTAACAAGTGCACCGGTGTGAGCAAGCACATATGCAGAAGGACGTCTTTCATCTCACAGAAGCGCGAACGTCTTGGCGTTCAAGCACATGGCAGAAACAAGGTGTGAACAGATGAGCTGCTGCTATTTTCTCCGTTCGGCATGCTTCGTTGTAGCTCTCTTGCCGGTCGCCGGCTTAGCGGCTTGCTTTGCACGACTAGGACTGGGGAGTGAAGGAGATAGCGCCGGAAACCTTGCCTTTTGCCTTCTTCGGCGCTGGAACCTGGTTGCTGCGCCTTCTCTTTGTCCATGTGCACACACACGATTCCTCAGCGAAAACCATGCAGAAACCTTTCCACGAGCACCCAGGGATGTGCACCCAGCACCACGTGCACGCACACGCAGCTAGAGAAAAGCACCTACCTTTTCACACACTGATGCCTAAGCAAACGCGTGGCCACACACACGCACACATCCGCAAGCGCGCCTACTCCCATTTATTGAGGGAAAGACGGACGAGCAACGTCCTGACAGGCTTGAGGGGAAAAACGTCCGTTGATGGTTGGCGTACTGCACGCCCGCCTACGGGGCTGCAGGGGAATCCACATTTGGAAGGTACCTGAAGATGTGTGCCTGTTCTTGGAGCTCCGCTAGTAGGGTAGCAAAGACACTCGTAGGCAGTACTGAATGCTGCTCCGTGCTACTTCTCCTCCGCTGGCAAATGCTTCACAGTCGCCCGAGGAAAGACGTTTAACAATCGATCTCCAAGAGAAACGAAACACATGATGCCATAAGGCGAAAGAATAGCAGGGCATCTCTTCACAAGCTTGTCCCTGATCTATAGCTGAGGGCAAACACTTGTGTGCTTGTGGGAGAGCCTGTGTCTTTCCTGGAAGCGTTTGGGAGTTTTGCTCAGACGCGTGTTTCCTCAAGTTCAAGAATCAAGATCTAGGATACCTGCAGACAGGTGCCTGTTTGTGTGGAGACAGTCTGTTTGAAACTGTGTTCCTCAGCGCCCGCTCTTTCTCCCCGTCGCTCCACACGCCTGGGAGTCCCTTTCTTTCTCTCCACAAGCACGTGTGTTGACTTCGTCGCACATGTGCATCTGCACAAGCGTTGAGCTCAGCAGAGCGTGTCTCGACACTTGATGTGCGTTGGCTGTGTCTACCTGCTCTAGTGAAGAGAGAAACGGGAAATCATCTTGGTAGAGGCAACAAAGCAAAAGCGAGGCAGGATTGACATCTGCTCAACAGAGACGGATTCCCTGCGCTGACACAGTTCACAGTTACACGAGAAGCAATCTGAGCGGTCCATCGACCGGAGACGTGTTTCCCAAGAGGTCGTTTAGCGAGTGAACAGCAGTGTGCGCGACTTTCAGGAGTGTGCCTGGAAAGTGCCAGAATCACCAGAGCATCTGTGCAAAAGCTGCTGCCTCTGTGACCGCATTGAGGCACGTTCCCGTGTCTCCGAGTACATAGACGGCTCTTCCGCGTTCGCTCCGAGGGAAACGGTCCGCTATTGCTTCTGTGCGTACAGACGCGATTCCCTTGTCTCTTGCGAACACAGGGAACTCTGTGCATCCAAATCTACAGGCTAAGGACGCGTCTGCATATGTTTTGGTGAACAATCGAGTGTGCGTGTTCTGACAGCTGCCTCTATGCAGACGTCTCCACAGAGCCACTTCTGAATGCCCCGCAGCCCAGGACTGAATGGATACACTAACAAGTGCACCGGTGTGAGCAAGCACATATGCAGAAGGACGTCTTTCATCTCACAGAAGCGCGAACGTCTTGGCGTTCAAGCACATGGCAGAAACAAGGTGTGAACAGATGAGCTGCTGCTATTTTCTCCGTTCGGCATGCTTCGTTGTAGCTCTCTTGCCGGTCGCCGGCTTAGCGGCTTGCTTTGCGCGACTAGGACTGGGGAGTGAAGGAGATAGCGCCGGAAACCTTGCCTTTTGCCTTCTTCGGCGCTGGAACCTGGTTGCTGCGCCTTCTCTTTGTCCATGTGCACACACACGATTCCTCAGCGAAAACCATGCAGAAACCTTACCTCGAGCACCCAGGGATGTGCACCCAGCACCACGTGCACGCACACGCAGCTAGAGAAAAGCACCTACCTTTTCACACACTGATGCCTAAGCAAACGCGTGGCCACACACACGCACACATCCGCAAGCGCGCCTACTCCCATCTATTGAGGGAAAGACGGACGAGCAACGTCCTGACAGGCTTGAGGGGAAAAACGTCCGTTGATGGTTGGCGTACTGCACGCCCGCCTACAGGGCTGCAGGGGAATCCACATTTGGAAGGTACCTGAAGATGTGTGCCTGTTCTTGGAGCTCCGCTAGTAGGGTAGCAAAGACACTCGTAGGCAGTACTGAATGCTGCTCCGTGCTACTTCTCCTCCGCTGGCAAATGCTTCACAGTCGCCCGAGGAAAGACGTTTAACAATCGATCTCCAAGAGAAACGAAACACATGATGCCATAAGGCGAAAGAATAGCAGGGCATCTCTTCACAAGCTTGTCCCTGATGTATAGCTGAGGGCAAACACTTGTGTGCTTGTGGGAGAGCCTGTGTCTTTCCTGGAAGCGTTTGGGAGTTTTGCTCAGACGCGTGTTTCCTCAAGTTCAAGAATCAAGATCTAGGATACCTGCAGACAGGTGCCTGTTTGTGTGGAGACAGTCTGTTTGAAACTGTGTTCCTCAGCGCCCGCTCTTTCTCCCCGTCGCTGCACACGCCTGGGAGTCCCTTTCTTTCTCTCCACAAGCACGTGTGTTGACTTCGTCGCACATGTGCATCTGCACAAGCGTTGAGCTCAGCAGAGCGTGTCTCGACACTTGATGTGCGTTGGCTGTGTCTGCCTGCTCTAGTGAAGAGAGAAACGGGAAATCATCTTGGTAGAGGCAACAAAGCAAAAGCGAGGCAGGATTGACATCTGCTCAACAGAGACGGATTCCCTGCGCTGACACAGTTCACAGTTACACGAGAAGCAATCTGAGCGGTCCATCGACCGGAGACGTGTTTCCCAAGAGGTCGTTTAGCGAGTGAACAGCAGTGTGCGCGACTTTCAGGAGTGTGCCTGGAAAGTGCCAGAATCACCAGAGCATCTGTGCAAAAGCTGCTGCCTCTGTGACCGCATTGAGGCACGTTCCCGTGTCTCCGAGTACATAGACGGCTCTTCCGCGTTCGCTCCGAGGGAAACGGTCCGCTATTGCTTCTGTGCGTACAGACGCGATTCCCTTGTCTCTTGCGAACACAGGGAACTCTGTGCATCCAAATCTACAGGCTAAGGACGCGTCTGCATATGTTTTGGTGAACAATCGAGTGTGCGTGTTCTGACAGCTGCCTCTATGCAGACGTCTCCACAGAGCCACTTCTGAATGC
Source organism: Patagioenas fasciata (assembly GCF_037038585.1). Lineage (NCBI taxonomy): Eukaryota > Metazoa > Chordata > Aves > Columbiformes > Columbidae > Patagioenas > Patagioenas fasciata. The sequence continues at coordinate 42,540,236 of NC_092560.1, forward strand.
CCCGCAGCCCAGGACTGAATGGATACACTAACAAGTGCACCGGTGTGAGCAAGCACATATGCAGAAGGACGTCTTTCATCTCACAGAAGCGCGAACGTCTTGGCGTTCAAGCACATGGCAGAAACAAGGTGTGAACAGATGAGCTGCTGCTATTTTCTCCGTTCGGCATGCTTCGTTGTAGCTCTCTTGCCGGTCGCCGGCTTAGCGGCTTGCTTTGCGCGACTAGGACTGGGGAGTGAAGGAGATAGCGCCGGAAACCTTGCCTTTTGCCTTCTTCGGCGCTGGAACCTGGTTGCTGCGCCTTCTCTTTGTCCATGTGCACACACACGATTCCTCAGCGAAAACCATGCAGAAACCTTTCCACGAGCACCCAGGGATGTGCACCCAGCACCACGTGCACGCACACGCAGCTAGAGAAAGGCACCTACCTTTTCACACACTGATGCCTAAGCAAACGCGTGGCCACACACACGCACACATCCGCAAGCGCGCCTACTCCCATCTATTGAGGGAAAGACGGACGAGCAACGTCCTGACAGGCTTGAGGGGAAAAACGTCCGTTGATGGTTGGCGTACTGCACGCCCGCCTACGGGGCTGCAGGGGAATCCACATTTGGAAGGTACCTGAAGATGTGTGCCTGTTCTTGGAGCTCCGCTAGTAGGGTAGCAAAGACACTCGTAGGCAGTACTGAATGCTGCTCCGTGCTACTTCTCCTCCGCTGGCAAATGCTTCACAGTCGCCCGAGGAAAGACGTTTAACAATCGATCTCCAAGAGAAACGAAACACATGATGCCATAAGGCGAAAGAATAGCAGGGCATCTCTTCACAAGCTTGTCCCTGATCTATAGCTGAGGGCAAACACTTGTGTGCTTGTGGGAGAGCCTGTGTCTTTCCTGGAAGCGTTTGGGAGTTTTGCTCAGACGCGTGTTTCCTCAAGTTCAAGAATCAAGATCTAGGATACCTGCAGACAGGTGCCTGTTTGTGTGGAGACAGTCTGTTTGAAACTGTGTTCCTCAGCGCCCGCTCTTTCTCCCCGTCGCTCCACACGCCTGGGAGTCCCTTTCTTTCTCTCCACAAGCACGTGTGTTGACTTCGTCGCACATGTGCATCTGCACAAGCGTTGAGCTCAGCAGAGCGTGTCTCTTGACACTTGATGTGCGTTGGCTGTGTCTGCGTGCTCCAGTGAAGAGAGAAACGGGAAATCATCTTGGTAGAGGCAACAAAGCAAAAGCGAGGCAGGATTGACATCTGCTCAACAGAGACGGATTCCCTGCGCTGACACAGTTCACAGTTACACGAGAAGCAATCTGAGCGGTCCATCGACCGGAGACGTGTTTCCCAAGAGGTCGTTTAGCGAGTGAACAGCAGTGTGCGCGACTTTCAGGAGTGTGCCTGGAAAGTGCCAGAATCACCAGAGCATCTGTGCAAAAGCTGCTGCCTCTGTGACCGCATTGAGGCACGTTCCCGTGTCTCCGAGTACATAGACGGCTCTTCCGCGTTCACTCCGAGGGAAACGGTCCGCTATTGCTTCTGTGCGTACAGACGCGATTCCCTTGTCTCTTGCGAACACAGGGAACTCTGTGCATCCAAATCTACAGGCTAAGGACGCGTCTGCATATGTTTTGGTGAACAATCGAGTGTGCGTGTTCTGACAGCTGCCTCTATGCAGACGTCTCCACAGAGCCACTTCTGAATGCCCCGCAGCCCAGGACTGAATGGATACACTAACAAGTGCACCGGTGTGAGCAACCACATATGCAGAAGGACGTCTTTCATCTCACAGAAGCGCGAACGTCTTGGCGTTCAAGCACATGGCAGAAACAAGGTGTGAACAGATGCGCTGCTGCTATTTTCTCCGTTCGGCATGCTTCGTTGTAGCTCTCTTGCCGGTCGCCGGCTTAGCGGCTTGCTTTGCGCGACTAGGTCTGGGGAGAGAAGGAGATAGCGCCGGAAACCTTGCCTTTTGCCTTCTTCGGCGCTGGAACCTGGTTGCTGCGCCTTCTCTTTGTCCATGTGCACACACACGATTCCTCAGCGAAAACCATGCAGAAACCTTACCTCGAGCACCCAGGGATGTGCACCCAGCACCACGTGCACGCACACGCAGCTAGAGAAAAGCACCTACCTTTTCACACACTGATGCCTAAGCAAACGCGTGGCCACACACACGCACACATCCGCAAGCGCGCCTACTCCCATCTATTGAGGGAAAGACGGACGAGCAACGTCCTGACAGGCTTGAGGGGAAAAACGTCCGTTGATGGTTGGCGTACTGCACGCCCGCCTACGGGGCTGCAGGGGAATCCACATTTGGAAGGTACCTGAAGATGTGTGCCTGTTCTTGGAGCTCCGCTAGTAGGGTAGCAAAGACACTCGTAGGCAGTACTGAATGCTGCTCCGTGCTACTTCTCCTCCGCTGGCAAATGCTTCACAGTCGCCCGAGGAAAGACGTTTAACAATCGATCTCCAAGAGAAACGAAACACATGATGCCATAAGGCGAAAGAATAGCAGGGCATCTCTTCACAAGCTTGTCCCTGATGTATAGCTGAGGGCAAACACTTGTGTGCTTGTGGGAGAGCCTGTGTCTTTCCTGGAAGCGTTTGGGAGTTTTGCTCAGACGCGTGTTTCCTCAAGTTCAAGAATCAAGATCTAGGATACCTGCAGACAGGTGCCTGTTTGTGTGGAGACAGTCTGTTTGAAACTGTGTTCCTCAGCGCCCGCTCTTTCTCCCCGTCGCTCCACACGCCTGGGAGTCCCTTTCTTTCTCTCCACAAGCACGTGTGTTGACTTCCTCGCACATGTGCATCTGCACAAGCGTTGAGCTCAGCAGAGCGTGTCTCTTGACACTTGATGTGCGTTGGCTGTGTCTGCCTGCTCTAGTGAAGAGAGAAACGGGAAATCATCTTGGTAGAGGCAACAAAGCAAAAGCGAGGCAGGATTGACATCTGCTCAACAGAGACGGATTCCCTGCGCTGACACAGTTCACAGTTACATGAGAAGCAATCTGAGCGGTCCATCGACCGGAGACGTGTTTCCCAAGAGGTCGTTTAGCGAGTGAACAGCAGTGTGCGCGACTTTCAGGAGTGTGCCTGGAAAGTGCCAGAATCACCAGAGCATCTGTGCAAAAGCTGCTGCCTCTGTGACCGCATTGAGGCACGTTCCCGTGTCTCCGAGTACATAGACGGCTCTTCCGCGTTCGCTCCGAGGGAAACGGTCCGCTATTGCTTCTGTGCGTACAGACGCGATTCCCTTGTCTCTTGCGAACACAGGGAACTCTGTGCATCCAAATCTACAGGCTAAGGACGCGTCTGCATATGTTTTGGTGAACAATCGAGTGTGCGTGTTCTGACAGCTGCCTCTATGCAGACGTCTCCACAGAGCCACTTCTGAATGCCCCGCAGCCCAGGACTGAATGGATACACTAACAAGTGCACCGGTGTGAGCAAGCACATATGCAGAAGGACGTCTTTCATCTCACAGAAGCGCGAACGTCTTGGCGTTCAAGCACATGGCAGAAACAAGGTGTGAACAGATGAGCTGCTGCTATTTTCTCCGTTCGGCATGCTTCGTTGTAGCTCTCTTGCCGGTCGCCGGCTTAGCGGCTTGCTTTGCGCGACTAGGACTGGGGAGTGAAGGAGATAGCGCCGGAAACCTTGCCTTTTGCCTTCTTCGGCGCTGGAACCTGGTTGCTGCGCCTTCTCTTTGTCCATGTGCACACACACGATTCCTCAGCGAAAACCATGCAGAAACCTTTCCACGAGCACCCAGGGATGTGCACCCAGCACCACGTGCACGCACACGCAGCTAGAGAAAAGCACCTACCTTTTCACACACTGATGCCTAAGCAAACGCGTGGCCACACACACGCACACATCCGCAAGCGCGCCTACTCCCATCTATTGAGGGAAAGACAGACGAGCAACGTCCTGACAGGCTTGAGGGGAAAAACGTCCGTTGATGGTTGGCGTACTGCACGCCCGCCTACGGGGCTGCAGGGGAATCCACATTTGGAAGGTACCTGAAGATGTGTGCCTGTTCTTGGAGCTCCGCTAGTAGGGTAGCAAAGACACTCGTAGGCAGTACTGAATGCTGCTCCGTGCTACTTCTCCTCCGCTGGCAAATGCTTCACAGTCGCCCGAGGAAAGACGTTTAACAATCGATCTCCAAGAGAAACGAAACACATGATGCCATAAGGCGAAAGAATAGCAGGGCATCTCTTCACAAGCTTGTCCCTGATGTATAGCTGAGGGCAAACACTTGTGTGCTTGTGGGAGAGTCTGTGTCTTTCCTGGAAGCGTTTGGGAGTTTTGCTCAGACGCGTGTTTCCTCAAGTTCAAGAATCAAGATCTAGGATACCTGCAGACAGGTGCCTGTTTGTGTGGAGACAGTCTGTTTGAAACTGTGTTCCTCAGCGCCCGCTCTTTCTCCCCGTCGCTCCACACGCCTGGGAGTCCCTTTCTTTCCACAAGCACGTGTGTTGACTTCGTCGCACATGTGCATCTGCACAAGCGTTGAGCTCAGCAGAGCGTGTCTCTTGACACTTGATGTGCGTTGGCTCTGTCTGCCTGCTCTAGTGAAGAGAGAAACGGGAAATCATCTTGGTAGAGGCAACAAAGCAAAAGCGAGGCAGGATTGACATCTGCTCAACAGAGACGGATTCCCTGCGCTGACACAGTTCACAGTTACATGAGAAGCAATCTGAGCGGTCCATCGACCGGAGACGTGTTTCCCAAGAGGTCGTTTAGCGAGTGAACAGCAGTGTGCGCGACTTTCAGGAGTGTGCCTGGAAAGTGCCAGAATCACCAGAGCATCTGTGCAAAAGCTGCTGCCTCTGTGACCGCATTGAGGCACGTTCCCGTGTCTCCGAGTACATAGACGGCTCTTTCGCGTTCGCTCCGAGGGAAACGGTCCGCTATTGCTTCTGTGCGTACAGACGCGATTCCCTTGTCTCTTGCGAACACAGGGAACTCTGTGCATCCAAATCTACAGGCTAAGGACGCGTCTGCATATGTTTTGGTGAACAATCGAGTGTGCGTGTTCTGACAGCTGCCTCTATGCAGACGTCTCCACAGAGCCACTTCTGAATGCCCCGCAGCCCAGGACTGAATGGATACACTAACAAGTGCACCGGTGTGAGCAAGCACATATGCAGAAGGACGTCTTTCATCTCACAGAAGCGCGAACGTCTTGGCGTTCAAGCACATGGCAGAAACAAGGTGTGAACAGATGAGCTGCTGCTATTTTCTCCGTTCGGCATGCTTCGTTGTAGCTCTCTTGCCGGTCGCCGGCTTAGCGGCTTGCTTTGCGCGACTAGGACTGGGGAGTGAAGGAGATAGCGCCGGAAACCTTGCCTTTTGCCTTCTTCGGCGCTGGAACCTGGTTGCTGCGCCTTCTCTTTGTCCATGTGCACACACACGATTCCTCAGCGAAAACCATGCAGAAACCTTTCCACGAGCACCCAGGGATGTGCACCCAGCACCACGTGCACGCACACGCAGCTAGAGAAAAGCACCTACCTTTTCACACACTGATGCCTAAGCAAACGCGTGGCCACACACACGCACACATCCGCAAGCGCGCCTACTCCCATCTATTGAGGGAAAGACAGACGAGCAACGTCCTGACAGGCTTGAGGGGAAAAACGTCCGTTGATGGTTGGCGTACTGCACGCCCGCCTACGGGGCTGCAGGGGAATCCACATTTGGAAGGTACCTGAAGATGTGTGCCTGTTCTTGGAGCTCCGCTAGTAGGGTAGCAAAGACACTCGTAGGCAGTACTGAATGCTGCTCCGTGCTACTTCTCCTCCGCTGGCAAATGCTTCACAGTCGCCCGAGGAAAGACGTTTAACAATCGATCTCCAAGAGAAACGAAACACATGATGCCATAAGGCGAAAGAATAGCAGGGCATCTCTTCACAAGCTTGTCCCTGATGTATAGCTGAGGGCAAACACTTGTGTGCTTGTGGGAGAGTCTGTGTCTTTCCTGGAAGCGTTTGGGAGTTTTGCTCAGACGCGTGTTTCCTCAAGTTCAAGAATCAAGATCTAGGATACCTGCAGACAGGTGCCTGTTTGTGTGGAGACAGTCTGTTTGAAACTGTGTTCCTCAGCGCCCGCTCTTTCTCCCCGTCGCTCCACACGCCTGGGAGTCCCTTTCTTTCTCTCCACAAGCACGTGTGTTGACTTCCTCGCACATGTGCATCTGCACAAGCGTTGAGCTCAGCAGAGCGTGTCTCTTGACACTTGATGTGCGTTGGCTGTGTCTGCGTGCTCCAGTGAAGAGAGAAACGGGAAATCATCTTGGTAGAGGCAACAAAGCAAAAGCGAGGCAGGATTGACATCTGCTCAACAGAGACGGATTCCCTGCGCTGACACAGTTCACAGTTACACGAGAAGCAATCTGAGCGGTCCATCGACCGGAGACGTGTTTCCCAAGAGGTCGTTTAGCGAGTGAACAGCAGTGTGCGCGACTTTCAGGAGCGTGCCTGGAAAGTGCCAGAATCACCAGAGCATCTGTGCAAAAGCTGCTGCCTCTGTGACCGCATTGAGGCACGTTCCCGTGTCTGCGAGTATATAGACGGCTCTTTCGCGTTCGCTCCGAGGGAAACGGTCCGCTATTGCTTCTGTGCGTACAGACGCGATTCCCTTGTCTCTTGCGAACACAGGGAACTCTGTGCATCCAAATCTACAGGCTAAGGACGCGTCTGCATATGTTTTGGTGAACAATCGAGTGTGCGTGTTCTGACAGCTGCCTCTATGCAGACGTCTCCACAGAGCCACTTCTGAATGCCCCGCAGCCCAGGACTGAATGGATACACTAACAAGTGCACCGGTGTGAGCAACCACATATGCAGAAGGACGTCTTTCATCTCACAGAAGCGCGAACGTCTTGGCGTTCAAGCACATGGCAGAAACAAGGTGTGAACAGATGAGCTGCTGCTATTTTCTCCGTTCGGCATGCTTCGTTGTAGCTCTCTTGCCGGTCGCCGGCTTAGCGGCTTGCTTTGCGCGACTAGGACTGGGGAGTGAAGGAGATAGCGCCGGAAACCTTGCCTTTTGCCTTCTTCGGCGCTGGAACCTGGTTGCTGCGCCTTCTCTTTGTCCATGTGCACACACACGATTCCTCAGCGAAAACCATGCAGAAACCTTACCTCGAGCACCCAGGGATGTGCACCCAGCACCACGTGCACGCACACGAAGCTAGAGAAAAGCACCTACCTTTTCACACACTGATGCCTAAGCAAACGCGTGGCCACACACACGCACACATCCGCAAGCGCGCCTACTCCCATCTATTGAGGGAAAGACGGACGAGCAACGTCCTGACAGGCTTGAGGGGAAAAACGTCCGTTGATGGTTGGCGTACTGCACGCCCGCCTACGGGGCTGCAGGGGAATCCACATTTGGAAGGTACCTGAAGATGTGTGCCTGTTCTTGGAGCTCCGCTAGTAGGGTAGCAAAGACACTCGTAGGCAGTACTGAATGCTGCTCCGTGCTACTTCTCCTCCGCTGGCAAATGCTTCACAGCCGCCCGAGGAAAGACGTTTAACAATCGATCTCCAAGAGAAACGAAACACATGATGCCATAAGGCGAAAGAATAGCAGGGCATCTCTTCACAAGCTTGTCCCTGATCTATAGCTGAGGGCAAACACTTGTGTGCTTGTGGGAGAGCCTGTGTCTTTCCTGGAAGCGTTTGGGAGTTTTGCTCAGACGCGTGTTTCCTCAAGTTCAAGAATCAAGATCTAGGATACCTGCAGACAGGTGCCTGTTTGTGTGGAGACAGTCTGTTTGAAACTGTGTTCCTCAGCGCCCGCTCTTTCTCCCCGTCGCTCCACACGCCTGGGAGTCCCTTTCTTTCTCTCCACAAGCACGTGTGTTGACTTCGTCGCACATGTGCATCTGCACAAGCGTTGAGCTCAGCAGAGCGTGTCTCTTGACACTTGATGTGCGTTGGCTGTGTCTGCGTGCTCCAGTGAAGAGAGAAACGGGAAATCATCTTGGTAGAGGCAACAAAGCAAAAGCGAGGCAGGATTGACATCTGCTCAACAGAGACGGATTCCCTGCGCTGACACAGTTCACAGTTACACGAGAAGCAATCTGAGCGGTCCATCGACCGGAGACGTGTTTCCCAAGAGGTCGTTTAGCGAGTGAACAGCAGTGTGCGCGACTTTCAGGAGCGTGCCTGGAAAGTGCCAGAATCACCAGAGCATCTGTGCAAAAGCTGCTGCCTCTGTGACCGCATTGAGGCACGTTCCCGTGTCTCCGAGTACATAGACGGCTCTTCCGCGTTCGCTCCGAGGGAAACGGTCCGCTATTGCTTCTGTGCGTACAGACGCGATTCCCTTGTCTCTTGCGAACACAGGGAACTCTGTGCATCCAAATCTACAGGCTAAGGACGCGTCTGCATATGTTTTGGTGAACAATCGAGTGTGCGTGTTCTGACAGCTGCCTCTATGCAGACGTCTCCACAGAGCCACTTCTGAATGCCCCGCAGCCCAGGACTGAATGGATACACTAACAAGTGCACCGGTGTGAGCAAGCACATATGCAGAAGGACGTCTTTCATCTCACAGAAGCGCGAACGTCTTGGCGTTCAAGCACATGGCAGAAACAAGGTGTGAACAGATGAGCTGCTGCTATTTTCTCCGTTCGGCATGCTTCGTTGTAGCTCTCTTGCCGGTCGCCGGCTTAGCGGCTTGCTTTGCGCGACTAGGACTGGGGAGTGAAGGAGATAGCGCCGGAAACCTTGCCTTTTGCCTTCTTCGGCGCTGGAACCTGGTTGCTGCGCCTTCTCTTTGTCCATGTGCACACACACGATTCCTCAGCGAAAACCATGCAGAAACCTTACCTCGAGCACCCAGGGATGTGCACCCAGCACCACGTGCACGCACACGCAGCTAGAGAAAAGCACCTACCTTTTCACACACTGATGCCTAAGCAAACGCGTGGCCACACACACGCACACATCCGCAAGCGCGCCTACTCCCATCTATTGAGGGAAAGACGGACGAGCAACATCCTGACAGGCTTGAGGGGAAAAACGTCCGTTGATGGTTGGCGTACTGCACGCCCGCCTACGGGGCTGCAGGGGAATCCACATTTGGAAGGTACCTGAAGATGTGTGCCTGTTCTTGGAGCTCCGCTAGTAGGGTAGCAAAGACACTCGTAGGCAGTACTGAATGCTGCTCCGTGCTACTTCTCCTCCGCTGGCAAATGCTTCACAGTCGCCCGAGGAAAGACGTTTAACAATCGATCTCCAAGAGAAACGAAACACATGATGCCATAAGGCGAAAGAATAGCAGGGCATCTCTTCACAAGCTTGTCCCTGATCTATAGCTGAGGGCAAACACTTGTGTGCTTGTGGGAGAGCCTGTGTCTTTCCTGGAAGCGTTTGGGAGTTTTGCTCAGACGCGTGTTTCCTCAAGTTCAAGAATCAAGATCTAGGATACCTGCAGACAGGTGCCTGTTTGTGTGGAGACAGTCTGTTTGAAACTGTGTTCCTCAGCGCCCGCTCTTTCTCCCCGTCGCTCCACACGCCTGGGAGTCCCTTTCTTTCTCTCCACAAGCACGTGTGTTGACTTCGTCGCACATGTGCATCTGCACAAGCGTTGAGCTCAGCAGAGCGTGTCTCTTGACACTTGATGTGCGTTGGCTGTGTCTGCGTGCTCCAGTGAAGAGAGAAACGGGAAATCATCTTGGTAGAGGCAACAAAGCAAAAGCGAGGCAGGATTGACATCTGCTCAACAGAGACGGATTCCCTGCGCTGACACAGTTCACAGTTACACGAGAAGCAATCTGAGCGGTCCATCGACCGGAGACGTGTTTCCCAAGAGGTCGTTTAGCGAGTGAACAGCAGTGTGCGCGACTTTCAGGAGCGTGCCTGGAAAGTGCCAGAATCACCAGAGCATCTGTGCAAAAGCTGCTGCCTCTGTGACCGCATTGAGGCACGTTCCCGTGTCTGCGAGTATATAGACGGCTCTTTCGCGTTCGCTCCGAGGGAAACGGTCCGCTATTGCTTCTGTGCGTACAGACGCGATTCCCTTGTCTCTTGCGAACACAGGGAACTCTGTGCATCCAAATCTACAGGCTAAGGACGCGTCTGCATATGTTTTGGTGAACAATCGAGTGTGCGTGTTCTGACAGCTGCCTCTATGCAGACGTCTCCACAGAGCCACTTCTGAATGCCCCGCAGCCCAGGACTGAATGGATACACTAACAAGTGCACCGGTGTGAGCAACCACATATGCAGAAGGACGTCTTTCATCTCACAGAAGCGCGAACGTCTTGGCGTTCAAGCACATGGCAGAAACAAGGTGTGAACAGATGAGCTGCTGCTATTTTCTCCGTTCGGCATGCTTCGTTGTAGCTCTCTTGCCGGTCGCCGGCTTAGCGGCTTGCTTTGCGCGACTAGGACTGGGGAGTGAAGGAGATAGCGCCGGAAACCTTGCCTTTTGCCTTCTTCGGCGCTGGAACCTGGTTGCTGCGCCTTCTCTTTGTCCATGTGCACACACACGATTCCTCAGCGAAAACCATGCAGAAACCTTTCCACGAGCACCCAGGGATGTGCACCCAGCACCACGTGCACGCACACGCAGCTAGAGAAAAGCACCTACCTTTTCACACACTGATGCCTAAGCAAACGCGTGGCCACACACATGCACACATCCGCAAGCGCGCCTACTCCCATCTATTGAGGGAAAGACGGACGAGCAACGTCCTGACAGGCTTGAGGGGAAAAACGTCCGTTGATGGTTGGCGTACTGCACGCCCGCCTACGGGGCTGCAGGGGAATCCACATTTGGAAGGTACCTGAAGATGTGTGCCTGTTCTTGGAGCTCCGCTAGTAGGGTAGCAAAGACACTCGTAGGCAGTACTGAATGCTGCTCCGTGCTACTTCTCCTCCGCTGGCAAATGCTTCACAGTCGCCCGAGGAAAGACGTTTAACAATCGATCTCCAAGAGAAACGAAACACATGATGCCATAAGGCGAAAGAATAGCAGGGCATCTCTTCACAAGCTTGTCCCTGATGTATAGCTGAGGGCAAACACTTGTGTGCTTGTGGGAGAGCCTGTGTCTTTCCTGGAAGCGTTTGGGAGTTTTGCTCAGACGCGTGTTTCCTCAAGTTCAAGAATCAAGATCTAGGATACCTGCAGACAGGTGCCTGTTTGTGTGGAGACAGTCTGTTTGAAACTGTGTTCCTCAGCGCCCGCTCTTTCTCCCCGTCGCTCCACACGCCTGGGAGTCCCTTTCTTTCTCTCCACAAGCACGTGTGTTGACTTCGTCGCACATGTGCATCTGCACAAGCGTTGAGCTCAGCGGACGGAGTGTGTCTCTTGACACTTGATGTGCGTTGGCTGTGTCTGCGTGCTCCAGTGAAGAGAGAAACGGGAAATCATCTTGGTAGAGGCAACAAAGCAAAAGCGAGGCAGATTGACATCTGCTCAACAGAGACGGATTCCCTGCGCTGACACAGTTCACAGTTACACGAGAAGCAATCTGAGCGGTCCATCGACCGGAGACGTGTTTCCCAAGAGGTCGTTTAGCGAGTGAACAGCAGTGTGCGCGACTTTCAGGAGTGTGCCTGGAAAGTGCCAGAATCACCAGAGCATCTGTGCAAAAGCTGCTGCCTCTGTGACCGCATTGAGGCACGTTCCCGTGTCTCCGAGTACATAGACGGCTCTTTCGCGTTCGCTCCGAGGGAAACGGTCCGCTATTGCTTCTGTGCGTACAGACGCGATTCCCTTGTCTCTTGCGAACACAGGGAACTCTGTGCATCCAAATCTACAGGCTAAGGACGCGTCTGCATATGTTTTGGTGAACAATCGAGTGTGCGTGTTCTGACAGCTGCCTCTATGCAGACGTCTCCACAGAGCCACTTCTGAATGCCCCGCAGCCCAGGACTGAATGGATACACTAACAAGTGCACCGGTGTGAGCAACCACATATGCAGAAGGACGTCTTTCATCTCACAGAAGCGCGAACGTCTTGGCGTTCAAGCACATGGCAGAAACAAGGTGTGAACAGATGAGCTGCTGCTATTTTCTCCGTTCGGCATGCTTCGTTGTAGCTCTCTTGCCGGTCGCCGGCTTAGCGGCTTGCTTTGCGCGACTAGGACTGGGGAGTGAAGGAGATAGCGCCGGAAACCTTGCCTTTTGCCTTCTTCGGCGCTGGAACCTGGTTGCTGCGCCTTCTCTTTGTCCATGTGCACACACACGATTCCTCAGCGAAAACCATGCAGAAACCTTTCCACGAGCACCCAGGGATGTGCACCCAGCACCACGTGCACGCACACGCAGCTAGAGAAAAGCACCTACCTTTTCACACACTGATGCCTAAGCAAACGCGTGGCCACACACACGCACACATCCGCAAGCGCGCCTACTCCCATCTATTGAGGGAAAGACGGACGAGCAACGTCCTGACAGGCTTGAGGGGAAAAACGTCCGTTGATGGTCGGCGTACTGCACGCCCGCCTACGGGGCTGCAGGGGAATCCACATTTGGAAGGTACCTGAAGATGTGTGCCTGTTCTTGGAGCTCCGCTAGTAGGGTAGCAAAGACACTCGTAGGCAGTACTGAATGCTGCTCCGTGCTACTTCTCCTCCGCTGGCAAATGCTTCACAGCCGCCCGAGGAAAGACGTTTAACAATCGATCTCCAAGAGAAACGAAACACATGATGCCATAAGGCGAAAGAATAGCAGGGCATCTCTTCACAAGCTTGTCCCTGATCTATAGCTGAGGGCAAACACTTGTGTGCTTGTGGGAGAGCCTGTGTCTTTCCTGCAAGCGTTTGGGAGTTTTGCTCAGACGCGTGTTTCCTCAAGTTCAAGAATCAAGATCTAGGATACCTGCAGACAGGTGCCTGTTTGTGTGGAGACAGTCTGTTTGAAACTGTGTTCCTCAGCGCCCGCTCTTTCTCCCCGTCGCTCCACACGCCTGGGAGTCCCTTTCTTTCTCTCCACAAGCACGTGTGTTGACTTCGTCGCACATGTGCATCTGCACAAGCGTTGAGCTCAGCAGAGCGTGTCTCTTGACACTTGATGTGCGTTGGCTGTGTCTGCGTGCTCCAGTGAAGAGAGAAACGGGAAATCATCTTGGTAGAGGCAACAAAGCAAAAGCGAGGCAGGATTGACATCTGCTCAACAGAGACGGATTCCCTGCGCTGACACAGTTCACAGTTACACGAGAAGCAATCTGAGCGGTCCATCGACCGGAGACGTGTTTCCCAAGAGGTCGTTTAGCGAGTGAACAGCAGTGTGCGCGACTTTCAGGAGTGTGCGTGGAAAGTGCCAGAATCACCAGAGCATCTGTGCAAAAGCTGCTGCCTCTGTGACCGCATTGAGGCACGTTCCCGTGTCTCCGAGTACATAGACGGCTCTTCCGCGTTCACTCCGAGGGAAACGGTCCGCTATTGCTTCTGTGCGTACAGACGCGATTCCCTTGTCTCTTGCGAACACAGGGAACTCTGTGCATCCAAATCTACAGGCTAAGGACGCGTCTGCATATGTTTTGGTGAACAATCGAGTGTGCGTGTTCTGACAGCTGCCTCTATGCAGACGTCTCCACAGAGCCACTTCTGAATGCCCCGCAGCCCAGGACTGAATGGATACACTAACAAGTGCACCGGTGTGAGCAACCACATATGCAGAAGGACGTCTTTCATCTCACAGAAGCGCGAACGTCTTGGCGTTCAAGCACATGGCAGAAACAAGGTGTGAACAGATGCGCTGCTGCTATTTTCTCCGTTCGGCATGCTTCGTTGTAGCTCTCTTGCCGGTCGCCGGCTTAGCGGCTTGCTTTGCGCGACTAGGTCTGGGGAGAGAAGGAGATAGCGCCGGAAACCTTGCCTTTTGCCTTCTTCGGCGCTGGAACCTGGTTGCTGCGCCTTCTCTTTGTCCATGTGCACACACACGATTCCTCAGCGAAAACCATGCAGAAACCTTACCTCGAGCACCCAGGGATGTGCACCCAGCACCACGTGCACGCACACGCAGCTAGAGAAAAGCACCTACCTTTTCACACACTGATGCCTAAGCAAACGCGTGGCCACACACACGCACACATCCGCAAGCGCGCCTACTCCCATCTATTGAGGGAAAGACGGACGAGCAACGTCCTGACAGGCTTGAGGGGAAAAACGTCCGTTGATGGTTGGCGTACTGCACGCCCGCCTACGGGGCTGCAGGGGAATCCACATTTGGAAGGTACCTGAAGATGTGTGCCTGTTCTTGGAGCTCCGCTAGTAGGGTAGCAAAGACACTCGTAGGCAGTACTGAATGCTGCTCCGTGCTACTTCTCCTCCGCTGGCAAATGCTTCACAGTCGCCCGAGGAAAGACGTTTAACAATCGATCTCCAAGAGAAACGAAACACATGATGCCATAAGGCGAAAGAATAGCAGGGCATCTCTTCACAAGCTTGTCCCTGATGTATAGCTGAGGGCAAACACTTGTGTGCTTGTGGGAGAGCCTGTGTCTTTCCTGGAAGCGTTTGGGAGTTTTGCTCAGACGCGTGTTTCCTCAAGTTCAAGAATCAAGATCTAGGATACCTGCAGACAGGTGCCTGTTTGTGTGGAGACAGTCTGTTTGAAACTGTGTTCCTCAGCGCCCGCTCTTTCTCCCCGTCGCTCCACACGCCTGGGAGTCCCTTTCTTTCTCTCCACAAGCACGTGTGTTGACTTCCTCGCACATGTGCATCTGCACAAGCGTTGAGCTCAGCAGAGCGTGTCTCTTGACACTTGATGTGCGTTGGCTGTGTCTGCCTGCTCTAGTGAAGAGAGAAACGGGAAATCATCTTGGTAGAGGCAACAAAGCAAAAGCGAGGCAGGATTGACATCTGCTCAACAGAGACGGATTCCCTGCGCTGACACAGTTCACAGTTACATGAGAAGCAATCTGAGCGGTCCATCGACCGGAGACGTGTTTCCCAAGAGGTCGTTTAGCGAGTGAACAGCAGTGTGCGCGACTTTCAGGAGTGTGCCTGGAAAGTGCCAGAATCACCAGAGCATCTGTGCAAAAGCTGCTGCCTCTGTGACCGCATTGAGGCACGTTCCCGTGTCTCCGAGTACATAGACGGCTCTTCCGCGTTCGCTCCGAGGGAAACGGTCCGCTATTGCTTCTGTGCGTACAGACGCGATTCCCTTGTCTCTTGCGAACACAGGGAACTCTGTGCATCCAAATCTACAGGCTAAGGACGCGTCTGCATATGTTTTGGTGAACAATCGAGTGTGCGTGTTCTGACAGCTGCCTCTATGCAGACGTCTCCACAGAGCCACTTCTGAATGCCCCGCAGCCCAGGACTGAATGGATACACTAACAAGTGCACCGGTGTGAGCAAGCACATATGCAGAAGGACGTCTTTCATCTCACAGAAGCGCGAACGTCTTGGCGTTCAAGCACATGGCAGAAACAAGGTGTGAACAGATGAGCTGCTGCTATTTTCTCCGTTCGGCATGCTTCGTTGTAGCTCTCTTGCCGGTCGCCGGCTTAGCGGCTTGCTTTGCGCGACTAGGACTGGGGAGTGAAGGAGATAGCGCCGGAAACCTTGCCTTTTGCCTTCTTCGGCGCTGGAACCTGGTTGCTGCGCCTTCTCTTTGTCCATGTGCACACACACGATTCCTCAGCGAAAACCATGCAGAAACCTTTCCACGAGCACCCAGGGATGTGCACCCAGCACCACGTGCACGCACACGCAGCTAGAGAAAAGCACCTACCTTTTCACACACTGATGCCTAAGCAAACGCGTGGCCACACACACGCACACATCCGCAAGCGCGCCTACTCCCATCTATTGAGGGAAAGACAGACGAGCAACGTCCTGACAGGCTTGAGGGGAAAAACGTCCGTTGATGGTTGGCGTACTGCACGCCCGCCTACGGGGCTGCAGGGGAATCCACATTTGGAAGGTACCTGAAGATGTGTGCCTGTTCTTGGAGCTCCGCTAGTAGGGTAGCAAAGACACTCGTAGGCAGTACTGAATGCTGCTCCGTGCTACTTCTCCTCCGCTGGCAAATGCTTCACAGTCGCCCGAGGAAAGACGTTTAACAATCGATCTCCAAGAGAAACGAAACACATGATGCCATAAGGCGAAAGAATAGCAGGGCATCTCTTCACAAGCTTGTCCCTGATGTATAGCTGAGGGCAAACACTTGTGTGCTTGTGGGAGAGTCTGTGTCTTTCCTGGAAGCGTTTGGGAGTTTTGCTCAGACGCGTGTTTCCTCAAGTTCAAGAATCAAGATCTAGGATACCTGCAGACAGGTGCCTGTTTGTGTGGAGACAGTCTGTTTGAAACTGTGTTCCTCAGCGCCCGCTCTTTCTCCCCGTCGCTCCACACGCCTGGGAGTCCCTTTCTTTCTCTCCACAAGCACGTGTGTTGACTTCGTCGCACATGTGCATCTGCACAAGCGTTGAGCTCAGCAGAGTGTGTCTCTTGACACTTGATGTGCGTTGGCTCTGTCTGCCTGCTCTAGTGAAGAGAGAAACGGGAAATCATCTTGGTAGAGGCAACAAAGCAAAAGCGAGGCAGGATTGACATCTGCTCAACAGAGACGGATTCCCTGCGCTGACACAGTTCACAGTTACATGAGAAGCAATCTGAGCGGTCCATCGACCGGAGACGTGTTTCCCAAGAGGTCGTTTAGCGAGTGAACAGCAGTGTGCGCGACTTTCAGGAGTGTGCCTGGAAAGTGCCAGAATCACCAGAGCATCTGTGCAAAAGCTGCTGCCTCTGTGACCGCATTGAGGCACGTTCCCGTGTCTCCGAGTACATAGACGGCTCTTTCGCGTTCGCTCCGAGGGAAACGGTCCGCTATTGCTTCTGTGCGTACAGACGCGATTCCCTTGTCTCTTGCGAACACAGGGAACTCTGTGCATCCAAATCTACAGGCTAAGGACGCGTCTGCATATGTTTTGGTGAACAATCGAGTGTGCGTGTTCTGACAGCTGCCTCTATGCAGACGTCTCCACAGAGCCACTTCTGAATGCCCCGCAGCCCAGGACTGAATGGATACACTAACAAGTGCACCGGTGTGAGCAAGCACATATGCAGAAGGACGTCTTTCATCTCACAGAAGCGCGAACGTCTTGGCGTTCAAGCACATGGCAGAAACAAGGTGTGAACAGATGAGCTGCTGCTATTTTCTCCGTTCGGCATGCTTCGTTGTAGCTCTCTTGCCGGTCGCCGGCTTAGCGGCTTGCTTTGCGCGACTAGGACTGGGGAGTGAAGGAGATAGCGCCGGAAACCTTGCCTTTTGCCTTCTTCGGCGCTGGAACCTGGTTGCTGCGCCTTCTCTTTGTCCATGTGCACACACACGATTCCTCAGCGAAAACCATGCAGAAACCTTTCCACGAGCACCCAGGGATGTGCACCCAGCACCACGTGCACGCACACGCAGCTAGAGAAAAGCACCTACCTTTTCACACACTGATGCCTAAGCAAACGCGTGGCCACACACACGCACACATCCGCAAGCGCGCCTACTCCCATCTATTGAGGGAAAGACAGACGAGCAACGTCCTGACAGGCTTGAGGGGAAAAACGTCCGTTGATGGTTGGCGTACTGCACGCCCGCCTACGGGGCTGCAGGGGAATCCACATTTGGAAGGTACCTGAAGATGTGTGCCTGTTCTTGGAGCTCCGCTAGTAGGGTAGCAAAGACACTCGTAGGCAGTACTGAATGCTGCTCCGTGCTACTTCTCCTCCGCTGGCAAATGCTTCACAGTCGCCCGAGGAAAGACGTTTAACAATCGATCTCCAAGAGAAACGAAACACATGATGCCATAAGGCGAAAGAATAGCAGGGCATCTCTTCACAAGCTTGTCCCTGATGTATAGCTGAGGGCAAACACTTGTGTGCTTGTGGGAGAGTCTGTGTCTTTCCTGGAAGCGTTTGGGAGTTTTGCTCAGACGCGTGTTTCCTCAAGTTCAAGAATCAAGATCTAGGATACCTGCAGACAGGTGCCTGTTTGTGTGGAGACAGTCTGTTTGAAACTGTGTTCCTCAGCGCCCGCTCTTTCTCCCCGTCGCTCCACACGCCTGGGAGTCCCTTTCTTTCTCTCCACAAGCACGTGTGTTGACTTCCTCGCACATGTGCATCTGCACAAGCGTTGAGCTCAGCAGAGCGTGTCTCTTGACACTTGATGTGCGTTGGCTGTGTCTGCGTGCTCCAGTGAAGAGAGAAACGGGAAATCATCTTGGTAGAGGCAACAAAGCAAAAGCGAGGCAGGATTGACATCTGCTCAACAGAGACGGATTCCCTGCGCTGACACAGTTCACAGTTACACGAGAAGCAATCTGAGCGGTCCATCGACCGGAGACGTGTTTCCCAAGAGGTCGTTTAGCGAGTGAACAGCAGTGTGCGCGACTTTCAGGAGTGTGCCTGGAAAGTGCCAGAATCACCAGAGCATCTGTGCAAAAGCTGCTGCCTCTGTGACCGCATTGAGGCACGTTCCCGTGTCTCCGAGTACATAGACGGCTCTTCCGCGTTCGCTCCGAGGGAAACGGTCCGCTATTGCTTCTGTGCGTACAGACGCGATTCCCTTGTCTCTTGCGAACACAGGGAACTCTGTGCATCCAAATCTACAGGCTAAGGACGCGTCTGCATATGTTTTGGTGAACAATCGAGTGTGCGTGTTCTGACAGCTGCCTCTATGCAGACGTCTCCACAGAGCCACTTCTGAATGCCCCGCAGCCCAGGACTGAATGGATACACTAACAAGTGCACCGGTGTGAGCAAGCACATATGCAGAAGGACGTCTTTCATCTCACAGAAGCGCGAACGTCTTGGCGTTCAAGCACATGGCAGAAACAAGGTGTGAACAGATGAGCTGCTGCTATTTTCTCCGTTCGGCATGCTTCGTTGTAGCTCTCTTGCCGGTCGCCGGCTTAGCGGCTTGCTTTGCGCGACTAGGACTGGGGAGTGAAGGAGATAGCGCCGGAAACCTTGCCTTTTGCCTTCTTCGGCGCTGGAACCTGGTTGCTGCGCCTTCTCTTTGTCCATGTGCACACACACGATTCCTCAGCGAAAACCATGCAGAAACCTTTCCACGAGCACCCAGGGATGTGCACCCAGCACCACGTGCACGCACACGCAGCTAGAGAAAAGCACCTACCTTTTCACACACTGATGCCTAAGCAAACGCGTGGCCACACACACGCACACATCCGCAAGCGCGCCTACTCCCATCTATTGAGGGAAAGACGGACGAGCAACGTCCTGACAGGCTTGAGGGGAAAAACGTCCGTTGATGGTTGGCGTACTGCACGCCCGCCTACGGGGCTGCAGGGGAATCCACATTTGGAAGGTACCTGAAGATGTGTGCCTGTTCTTGGAGCTCCACTAGTAGGGTAGCAAAGACACTCGTAGGCAGTACTGAATGCTGCTCCGTGCTACTTCTCCTCCGCTGGCAAATGCTTCACAGTCGCCCGAGGAAAGACGTTTAACAATCGATCTCCAAGAGAAACGAAACACATGATGCCATAAGGCGAAAGAATAGCAGGGCATCTCTTCACAAGCTTGTCCCTGATCTATAGCTGAGGGCAAACACTTGTGTGCTTGTGGGAGAGCCTGTGTCTTTCCTGGAAGCGTTTGGGAGTTTTGCTCAGACGCGTGTTTCCTCAAGTTCAAGAATCAAGATCTAGGATACCTGCAGACAGGTGCCTGTTTGTGTGGAGACAGTCTGTTTGAAACTGTGTTCCTCAGCGCCCGCTCTTTCTCCCCGTCGCTCCACACGCCTGGGAGTCCCTTTCTTTCTCTCCACAAGCACGTGTGTTGACTTCGTCGCACATGTGCATCTGCACAAGCGTTGAGCTCAGCAGAGCGTGTCTCTTGACACTTGATGTGCGTTGGCTGTGTCTGCGTGCTCCAGTGAAGAGAGAAACGGGAAATCATCTTGGTAGAGGCAACAAAGCAAAAGCGAGGCAGGATTGACATCTGCTCAACAGAGACGGATTCCCTGCGCTGACACAGTTCACAGTTACACGAGAAGCAATCTGAGCGGTCCATCGACCGGAGACGTGTTTCCCAAGAGGTCGTTTAGCGAGTGAACAGCAGTGTGCGCGACTTTCAGGAGCGTGCCTGGAAAGTGCCAGAATCACCAGAGCATCTGTGCAAAAGCTGCTGCCTCTGTGACCGCATTGAGGCACGTTCCCGTGTCTGCGAGTATATAGACGGCTCTTTCGCGTTCGCTCCGAGGGAAACGGTCCGCTATTGCTTCTGTGCGTACAGACGCGATTCCCTTGTCTCTTGCGAACACAGGGAACTCTGTGCATCCAAATCTACAGGCTAAGGACGCGTCTGCATATGTTTTGGTGAACAATCGAGTGTGCGTGTTCTGACAGCTGCCTCTATGCAGACGTCTCCACAGAGCCACTTCTGAATGCCCCGCAGCCCAGGACTGAATGGATACACTAACAAGTGCACCGGTGTGAGCAAGCACATATGCAGAAGGACGTCTTTCATCTCACAGAAGCGCGAACGTCTTGGCGTTCAAGCACATGGCAGAAACAAGGTGTGAACAGATGAGCTGCTGCTATTTTCTCCGTTCGGCATGCTTCGTTGTAGCTCTCTTGCCGGTCGCCGGCTTAGCGGCTTGCTTTGCGCGACTAGGACTGGGGAGTGAAGGAGATAGCGCCGGAAACCTTGCCTTTTGCCTTCTTCGGCGCTGGAACCTGGTTGCTGCGCCTTCTCTTTGTCCATGTGCACACACACGATTCCTCAGCGAAAACCATGCAGAAACCTTTCCACGAGCACCCAGGGATGTGCACCCAGCACCACGTGCACGCACACGCAGCTAGAGAAAAGCACCTACCTTTTCACACACTGATGCCTAAGCAAACGCGTGGCCACACACATGCACACATCCGCAAGCGCGCCTACTCCCATCTATTGAGGGAAAGACGGACGAGCAACGTCCTGACAGGCTTGAGGGGAAAAACGTCCGTTGATGGTTGGCGTACTGCACGCCCGCCTACGGGGCTGCAGGGGAATCCACATTTGGAAGGTACCTGAAGATGTGTGCCTGTTCTTGGAGCTCCGCTAGTAGGGTAGCAAAGACACTCGTAGGCAGTACTGAATGCTGCTCCGTGCTACTTCTCCTCCGCTGGCAAATGCTTCACAGTCGCCCGAGGAAAGACGTTTAACAATCGATCTCCAAGAGAAACGAAACACATGATGCCATAAGGCGAAAGAATAGCAGGGCATCTCTTCACAAGCTTGTCCCTGATCTATAGCTGAGGGCAAACACTTGTGTGCTTGTGGGAGAGCCTGTGTCTTTCCTGGAAGCGTTTGGGAGTTTTGCTCAGACGCGTGTTTCCTCAAGTTCAAGAATCAAGATCTAGGATACCTGCAGACAGGTGCCTGTTTGTGTGGAGACAGTCTGTTTGAAACTGTGTTCCTCAGCGCCCGCTCTTTCTCCCCGTCGCTCCACACGCCTGGGAGTCCCTTTCTTTCTCTCCACAAGCACGTGTGTTGACTTCGTCGCACATGTGCATCTGCACAAGCGTTGAGCTCAGCGGACGGAGTGTGTCTCTTGACACTTGATGTGCGTTGGCTGTGTCTGCGTGCTCCAGTGAAGAGAGAAACGGGAAATCATCTTGGTAGAGGCAACAAAGCAAAAGCGAGGCAGATTGACATCTGCTCAACAGAGACGGATTCCCTGCGCTGACACAGTTCACAGTTACACGAGAAGCAATCTGAGCGGTCCATCGACCGGAGACGTGTTTCCCAAGAGGTCGTTTAGCGAGTGAACAGCAGTGTGCGCGACTTTCAGGAGTGTGCCTGGAAAGTGCCAGAATCACCAGAGCATCTGTGCAAAAGCTGCTGCCTCTGTGACCGCATTGAGGCACGTTCCCGTGTCTCCGAGTACATAGACGGCTCTTTCGCGTTCGCTCCGAGGGAAACGGTCCGCTATTGCTTCTGTGCGTACAGACGCGATTCCCTTGTCTCTTGCGAACACAGGGAACTCTGTGCATCCAAATCTACAGGCTAAGGACGCGTCTGCATATGTTTTGGTGAACAATCGAGTGTGCGTGTTCTGACAGCTGCCTCTATGCAGACGTCTCCACAGAGCCACTTCTGAATGCCCCGCAGCCCAGGACTGAATGGATACACTAACAAGTGCACCGGTGTGAGCAACCACATATGCAGAAGGACGTCTTTCATCTCACAGAAGCGCGAACGTCTTGGCGTTCAAGCACATGGCAGAAACAAGGTGTGAACAGATGAGCTGCTGCTATTTTCTCCGTTCGGCATGCTTCGTTGTAGCTCTCTTGCCGGTCGCCGGCTTAGCGGCTTGCTTTGCGCGACTAGGACTGGGGAGTGAAGGAGATAGCGCCGGAAACCTTGCCTTTTGCCTTCTTCGGCGCTGGAACCTGGTTGCTGCGCCTTCTCTTTGTCCATGTGCACACACACGATTCCTCAGCGAAAACCATGCAGAAACCTTTCCACGAGCACCCAGGGATGTGCACCCAGCACCACGTGCACGCACACGCAGCTAGAGAAAAGCACCTACCTTTTCACACACTGATGCCTAAGCAAACGCGTGGCCACACACACGCACACATCCGCAAGCGCGCCTACTCCCATCTATTGAGGGAAAGACGGACGAGCAACGTCCTGACAGGCTTGAGGGGAAAAACGTCCGTTGATGGTCGGCGTACTGCACGCCCGCCTACGGGGCTGCAGGGGAATCCACATTTGGAAGGTACCTGAAGATGTGTGCCTGTTCTTGGAGCTCCGCTAGTAGGGTAGCAAAGACACTCGTAGGCAGTACTGAATGCTGCTCCGTGCTACTTCTCCTCCGCTGGCAAATGCTTCACAGCCGCCCGAGGAAAGACGTTTAACAATCGATCTCCAAGAGAAACGAAACACATGATGCCATAAGGCGAAAGAATAGCAGGGCATCTCTTCACAAGCTTGTCCCTGATCTATAGCTGAGGGCAAACACTTGTGTGCTTGTGGGAGAGCCTGTGTCTTTCCTGCAAGCGTTTGGGAGTTTTGCTCAGACGCGTGTTTCCTCAAGTTCAAGAATCAAGATCTAGGATACCTGCAGACAGGTGCCTGTTTGTGTGGAGACAGTCTGTTTGAAACTGTGTTCCTCAGCGCCCGCTCTTTCTCCCCGTCGCTCCACACGCCTGGGAGTCCCTTTCTTTCTCTCCACAAGCACGTGTGTTGACTTCGTCGCACATGTGCATCTGCACAAGCGTTGAGCTCAGCAGAGCGTGTCTCTTGACACTTGATGTGCGTTGGCTGTGTCTGCGTGCTCCAGTGAAGAGAGAAACGGGAAATCATCTTGGTAGAGGCAACAAAGCAAAAGCGAGGCAGGATTGACATCTGCTCAACAGAGACGGATTCCCTGCGCTGACACAGTTCACAGTTACACGAGAAGCAATCTGAGCGGTCCATCGACCGGAGACGTGTTTCCCAAGAGGTCGTTTAGCGAGTGAACAGCAGTGTGCGCGACTTTCAGGAGTGTGCGTGGAAAGTGCCAGAATCACCAGAGCATCTGTGCAAAAGCTGCTGCCTCTGTGACCGCATTGAGGCACGTTCCCGTGTCTCCGAGTACATAGACGGCTCTTCCGCGTTCACTCCGAGGGAAACGGTCCGCTATTGCTTCTGTGCGTACAGACGCGATTCCCTTGTCTCTTGCGAACACAGGGAACTCTGTGCATCCAAATCTACAGGCTAAGGACGCGTCTGCATATGTTTTGGTGAACAATCGAGTGTGCGTGTTCTGACAGCTGCCTCTATGCAGACGTCTCCACAGAGCCACTTCTGAATGCCCCGCAGCCCAGGACTGAATGGATACACTAACAAGTGCACCGGTGTGAGCAAGCACATATGCAGAAGGACGTCTTTCATCTCACAGAAGCGCGAACGTCTTGGCGTTCAAGCACATGGCAGAAACAAGGTGTGAACAGATGCGCTGCTGCTATTTTCTCCGTTCGGCATGCTTCGTTGTAGCTCTCTTGCCGGTCGCCGGCTTAGCGGCTTGCTTTGCGCGACTAGGTCTGGGGAGAGAAGGAGATAGCGCCGGAAACCTTGCCTTTTGCCTTCTTCGGCGCTGGAACCTGGTTGCTGCGCCTTCTCTTTGTCCATGTGCACACACACGATTCCTCAGCGAAAACCATGCAGAAACCTTACCTCGAGCACCCAGGGATGTGCACCCAGCACCACGTGCACGCACACGCAGCTAGAGAAAAGCACCTACCTTTTCACACACTGATGCCTAAGCAAACGCGTGGCCACACACACGCACACATCCGCAAGCGCGCCTACTCCCATCTATTGAGGGAAAGACGGACGAGCAACGTCCTGACAGGCTTGAGGGGAAAAACGTCCGTTGATGGTTGGCGTACTGCACGCCCGCCTACGGGGCTGCAGGGGAATCCACATTTGGAAGGTACCTGAAGATGTGTGCCTGTTCTTGGAGCTCCGCTAGTAGGGTAGCAAAGACACTCGTAGGCAGTACTGAATGCTGCTCCGTGCTACTTCTCCTCCGCTGGCAAATGCTTCACAGTCGCCCGAGGAAAGACGTTTAACAATCGATCTCCAAGAGAAACGAAACACATGATGCCATAAGGCGAAAGAATAGCAGGGCATCTCTTCACAAGCTTGTCCCTGATGTATAGCTGAGGGCAAACACTTGTGTGCTTGTGGGAGAGCCTGTGTCTTTCCTGGAAGCGTTTGGGAGTTTTGCTCAGACGCGTGTTTCCTCAAGTTCAAGAATCAAGATCTAGGATACCTGCAGACAGGTGCCTGTTTGTGTGGAGACAGTCTGTTTGAAACTGTGTTCCTCAGCGCCC
Organism: Patagioenas fasciata; assembly: GCF_037038585.1. Lineage (NCBI taxonomy): Eukaryota > Metazoa > Chordata > Aves > Columbiformes > Columbidae > Patagioenas > Patagioenas fasciata. The sequence goes on from NC_092560.1 coordinate 42,565,033, forward strand.
GCTCTTTCTCCCCGTCGCTCCACACGCCTGGGAGTCCCTTTCTTTCTCTCCACAAGCACGTGTGTTGACTTCCTCGCACATGTGCATCTGCACAAGCGTTGAGCTCAGCAGAGCGTGTCTCTTGACACTTGATGTGCGTTGGCTGTGTCTGCCTGCTCTAGTGAAGAGAGAAACGGGAAATCATCTTGGTAGAGGCAACAAAGCAAAAGCGAGGCAGGATTGACATCTGCTCAACAGAGACGGATTCCCTGCGCTGACACAGTTCACAGTTACATGAGAAGCAATCTGAGCGGTCCATCGACCGGAGACGTGTTTCCCAAGAGGTCGTTTAGCGAGTGAACAGCAGTGTGCGCGACTTTCAGGAGTGTGCCTGGAAAGTGCCAGAATCACCAGAGCATCTGTGCAAAAGCTGCTGCCTCTGTGACCGCATTGAGGCACGTTCCCGTGTCTCCGAGTACATAGACGGCTCTTCCGCGTTCGCTCCGAGGGAAACGGTCCGCTATTGCTTCTGTGCGTACAGACGCGATTCCCTTGTCTCTTGCGAACACAGGGAACTCTGTGCATCCAAATCTACAGGCTAAGGACGCGTCTGCATATGTTTTGGTGAACAATCGAGTGTGCGTGTTCTGACAGCTGCCTCTATGCAGACGTCTCCACAGAGCCACTTCTGAATGCCCCGCAGCCCAGGACTGAATGGATACACTAACAAGTGCACCGGTGTGAGCAAGCACATATGCAGAAGGACGTCTTTCATCTCACAGAAGCGCGAACGTCTTGGCGTTCAAGCACATGGCAGAAACAAGGTGTGAACAGATGAGCTGCTGCTATTTTCTCCGTTCGGCATGCTTCGTTGTAGCTCTCTTGCCGGTCGCCGGCTTAGCGGCTTGCTTTGCGCGACTAGGACTGGGGAGTGAAGGAGATAGCGCCGGAAACCTTGCCTTTTGCCTTCTTCGGCGCTGGAACCTGGTTGCTGCGCCTTCTCTTTGTCCATGTGCACACACACGATTCCTCAGCGAAAACCATGCAGAAACCTTTCCACGAGCACCCAGGGATGTGCACCCAGCACCACGTGCACGCACACGCAGCTAGAGAAAAGCACCTACCTTTTCACACACTGATGCCTAAGCAAACGCGTGGCCACACACACGCACACATCCGCAAGCGCGCCTACTCCCATCTATTGAGGGAAAGACAGACGAGCAACGTCCTGACAGGCTTGAGGGGAAAAACGTCCGTTGATGGTTGGCGTACTGCACGCCCGCCTACGGGGCTGCAGGGGAATCCACATTTGGAAGGTACCTGAAGATGTGTGCCTGTTCTTGGAGCTCCGCTAGTAGGGTAGCAAAGACACTCGTAGGCAGTACTGAATGCTGCTCCGTGCTACTTCTCCTCCGCTGGCAAATGCTTCACAGTCGCCCGAGGAAAGACGTTTAACAATCGATCTCCAAGAGAAACGAAACACATGATGCCATAAGGCGAAAGAATAGCAGGGCATCTCTTCACAAGCTTGTCCCTGATGTATAGCTGAGGGCAAACACTTGTGTGCTTGTGGGAGAGTCTGTGTCTTTCCTGGAAGCGTTTGGGAGTTTTGCTCAGACGCGTGTTTCCTCAAGTTCAAGAATCAAGATCTAGGATACCTGCAGACAGGTGCCTGTTTGTGTGGAGACAGTCTGTTTGAAACTGTGTTCCTCAGCGCCCGCTCTTTCTCCCCGTCGCTCCACACGCCTGGGAGTCCCTTTCTTTCTCTCCACAAGCACGTGTGTTGACTTCGTCGCACATGTGCATCTGCACAAGCGTTGAGCTCAGCAGAGTGTGTCTCTTGACACTTGATGTGCGTTGGCTCTGTCTGCCTGCTCTAGTGAAGAGAGAAACGGGAAATCATCTTGGTAGAGGCAACAAAGCAAAAGCGAGGCAGGATTGACATCTGCTCAACAGAGACGGATTCCCTGCGCTGACACAGTTCACAGTTACATGAGAAGCAATCTGAGCGGTCCATCGACCGGAGACGTGTTTCCCAAGAGGTCGTTTAGCGAGTGAACAGCAGTGTGCGCGACTTTCAGGAGTGTGCCTGGAAAGTGCCAGAATCACCAGAGCATCTGTGCAAAAGCTGCTGCCTCTGTGACCGCATTGAGGCACGTTCCCGTGTCTCCGAGTACATAGACGGCTCTTTCGCGTTCGCTCCGAGGGAAACGGTCCGCTATTGCTTCTGTGCGTACAGACGCGATTCCCTTGTCTCTTGCGAACACAGGGAACTCTGTGCATCCAAATCTACAGGCTAAGGACGCGTCTGCATATGTTTTGGTGAACAATCGAGTGTGCGTGTTCTGACAGCTGCCTCTATGCAGACGTCTCCACAGAGCCACTTCTGAATGCCCCGCAGCCCAGGACTGAATGGATACACTAACAAGTGCACCGGTGTGAGCAAGCACATATGCAGAAGGACGTCTTTCATCTCACAGAAGCGCGAACGTCTTGGCGTTCAAGCACATGGCAGAAACAAGGTGTGAACAGATGAGCTGCTGCTATTTTCTCCGTTCGGCATGCTTCGTTGTAGCTCTCTTGCCGGTCGCCGGCTTAGCGGCTTGCTTTGCGCGACTAGGACTGGGGAGTGAAGGAGATAGCGCCGGAAACCTTGCCTTTTGCCTTCTTCGGCGCTGGAACCTGGTTGCTGCGCCTTCTCTTTGTCCATGTGCACACACACGATTCCTCAGCGAAAACCATGCAGAAACCTTTCCACGAGCACCCAGGGATGTGCACCCAGCACCACGTGCACGCACACGCAGCTAGAGAAAAGCACCTACCTTTTCACACACTGATGCCTAAGCAAACGCGTGGCCACACACACGCACACATCCGCAAGCGCGCCTACTCCCATCTATTGAGGGAAAGACAGACGAGCAACGTCCTGACAGGCTTGAGGGGAAAAACGTCCGTTGATGGTTGGCGTACTGCACGCCCGCCTACGGGGCTGCAGGGGAATCCACATTTGGAAGGTACCTGAAGATGTGTGCCTGTTCTTGGAGCTCCGCTAGTAGGGTAGCAAAGACACTCGTAGGCAGTACTGAATGCTGCTCCGTGCTACTTCTCCTCCGCTGGCAAATGCTTCACAGTCGCCCGAGGAAAGACGTTTAACAATCGATCTCCAAGAGAAACGAAACACATGATGCCATAAGGCGAAAGAATAGCAGGGCATCTCTTCACAAGCTTGTCCCTGATGTATAGCTGAGGGCAAACACTTGTGTGCTTGTGGGAGAGTCTGTGTCTTTCCTGGAAGCGTTTGGGAGTTTTGCTCAGACGCGTGTTTCCTCAAGTTCAAGAATCAAGATCTAGGATACCTGCAGACAGGTGCCTGTTTGTGTGGAGACAGTCTGTTTGAAACTGTGTTCCTCAGCGCCCGCTCTTTCTCCCCGTCGCTCCACACGCCTGGGAGTCCCTTTCTTTCTCTCCACAAGCACGTGTGTTGACTTCCTCGCACATGTGCATCTGCACAAGCGTTGAGCTCAGCAGAGCGTGTCTCTTGACACTTGATGTGCGTTGGCTGTGTCTGCGTGCTCCAGTGAAGAGAGAAACGGGAAATCATCTTGGTAGAGGCAACAAAGCAAAAGCGAGGCAGGATTGACATCTGCTCAACAGAGACGGATTCCCTGCGCTGACACAGTTCACAGTTACACGAGAAGCAATCTGAGCGGTCCATCGACCGGAGACGTGTTTCCCAAGAGGTCGTTTAGCGAGTGAACAGCAGTGTGCGCGACTTTCAGGAGTGTGCCTGGAAAGTGCCAGAATCACCAGAGCATCTGTGCAAAAGCTGCTGCCTCTGTGACCGCATTGAGGCACGTTCCCGTGTCTCCGAGTACATAGACGGCTCTTCCGCGTTCGCTCCGAGGGAAACGGTCCGCTATTGCTTCTGTGCGTACAGACGCGATTCCCTTGTCTCTTGCGAACACAGGGAACTCTGTGCATCCAAATCTACAGGCTAAGGACGCGTCTGCATATGTTTTGGTGAACAATCGAGTGTGCGTGTTCTGACAGCTGCCTCTATGCAGACGTCTCCACAGAGCCACTTCTGAATGCCCCGCAGCCCAGGACTGAATGGATACACTAACAAGTGCACCGGTGTGAGCAAGCACATATGCAGAAGGACGTCTTTCATCTCACAGAAGCGCGAACGTCTTGGCGTTCAAGCACATGGCAGAAACAAGGTGTGAACAGATGAGCTGCTGCTATTTTCTCCGTTCGGCATGCTTCGTTGTAGCTCTCTTGCCGGTCGCCGGCTTAGCGGCTTGCTTTGCGCGACTAGGACTGGGGAGTGAAGGAGATAGCGCCGGAAACCTTGCCTTTTGCCTTCTTCGGCGCTGGAACCTGGTTGCTGCGCCTTCTCTTTGTCCATGTGCACACACACGATTCCTCAGCGAAAACCATGCAGAAACCTTTCCACGAGCACCCAGGGATGTGCACCCAGCACCACGTGCACGCACACGCAGCTAGAGAAAAGCACCTACCTTTTCACACACTGATGCCTAAGCAAACGCGTGGCCACACACACGCACACATCCGCAAGCGCGCCTACTCCCATCTATTGAGGGAAAGACGGACGAGCAACGTCCTGACAGGCTTGAGGGGAAAAACGTCCGTTGATGGTTGGCGTACTGCACGCCCGCCTACGGGGCTGCAGGGGAATCCACATTTGGAAGGTACCTGAAGATGTGTGCCTGTTCTTGGAGCTCCACTAGTAGGGTAGCAAAGACACTCGTAGGCAGTACTGAATGCTGCTCCGTGCTACTTCTCCTCCGCTGGCAAATGCTTCACAGTCGCCCGAGGAAAGACGTTTAACAATCGATCTCCAAGAGAAACGAAACACATGATGCCATAAGGCGAAAGAATAGCAGGGCATCTCTTCACAAGCTTGTCCCTGATCTATAGCTGAGGGCAAACACTTGTGTGCTTGTGGGAGAGCCTGTGTCTTTCCTGGAAGCGTTTGGGAGTTTTGCTCAGACGCGTGTTTCCTCAAGTTCAAGAATCAAGATCTAGGATACCTGCAGACAGGTGCCTGTTTGTGTGGAGACAGTCTGTTTGAAACTGTGTTCCTCAGCGCCCGCTCTTTCTCCCCGTCGCTCCACACGCCTGGGAGTCCCTTTCTTTCTCTCCACAAGCACGTGTGTTGACTTCGTCGCACATGTGCATCTGCACAAGCGTTGAGCTCAGCAGAGCGTGTCTCTTGACACTTGATGTGCGTTGGCTGTGTCTGCGTGCTCCAGTGAAGAGAGAAACGGGAAATCATCTTGGTAGAGGCAACAAAGCAAAAGCGAGGCAGGATTGACATCTGCTCAACAGAGACGGATTCCCTGCGCTGACACAGTTCACAGTTACACGAGAAGCAATCTGAGCGGTCCATCGACCGGAGACGTGTTTCCCAAGAGGTCGTTTAGCGAGTGAACAGCAGTGTGCGCGACTTTCAGGAGCGTGCCTGGAAAGTGCCAGAATCACCAGAGCATCTGTGCAAAAGCTGCTGCCTCTGTGACCGCATTGAGGCACGTTCCCGTGTCTGCGAGTATATAGACGGCTCTTTCGCGTTCGCTCCGAGGGAAACGGTCCGCTATTGCTTCTGTGCGTACAGACGCGATTCCCTTGTCTCTTGCGAACACAGGGAACTCTGTGCATCCAAATCTACAGGCTAAGGACGCGTCTGCATATGTTTTGGTGAACAATCGAGTGTGCGTGTTCTGACAGCTGCCTCTATGCAGACGTCTCCACAGAGCCACTTCTGAATGCCCCGCAGCCCAGGACTGAATGGATACACTAACAAGTGCACCGGTGTGAGCAAGCACATATGCAGAAGGACGTCTTTCATCTCACAGAAGCGCGAACGTCTTGGCGTTCAAGCACATGGCAGAAACAAGGTGTGAACAGATGAGCTGCTGCTATTTTCTCCGTTCGGCATGCTTCGTTGTAGCTCTCTTGCCGGTCGCCGGCTTAGCGGCTTGCTTTGCGCGACTAGGACTGGGGAGTGAAGGAGATAGCGCCGGAAACCTTGCCTTTTGCCTTCTTCGGCGCTGGAACCTGGTTGCTGCGCCTTCTCTTTGTCCATGTGCACACACACGATTCCTCAGCGAAAACCATGCAGAAACCTTACCTCGAGCACCCAGGGATGTGCACCCAGCACCACGTGCACGCACACGCAGCTAGAGAAAAGCACCTACCTTTTCACACACTGATGCCTAAGCAAACGCGTGGCCACACACACGCACACATCCGCAAGCGCGCCTACTCCCATCTATTGAGGGAAAGACGGACGAGCAACATCCTGACAGGCTTGAGGGGAAAAACGTCCGTTGATGGTTGGCGTACTGCACGCCCGCCTACGGGGCTGCAGGGGAATCCACATTTGGAAGGTACCTGAAGATGTGTGCCTGTTCTTGGAGCTCCGCTAGTAGGGTAGCAAAGACACTCGTAGGCAGTACTGAATGCTGCTCCGTGCTACTTCTCCTCCGCTGGCAAATGCTTCACAGTCGCCCGAGGAAAGACGTTTAACAATCGATCTCCAAGAGAAACGAAACACATGATGCCATAAGGCGAAAGAATAGCAGGGCATCTCTTCACAAGCTTGTCCCTGATCTATAGCTGAGGGCAAACACTTGTGTGCTTGTGGGAGAGCCTGTGTCTTTCCTGGAAGCGTTTGGCAGTTTTGCTCAGACGCGTGTTTCCTCAAGTTCAAGAATCAAGATCTAGGATACCTGCAGACAGGTGCCTGTTTGTGTGGAGACAGTCTGTTTGAAACTGTGTTCCTCAGCGCCCGCTCTTTCTCCCCGTCGCTCCACACGCCTGGGAGTCCCTTTCTTTCTCTCCACAAGCACGTGTGTTGACTTCGTCGCACATGTGCATCTGCACAAGCGTTGAGCTCAGCAGAGCGTGTCTCTTGACACTTGATGTGCGTTGGCTGTGTCTGCGTGCTCCAGTGAAGAGAGAAACGGGAAATCATCTTGGTAGAGGCAACAAAGCAAAAGCGAGGCAGGATTGACATCTGCTCAACAGAGACGGATTCCCTGCGCTGACACAGTTCACAGTTACACGAGAAGCAATCTGAGCGGTCCATCGACCGGAGACGTGTTTCCCAAGAGGTCGTTTAGCGAGTGAACAGCAGTGTGCGCGACTTTCAGGAGCGTGCCTGGAAAGTGCCAGAATCACCAGAGCATCTGTGCAAAAGCTGCTGCCTCTGTGACCGCATTGAGGCACGTTCCCGTGTCTGCGAGTATATAGACGGCTCTTTCGCGTTCGCTCCGAGGGAAACGGTCCGCTATTGCTTCTGTGCGTACAGACGCGATTCCCTTGTCTCTTGCGAACACAGGGAACTCTGTGCATCCAAATCTACAGGCTAAGGACGCGTCTGCATATGTTTTGGTGAACAATCGAGTGTGCGTGTTCTGACAGCTGCCTCTATGCAGACGTCTCCACAGAGCCACTTCTGAATGCCCCGCAGCCCAGGACTGAATGGATACACTAACAAGTGCACCGGTGTGAGCAACCACATATGCAGAAGGACGTCTTTCATCTCACAGAAGCGCGAACGTCTTGGCGTTCAAGCACATGGCAGAAACAAGGTGTGAACAGATGAGCTGCTGCTATTTTCTCCGTTCGGCATGCTTCGTTGTAGCTCTCTTGCCGGTCGCCGGCTTAGCGGCTTGCTTTGCGCGACTAGGACTGGGGAGTGAAGGAGATAGCGCCGGAAACCTTGCCTTTTGCCTTCTTCGGCGCTGGAACCTGGTTGCTGCGCCTTCTCTTTGTCCATGTGCACACACACGATTCCTCAGCGAAAACCATGCAGAAACCTTACCTCGAGCACCCAGGGATGTGCACCCAGCACCACGTGCACGCACACGCAGCTAGAGAAAAGCACCTACCTTTTCACACACTGATGCCTAAGCAAACGCGTGGCCACACACACGCACACATCCGCAAGCGCGCCTACTCCCATCTATTGAGGGAAAGACGGACGAGCAACGTCCTGACAGGCTTGAGGGGAAAAACGTCCGTTGATGGTTGGCGTACTGCACGCCCGCCTACGGGGCTGCAGGGGAATCCACATTTGGAAGGTACCTGAAGATGTGTGCCTGTTCTTGGAGCTCCGCTAGTAGGGTAGCAAAGACACTCGTAGGCAGTACTGAATGCTGCTCCGTGCTACTTCTCCTCCGCTGGCAAATGCTTCACAGCCGCCCGAGGAAAGACGTTTAACAATCGATCTCCAAGAGAAACGAAACACATGATGCCATAAGGCGAAAGAATAGCAGGGCATCTCTTCACAAGCTTGTCCCTGATGTATAGCTGAGGGCAAACACTTGTGTGCTTGTGGGAGAGCCTGTGTCTTTCCTGGAAGCGTTTGGGAGTTTTGCTCAGACGCGTGTTTCCTCAAGTTCAAGAATCAAGATCTAGGATACCTGCAGACAGGTGCCTGTTTGTGTGGAGACAGTCTGTTTGAAACTGTGTTCCTCAGCGCCCGCTCTTTCTCCCCGTCGCTCCACACGCCTGGGAGTCCCTTTCTTTCTCTCCACAAGCACGTGTGTTGACTTCGTCGCACATGTGCATCTGCACAAGCGTTGAGCTCAGCAGAGCGTGTCTCTTGACACTTGATGTGCGTTGGCTGTGTCTGCGTGCTCCAGTGAAGAGAGAAACGGGAAATCATCTTGGTAGAGGCAACAAAGCAAAAGCGAGGCAGGATTGACATCTGCTCAACAGAGACGGATTCCCTGCGCTGACACAGTTCACAGTTACACGAGAAGCAATCTGAGCGGTCCATCGACCGGAGACGTGTTTCCCAAGAGGTCGTTTAGCGAGTGAACAGCAGTGTGCGCGACTTTCAGGAGCGTGCCTGGAAAGTGCCAGAATCACCAGAGCATCTGTGCAAAAGCTGCTGCCTCTGTGACCGCATTGAGGCACGTTCCCGTGTCTGCGAGTATATAGACGGCTCTTTCGCGTTCGCTCCGAGGGAAACGGTCCGCTATTGCTTCTGTGCGTACAGACGCGATTCCCTTGTCTCTTGCGAACACAGGGAACTCTGTGCATCCAAATCTACAGGCTAAGGACGCGTCTGCATATGTTTTGGTGAACAATCGAGTGTGCGTGTTCTGACAGCTGCCTCTATGCAGACGTCTCCACAGAGCCACTTCTGAATGCCCCGCAGCCCAGGACTGAATGGATACACTAACAAGTGCACCGGTGTGAGCAAGCACATATGCAGAAGGACGTCTTTCATCTCACAGAAGCGCGAACGTCTTGGCGTTCAAGCACATGGCAGAAACAAGGTGTGAACAGATGAGCTGCTGCTATTTTCTCCGTTCGGCATGCTTCGTTGTAGCTCTCTTGCCGGTCGCCGGCTTAGCGGCTTGCTTTGCGCGACTAGGACTGGGGAGTGAAGGAGATAGCGCCGGAAACCTTGCCTTTTGCCTTCTTCGGCGCTGGAACCTGGTTGCTGCGCCTTCTCTTTGTCCATGTGCACACACACGATTCCTCAGCGAAAACCATGCAGAAACCTTACCTCGAGCACCCAGGGATGTGCACCCAGCACCACGTGCACGCACACGCAGCTAGAGAAAAGCACCTACCTTTTCACACACTGATGCCTAAGCAAACGCGTGGCCACACACACGCACACATCCGCAAGCGCGCCTACTCCCATCTATTGAGGGAAAGACGGAGGAGCAACGTCCTGACAGGCTTGAGGGGAAAAACGTCCGTTGATGGTTGGCGTACTGCACGCCCGCCTACGGGGCTGCAGGGGAATCCACATTTGGAAGGTACCTGAAGATGTGTGCCTGTTCTTGGAGCTCCGCTAGTAGGGTAGCAAAGACACTCGTAGGCAGTACTGAATGCTGCTCCGTGCTACTTCTCCTCCGCTGGCAAATGCTTCACAGTCGCCCGAGGAAAGACGTTTAACGATCGATCTCCAAGAGAAACGAAACACATGATGCCATAAGGCGAAAGAATAGCAGGGCATCTCTTCACAAGCTTGTCCCTGATCTATAGCTGAGGGCAAACACTTGTGTGCTTGTGGGAGAGCCTGTGTCTTTCCTGGAAGCGTTTGGGAGTTTTGCTCAGACGCGTGTTTCCTCAAGTTCAAGAATCAAGATCTAGGATACCTGCAGACAGGTGCCTGTTTGTGTGGAGACAGTCTGTTTGAAACTGTGTTCCTCAGCGCCCGCTCTTTCTTCCCGTCACTCCACACGCCTGGGAGTCCCTTTCTTTCTCTCCACAAGCACGTGTGTTGACTTCGTCGCACATGTGCATCTGCACAAGCGTTGAGCTCAGCAGAGCGTGTCTCTTGACACTTGATGTGCGTTGGCTGTGTCTGCGTGCTCCAGTGAAGAGAGAAACGGGAAATCATCTTGGTAGAGGCAACAAAGCAAAAGCGAGGCAGGATTGACATCTGCTCAACAGAGACGGATTCCCTGCGCTGACACAGTTCACAGTTACACGAGAAGCAATCTGAGCGGTCCATCGACCGGAGACGTGTTTCCCAAGAGGTCGTTTAGCGAGTGAACAGCAGTGTGCGCGACTTTCAGGAGTGTGCGTGGAAAGTGCCAGAATCACCAGAGCATCTGTGCAAAAGCTGCTGCCTCTGTGACCGCATTGAGGCACGTTCCCGTGTCTGCGAGTATATAGACGGCTCTTTCGCGTTCGCTCCGAGGGAAACGGTCCGCTATTGCTTCTGTGCGTACAGACGCGATTCCCTTGTCTCTTGCGAACACAGGGAACTCTGTGCATCCAAATCTACAGGCTAAGGACGCGTCTGCATATGTTTTGGTGAACAATCGAGTGTGCGTGTTCTGACAGCTGCCTCTATGCAGACGTCTCCACAGAGCCACTTCTGAATGCCCCGCAGCCCAGGACTGAATGGATACACTAACAAGTGCACCGGTGTGAGCAAGCACATATGCAGAAGGACGTCTTTCATCTCACAGAAGCGCGAACGTCTTGGCGTTCAAGCACATGGCAGAAACAAGGTGTGAACAGATGAGCTGCTGCTATTTTCTCCGTTCGGCATGCTTCGTTGTAGCTCTCTTGCCGGTCGCCGGCTTAGCGGCTTGCTTTGCGCGACTAGGACTGGGGAGTGAAGGAGATAGCGCCGGAAACCTTGCCTTTTGCCTTCTTCGGCGCTGGAACCTGGTTGCTGCGCCTTCTCTTTGTCCATGTGCACACACACGATTCCTCAGCGAAAACCATGCAGAAACCTTACCTCGAGCACCCAGGGATGTGCACCCAGCACCACGTGCACGCACACGCAGCTAGAGAAAAGCACCTACCTTTTCACACACTGATGCCTAAGCAAACGCGTGGCCACACACACGCACACATCCGCAAGCGCGCCTACTCCCATCTATTGAGGGAAAGACGGAGGAGCAACGTCCTGACAGGCTTGAGGGGAAAAACGTCCGTTGATGGTTGGCGTACTGCACGCCCGCCTACGGGGCTGCAGGGGAATCCACATTTGGAAGGTACCTGAAGATGTGTGCCTGTTCTTGGAGCTCCGCTAGTAGGGTAGCAAAGACACTCGTAGGCAGTACTGAATGCTGCTCCGTGCTACTTCTCCTCCGCTGGCAAATGCTTCACAGTCGCCCGAGGAAAGACGTTTAACGATCGATCTCCAAGAGAAACGAAACACATGATGCCATAAGGCGAAAGAATAGCAGGGCATCTCTTCACAAGCTTGTCCCTGATCTATAGCTGAGGGCAAACACTTGTGTGCTTGTGGGAGAGCCTGTGTCTTTCCTGGAAGCGTTTGGCAGTTTTGCTCAGACGCGTGTTTCCTCAAGTTCAAGAATCAAGATCTAGGATACCTGCAGACAGGTGCCTGTTTGTGTGGAGACAGTCTGTTTGAAACTGTGTTCCTCAGCGCCCGCTCTTTCTTCCCGTCACTCCACACGCCTGGGAGTCCCTTTCTTTCTCTCCACAAGCACGTGTGTTGACTTCGTCGCACATGTGCATCTGCACAAGCGTTGAGCTCAGCAGAGCGTGTCTCTTGACACTTGATGTGCGTTGGCTGTGTCTGCGTGCTCCAGTGAAGAGAGAAACGGGAAATCATCTTGGTAGAGGCAACAAAGCAAAAGCGAGGCAGGATTGACATCTGCTCAACAGAGACGGATTCCCTGCGCTGACACAGTTCACAGTTACACGAGAAGCAATCTGAGCGGTCCATCGACCGGAGACGTGTTTCCCAAGAGGTCGTTTAGCGAGTGAACAGCAGTGTGCGCGACTTTCAGGAGTGTGCGTGGAAAGTGCCAGAATCACCAGAGCATCTGTGCAAAAGCTGCTGCCTCTGTGACCGCATTGAGGCACGTTCCCGTGTCTGCGAGTATATAGACGGCTCTTTCGCGTTCGCTCCGAGGGAAACGGTCCGCTATTGCTTCTGTGCGTACAGACGCGATTCCCTTGTCTCTTGCGAACACAGGGAACTCTGTGCATCCAAATCTACAGGCTAAGGACGCGTCTGCATATGTTTTGGTGAACAATCGAGTGTGCGTGTTCTGACAGCTGCCTCTATGCAGACGTCTCCACAGAGCCACTTCTGAATGCCCCGCAGCCCAGGACTGAATGGATACACTAACAAGTGCACCGGTGTGAGCAAGCACATATGCAGAAGGACGTCTTTCATCTCACAGAAGCGCGAACGTCTTGGCGTTCAAGCACATGGCAGAAACAAGGTGTGAACAGATGAGCTGCTGCTATTTTCTCCGTTCGGCATGCTTCGTTGTAGCTCTCTTGCCGGTCGCCGGCTTAGCGGCTTGCTTTGCGCGACTAGGACTGGGGAGTGAAGGAGATAGCGCCGGAAACCTTGCCTTTTGCCTTCTTCGGCGCTGGAACCTGGTTGCTGCGCCTTCTCTTTGTCCATGTGCACACACACGATTCCTCAGCGAAAACCATGCAGAAACCTTACCTCGAGCACCCAGGGATGTGCACCCAGCACCACGTGCACGCACACGCAGCTAGAGAAAAGCACCTACCTTTTCACACACTGATGCCTAAGCAAACGCGTGGCCACACACACGCACACATCCGCAAGCGCGCCTACTCCCATCTATTGAGGGAAAGACGGAGGAGCAACGTCCTGACAGGCTTGAGGGGAAAAACGTCCGTTGATGGTTGGCGTACTGCACGCCCGCCTACGGGGCTGCAGGGGAATCCACATTTGGAAGGTACCTGAAGATGTGTGCCTGTTCTTGGAGCTCCGCTAGTAGGGTAGCAAAGACACTCGTAGGCAGTACTGAATGCTGCTCCGTGCTACTTCTCCTCCGCTGGCAAATGCTTCACAGTCGCCCGAGGAAAGACGTTTAACGATCGATCTCCAAGAGAAACGAAACACATGATGCCATAAGGCGAAAGAATAGCAGGGCATCTCTTCACAAGCTTGTCCCTGATCTATAGCTGAGGGCAAACACTTGTGTGCTTGTGGGAGAGCCTGTGTCTTTCCTGGAAGCGTTTGGGAGTTTTGCTCAGACGCGTGTTTCCTCAAGTTCAAGAATCAAGATCTAGGATACCTGCAGACAGGTGCCTGTTTGTGTGGAGACAGTCTGTTTGAAACTGTGTTCCTCAGCGCCCGCTCTTTCTTCCCGTCACTCCACACGCCTGGGAGTCCCTTTCTTTCTCTCCACAAGCACGTGTGTTGACTTCGTCGCACATGTGCATCTGCACAAGCGTTGAGCTCAGCAGAGCGTGTCTCTTGACACTTGATGTGCGTTGGCTGTGTCTGCGTGCTCCAGTGAAGAGAGAAACGGGAAATCATCTTGGTAGAGGCAACAAAGCAAAAGCGAGGCAGGATTGACATCTGCTCAACAGAGACGGATTCCCTGCGCTGACACAGTTCACAGTTACACGAGAAGCAATCTGAGCGGTCCATCGACCGGAGACGTGTTTCCCAAGAGGTCGTTTAGCGAGTGAACAGCAGTGTGCGCGACTTTCAGGAGTGTGCGTGGAAAGTGCCAGAATCACCAGAGCATCTGTGCAAAAGCTGCTGCCTCTGTGACCGCATTGAGGCACGTTCCCGTGTCTGCGAGTATATAGACGGCTCTTTCGCGTTCGCTCCGAGGGAAACGGTCCGCTATTGCTTCTGTGCGTACAGACGCGATTCCCTTGTCTCTTGCGAACACAGGGAACTCTGTGCATCCAAATCTACAGGCTAAGGACGCGTCTGCATATGTTTTGGTGAACAATCGAGTGTGCGTGTTCTGACAGCTGCCTCTATGCAGACGTCTCCACAGAGCCACTTCTGAATGCCCCGCAGCCCAGGACTGAATGGATACACTAACAAGTGCACCGGTGTGAGCAACCACATATGCAGAAGGACGTCTTTCATCTCACAGAAGCGCGAACGTCTTGGCGTTCAAGCACATGGCAGAAACAAGGTGTGAACAGATGAGCTGCTGCTATTTTCTCCGTTCGGCATGCTTCGTTGTAGCTCTCTTGCCGGTCGCCGGCTTAGCGGCTTGCTTTGCGCGACTAGGACTGGGGAGTGAAGGAGATAGCGCCGGAAACCTTGCCTTTTGCCTTCTTCGGCGCTGGAACCTGGTTGCTGCGCCTTCTCTTTGTCCATGTGCACACACACGATTCCTCAGCGAAAACCATGCAGAAACCTTACCTCGAGCACCCAGGGATGTGCACCCAGCACCACGTGCACGCACACGCAGCTAGAGAAAAGCACCTACCTTTTCACACACTGATGCCTAAGCAAACGCGTGGCCACACACACGCACACATCCGCAAGCGCGCCTACTCCCATCTATTGAGGGAAAGACGGACGAGCAACATCCTGACAGGCTTGAGGGGAAAAACGTCCGTTGATGGTTGGCGTACTGCACGCCCGCCTACGGGGCTGCAGGGGAATCCACATTTGGAAGGTACCTGAAGATGTGTGCCTGTTCTTGGAGCTCCGCTAGTAGGGTAGCAAAGACACTCGTAGGCAGTACTGAATGCTGCTCCGTGCTACTTCTCCTCCGCTGGCAAATGCTTCACAGTCGCCCGAGGAAAGACGTTTAACAATCGATCTCCAAGAGAAACGAAACACATGATGCCATAAGGCGAAAGAATAGCAGGGCATCTCTTCACAAGCTTGTCCCTGATCTATAGCTGAGGGCAAACACTTGTGTGCTTGTGGGAGAGCCTGTGTCTTTCCTGGAAGCGTTTGGCAGTTTTGCTCAGACGCGTGTTTCCTCAAGTTCAAGAATCAAGATCTAGGATACCTGCAGACAGGTGCCTGTTTGTGTGGAGACAGTCTGTTTGAAACTGTGTTCCTCAGCGCCCGCTCTTTCTCCCCGTCGCTCCACACGCCTGGGAGTCCCTTTCTTTCTCTCCACAAGCACGTGTGTTGACTTCGTCGCACATGTGCATCTGCACAAGCGTTGAGCTCAGCAGAGCGTGTCTCTTGACACTTGATGTGCGTTGGCTGTGTCTGCGTGCTCCAGTGAAGAGAGAAACGGGAAATCATCTTGGTAGAGGCAACAAAGCAAAAGCGAGGCAGGATTGACATCTGCTCAACAGAGACGGATTCCCTGCGCTGACACAGTTCACAGTTACACGAGAAGCAATCTGAGCGGTCCATCGACCGGAGACGTGTTTCCCAAGAGGTCGTTTAGCGAGTGAACAGCAGTGTGCGCGACTTTCAGGAGCGTGCCTGGAAAGTGCCAGAATCACCAGAGCATCTGTGCAAAAGCTGCTGCCTCTGTGACCGCATTGAGGCACGTTCCCGTGTCTGCGAGTATATAGACGGCTCTTTCGCGTTCGCTCCGAGGGAAACGGTCCGCTATTGCTTCTGTGCGTACAGACGCGATTCCCTTGTCTCTTGCGAACACAGGGAACTCTGTGCATCCAAATCTACAGGCTAAGGACGCGTCTGCATATGTTTTGGTGAACAATCGAGTGTGCGTGTTCTGACAGCTGCCTCTATGCAGACGTCTCCACAGAGCCACTTCTGAATGCCCCGCAGCCCAGGACTGAATGGATACACTAACAAGTGCACCGGTGTGAGCAACCACATATGCAGAAGGACGTCTTTCATCTCACAGAAGCGCGAACGTCTTGGCGTTCAAGCACATGGCAGAAACAAGGTGTGAACAGATGAGCTGCTGCTATTTTCTCCGTTCGGCATGCTTCGTTGTAGCTCTCTTGCCGGTCGCCGGCTTAGCGGCTTGCTTTGCGCGACTAGGACTGGGGAGTGAAGGAGATAGCGCCGGAAACCTTGCCTTTTGCCTTCTTCGGCGCTGGAACCTGGTTGCTGCGCCTTCTCTTTGTCCATGTGCACACACACGATTCCTCAGCGAAAACCATGCAGAAACCTTACCTCGAGCACCCAGGGATGTGCACCCAGCACCACGTGCACGCACACGCAGCTAGAGAAAAGCACCTACCTTTTCACACACTGATGCCTAAGCAAACGCGTGGCCACACACACGCACACATCCGCAAGCGCGCCTACTCCCATCTATTGAGGGAAAGACGGACGAGCAACGTCCTGACAGGCTTGAGGGGAAAAACGTCCGTTGATGGTTGGCGTACTGCACGCCCGCCTACGGGGCTGCAGGGGAATCCACATTTGGAAGGTACCTGAAGATGTGTGCCTGTTCTTGGAGCTCCGCTAGTAGGGTAGCAAAGACACTCGTAGGCAGTACTGAATGCTGCTCCGTGCTACTTCTCCTCCGCTGGCAAATGCTTCACAGCCGCCCGAGGAAAGACGTTTAACAATCGATCTCCAAGAGAAACGAAACACATGATGCCATAAGGCGAAAGAATAGCAGGGCATCTCTTCACAAGCTTGTCCCTGATGTATAGCTGAGGGCAAACACTTGTGTGCTTGTGGGAGAGCCTGTGTCTTTCCTGGAAGCGTTTGGGAGTTTTGCTCAGACGCGTGTTTCCTCAAGTTCAAGAATCAAGATCTAGGATACCTGCAGACAGGTGCCTGTTTGTGTGGAGACAGTCTGTTTGAAACTGTGTTCCTCAGCGCCCGCTCTTTCTCCCCGTCGCTCCACACGCCTGGGAGTCCCTTTCTTTCTCTCCACAAGCACGTGTGTTGACTTCGTCGCACATGTGCATCTGCACAAGCGTTGAGCTCAGCAGAGCGTGTCTCTTGACACTTGATGTGCGTTGGCTGTGTCTGCGTGCTCCAGTGAAGAGAGAAACGGGAAATCATCTTGGTAGAGGCAACAAAGCAAAAGCGAGGCAGGATTGACATCTGCTCAACAGAGACGGATTCCCTGCGCTGACACAGTTCACAGTTACACGAGAAGCAATCTGAGCGGTCCATCGACCGGAGACGTGTTTCCCAAGAGGTCGTTTAGCGAGTGAACAGCAGTGTGCGCGACTTTCAGGAGCGTGCCTGGAAAGTGCCAGAATCACCAGAGCATCTGTGCAAAAGCTGCTGCCTCTGTGACCGCATTGAGGCACGTTCCCGTGTCTGCGAGTATATAGACGGCTCTTTCGCGTTCGCTCCGAGGGAAACGGTCCGCTATTGCTTCTGTGCGTACAGACGCGATTCCCTTGTCTCTTGCGAACACAGGGAACTCTGTGCATCCAAATCTACAGGCTAAGGACGCGTCTGCATATGTTTTGGTGAACAATCGAGTGTGCGTGTTCTGACAGCTGCCTCTATGCAGACGTCTCCACAGAGCCACTTCTGAATGCCCCGCAGCCCAGGACTGAATGGATACACTAACAAGTGCACCGGTGTGAGCAAGCACATATGCAGAAGGACGTCTTTCATCTCACAGAAGCGCGAACGTCTTGGCGTTCAAGCACATGGCAGAAACAAGGTGTGAACAGATGAGCTGCTGCTATTTTCTCCGTTCGGCATGCTTCGTTGTAGCTCTCTTGCCGGTCGCCGGCTTAGCGGCTTGCTTTGCGCGACTAGGACTGGGGAGTGAAGGAGATAGCGCCGGAAACCTTGCCTTTTGCCTTCTTCGGCGCTGGAACCTGGTTGCTGCGCCTTCTCTTTGTCCATGTGCACACACACGATTCCTCAGCGAAAACCATGCAGAAACCTTACCTCGAGCACCCAGGGATGTGCACCCAGCACCACGTGCACGCACACGCAGCTAGAGAAAAGCACCTACCTTTTCACACACTGATGCCTAAGCAAACGCGTGGCCACACACACGCACACATCCGCAAGCGCGCCTACTCCCATCTATTGAGGGAAAGACGGACGAGCAACGTCCTGACAGGCTTGAGGGGAAAAACGTCCGTTGATGGTTGGCGTACTGCACGCCCGCCTACGGGGCTGCAGGGGAATCCACATTTGGAAGGTACCTGAAGATGTGTGCCTGTTCTTCGAGCTCCGCTAGTAGGGTAGCAAAGACACTCGTAGGCAGTACTGAATGCTGCTCCGTGCTACTTCTCCTCCGCTGGCAAATGCTTCACAGTCGCCCGAGGAAAGACGTTTAACGATCGATCTCCAAGAGAAACGAAACACATGATGCCATAAGGCGAAAGAATAGCAGGGCATCTCTTCACAAGCTTGTCCCTGATCTATAGCTGAGGGCAAACACTTGTGTGCTTGTGGGAGAGCCTGTGTCTTTCCTGGAAGCGTTTGGGAGTTTTGCTCAGACGCGTGTTTCCTCAAGTTCAAGAATCAAGATCTAGGATACCTGCAGACAGGTGCCTGTTTGTGTGGAGACAGTCTGTTTGAAACTGTGTTCCTCAGCGCCCGCTCTTTCTTCCCGTCACTCCACACGCCTGGGAGTCCCTTTCTTTCTCTCCACAAGCACGTGTGTTGACTTCGTCGCACATGTGCATCTGCACAAGCGTTGAGCTCAGCAGAGCGTGTCTCTTGACACTTGATGTGCGTTGGCTGTGTCTGCGTGCTCCAGTGAAGAGAGAAACGGGAAATCATCTTGGTAGAGGCAACAAAGCAAAAGCGAGGCAGGATTGACATCTGCTCAACAGAGACGGATTCCCTGCGCTGACACAGTTCACAGTTACACGAGAAGCAATCTGAGCGGTCCATCGACCGGAGACGTGTTTCCCAAGAGGTCGTTTAGCGAGTGAACAGCAGTGTGCGCGACTTTCAGGAGTGTGCGTGGAAAGTGCCAGAATCACCAGAGCATCTGTGCAAAAGCTGCTGCCTCTGTGACCGCATTGAGGCACGTTCCCGTGTCTGCGAGTATATAGACGGCTCTTTCGCGTTCGCTCCGAGGGAAACGGTCCGCTATTGCTTCTGTGCGTACAGACGCGATTCCCTTGTCTCTTGCGAACACAGGGAACTCTGTGCATCCAAATCTACAGGCTAAGGACGCGTCTGCATATGTTTTGGTGAACAATCGAGTGTGCGTGTTCTGACAGCTGCCTCTATGCAGACGTCTCCACAGAGCCACTTCTGAATGCCCCGCAGCCCAGGACTGAATGGATACACTAACAAGTGCACCGGTGTGAGCAACCACATATGCAGAAGGACGTCTTTCATCTCACAGAAGCGCGAACGTCTTGGCGTTCAAGCACATGGCAGAAACAAGGTGTGAACAGATGAGCTGCTGCTATTTTCTCCGTTCGGCATGCTTCGTTGTAGCTCTCTTGCCGGTCGCCGGCTTAGCGGCTTGCTTTGCGCGACTAGGACTGGGGAGTGAAGGAGATAGCGCCGGAAACCTTGCCTTTTGCCTTCTTCGGCGCTGGAACCTGGTTGCTGCGCCTTCTCTTTGTCCATGTGCACACACACGATTCCTCAGCGAAAACCATGCAGAAACCTTACCTCGAGCACCCAGGGATGTGCACCCAGCACCACGTGCACGCACACGCAGCTAGAGAAAAGCACCTACCTTTTCACACACTGATGCCTAAGCAAACGCGTGGCCACACACACGCACACATCCGCAAGCGCGCCTACTCCCATCTATTGAGGGAAAGACGGACGAGCAACGTCCTGACAGGCTTGAGGGGAAAAACGTCCGTTGATGGTTGGCGTACTGCACACCCGCCTACGGGGCTGCAGGGGAATCCACATTTGGAAGGTACCTGAAGATGTGTGCCTGTTCTTGGAGCTCCGCTAGTAGGGTAGCAAAGACACTCGTAGGCAGTACTGAATGCTGCTCCGTGCTACTTCTCCTCCGCTGGCAAATGCTTCACAGTCGCCCGAGGAAAGACGTTTAACAATCGATCTCCAAGAGAAACGAAACACATGATGCCATAAGGGGAAAGAATAGCAGGGCATCTCTTCACAAGCTTGTCCCTGATCTATAGCTGAGGGCAAACACTTGTGTGCTTGTGGGAGAGCCTGTGTCTTTCCTGCAAGCGTTTGGGAGTTTTGCTCAGACGCGTGTTTCCTCAAGTTCAAGAATCAAGATCTAGGATACCTGCAGACAGGTGCCTGTTTGTGTGGAGACAGTCTGTTTGAAACTGTGTTCCTCAGCGCCCGCTCTTTCTCCCCGTCGCTCCACACGCCTGGGAGTCCCTTTCTTTCTCTCCACAAGCACGTGTGTTGACTTCGTCGCACATGTGCATCTGCACAAGCGTTGAGCTCAGCAGAGCGTGTCTCTTGACACTTGATGTGCGTTGGCTGTGTCTGCGTGCTCCAGTGAAGAGAGAAACGGGAAATCATCTTGGTAGAGGCAACAAAGCAAAAGCGAGGCAGGATTGACATCTGCTCAACAGAGACGGATTCCCTGCGCTGACACAGTTCACAGTTACACGAGAAGCAATCTGAGCGGTCCATCGACCGGAGACGTGTTTCCCAAGAGGTCGTTTAGCGAGTGAACAGCAGTGTGCGCGACTTTCAGGAGTGTGCGTGGAAAGTGCCAGAATCACCAGAGCATCTGTGCAAAAGCTGCTGCCTCTGTGACCGCATTGAGGCACGTTCCCGTGTCTGCGAGTATATAGACGGCTCTTTCGCGTTCGCTCCGAGGGAAACGGTCCGCTATTGCTTCTGTGCGTACAGACGCGATTCCCTTGTCTCTTGCGAACACAGGGAACTCTGTGCATCCAAATCTACAGGCTAAGGACGCGTCTGCATATGTTTTGGTGAACAATCGAGTGTGCGTGTTCTGACAGCTGCCTCTATGCAGACGTCTCCACAGAGCCACTTCTGAATGCCCCGCAGCCCAGGACTGAATGGATACACTAACAAGTGCACCGGTGTGAGCAAGCACATATGCAGAAGGACGTCTTTCATCTCACAGAAGCGCGAACGTCTTGGCGTTCAAGCACATGGCAGAAACAAGGTGTGAACAGATGAGCTGCTGCTATTTTCTCCGTTCGGCATGCTTCGTTGTAGCTCTCTTGCCGGTCGCCGGCTTAGCGGCTTGCTTTGCGCGACTAGGACTGGGGAGTGAAGGAGATAGCGCCGGAAACCTTGCCTTTTGCCTTCTTCGGCGCTGGAACCTGGTTGCTGCGCCTTCTCTTTGTCCATGTGCACACACACGATTCCTCAGCGAAAACCATGCAGAAACCTTACCTCGAGCACCCAGGGATGTGCACCCAGCACCACGTGCACGCACACGCAGCTAGAGAAAAGCACCTACCTTTTCACACACTGATGCCTAAGCAAACGCGTGGCCACACACACGCACACATCCGCAAGCGCGCCTACTCCCATCTATTGAGGGAAAGACGGACGAGCAACGTCCTGACAGGCTTGAGGGGAAAAACGTCCGTTGATGGTTGGCGTACTGCACGCCCGCCTACGGGGCTGCAGGGGAATCCACATTTGGAAGGTACCTGAAGATGTGTGCCTGTTCTTCGAGCTCCGCTAGTAGGGTAGCAAAGACACTCGTAGGCAGTACTGAATGCTGCTCCGTGCTACTTCTCCTCCGCTGGCAAATGCTTCACAGTCGCCCGAGGAAAGACGTTTAACGATCGATCTCCAAGAGAAACGAAACACATGATGCCATAAGGCGAAAGAATAGCAGGGCATCTCTTCACAAGCTTGTCCCTGATCTATAGCTGAGGGCAAACACTTGTGTGCTTGTGGGAGAGCCTGTGTCTTTCCTGGAAGCGTTTGGGAGTTTTGCTCAGACGCGTGTTTCCTCAAGTTCAAGAATCAAGATCTAGGATACCTGCAGACAGGTGCCTGTTTGTGTGGAGACAGTCTGTTTGAAACTGTGTTCCTCAGCGCCCGCTCTTTCTTCCCGTCACTCCACACGCCTGGGAGTCCCTTTCTTTCTCTCCACAAGCACGTGTGTTGACTTCGTCGCACATGTGCATCTGCACAAGCGTTGAGCTCAGCAGAGCGTGTCTCTTGACACTTGATGTGCGTTGGCTGTGTCTGCGTGCTCCAGTGAAGAGAGAAACGGGAAATCATCTTGGTAGAGGCAACAAAGCAAAAGCGAGGCAGGATTGACATCTGCTCAACAGAGACGGATTCCCTGCGCTGACACAGTTCACAGTTACACGAGAAGCAATCTGAGCGGTCCATCGACCGGAGACGTGTTTCCCAAGAGGTCGTTTAGCGAGTGAACAGCAGTGTGCGCGACTTTCAGGAGTGTGCGTGGAAAGTGCCAGAATCACCAGAGCATCTGTGCAAAAGCTGCTGCCTCTGTGACCGCATTGAGGCACGTTCCCGTGTCTGCGAGTATATAGACGGCTCTTTCGCGTTCGCTCCGAGGGAAACGGTCCGCTATTGCTTCTGTGCGTACAGACGCGATTCCCTTGTCTCTTGCGAACACAGGGAACTCTGTGCATCCAAATCTACAGGCTAAGGACGCGTCTGCATATGTTTTGGTGAACAATCGAGTGTGCGTGTTCTGACAGCTGCCTCTATGCAGACGTCTCCACAGAGCCACTTCTGAATGCCCCGCAGCCCAGGACTGAATGGATACACTAACAAGTGCACCGGTGTGAGCAACCACATATGCAGAAGGACGTCTTTCATCTCACAGAAGCGCGAACGTCTTGGCGTTCAAGCACATGGCAGAAACAAGGTGTGAACAGATGAGCTGCTGCTATTTTCTCCGTTCGGCATGCTTCGTTGTAGCTCTCTTGCCGGTCGCCGGCTTAGCGGCTTGCTTTGCGCGACTAGGACTGGGGAGTGAAGGAGATAGCGCCGGAAACCTTGCCTTTTGCCTTCTTCGGCGCTGGAACCTGGTTGCTGCGCCTTCTCTTTGTCCATGTGCACACACACGATTCCTCAGCGAAAACCATGCAGAAACCTTACCTCGAGCACCCAGGGATGTGCACCCAGCACCACGTGCACGCACACGCAGCTAGAGAAAAGCACCTACCTTTTCACACACTGATGCCTAAGCAAACGCGTGGCCACACACACGCACACATCCGCAAGCGCGCCTACTCCCATCTATTGAGGGAAAGACGGACGAGCAACGTCCTGACAGGCTTGAGGGGAAAAACGTCCGTTGATGGTTGGCGTACTGCACACCCGCCTACGGGGCTGCAGGGGAATCCACATTTGGAAGGTACCTGAAGATGTGTGCCTGTTCTTGGAGCTCCGCTAGTAGGGTAGCAAAGACACTCGTAGGCAGTACTGAATGCTGCTCCGTGCTACTTCTCCTCCGCTGGCAAATGCTTCACAGTCGCCCGAGGAAAGACGTTTAACAATCGATCTCCAAGAGAAACGAAACACATGATGCCATAAGGGGAAAGAATAGCAGGGCATCTCTTCACAAGCTTGTCCCTGATCTATAGCTGAGGGCAAACACTTGTGTGCTTGTGGGAGAGCCTGTGTCTTTCCTGCAAGCGTTTGGGAGTTTTGCTCAGACGCGTGTTTCCTCAAGTTCAAGAATCAAGATCTAGGATACCTGCAGACAGGTGCCTGTTTGTGTGGAGACAGTCTGTTTGAAACTGTGTTCCTCAGCGCCCGCTCTTTCTCCCCGTCGCTCCACACGCCTGGGAGTCCCTTTCTTTCTCTCCACAAGCACGTGTGTTGACTTCGTCGCACATGTGCATCTGCACAAGCGTTGAGCTCAGCAGAGCGTGTCTCTTGACACTTGATGTGCGTTGGCTGTGTCTGCGTGCTCCAGTGAAGAGAGAAACGGGAAATCATCTTGGTAGAGGCAACAAAGCAAAAGCGAGGCAGGATTGACATCTGCTCAACAGAGACGGATTCCCTGCGCTGACACAGTTCACAGTTACACGAGAAGCAATCTGAGCGGTCCATCGACCGGAGACGTGTTTCCCAAGAGGTCGTTTAGCGAGTGAACAGCAGTGTGCGCGACTTTCAGGAGTGTGCGTGGAAAGTGCCAGAATCACCAGAGCATCTGTGCAAAAGCTGCTGCCTCTGTGACCGCATTGAGGCACGTTCCCGTGTCTGCGAGTATATAGACGGCTCTTTCGCGTTCGCTCCGAGGGAAACGGTCCGCTATTGCTTCTGTGCGTACAGACGCGATTCCCTTGTCTCTTGCGAACACAGGGAACTCTGTGCATCCAAATCTACAGGCTAAGGACGCGTCTGCATATGTTTTGGTGAACAATCGAGTGTGCGTGTTCTGACAGCTGCCTCTATGCAGACGTCTCCACAGAGCCACTTCTGAATGCCCCGCAGCCCAGGACTGAATGGATACACTAACAAGTGCACCGGTGTGAGCAACCACATATGCAGAAGGACGTCTTTCATCTCACAGAAGCGCGAACGTCTTGGCGTTCAAGCACATGGCAGAAACAAGGTGTGAACAGATGAGCTGCTGCTATTTTCTCCGTTCGGCATGCTTCGTTGTAGCTCTCTTGCCGGTCGCCGGCTTAGCGGCTTGCTTTGCGCGACTAGGACTGGGGAGTGAAGGAGATAGCGCCGGAAACCTTGCCTTTTGCCTTCTTCGGCGCTGGAACCTGGTTGCTGCGCCTTCTCTTTGTCCATGTGCACACACACGATTCCTCAGCGAAAACCATGCAGAAACCTTTCCTCGAGCACCCAGGGATGTGCACCCAGCACCACGTGCACGCACACGCAGCTAGAGAAAAGCACCTACCTTTTCACACACTGATGCCTAAGCAAACGCGTGGCCACACACACGCACACATCCGCAAGCGCGCCTACTCCCATCTATTGAGGGAAAGATGGACGAGCAACGTCCTGACAGGCTTGAGGGGAAAAACGTCCGTTGATGGTTGGCGTACTGCACGCCCGCCTACGGGGCTGCAGGGGAATCCACATTTGGAAGGTACCTGAAGATGTGTGCCTGTTCTTGGAGCTCCGCTAGTAGGGTAGCAAAGACACTCGTAGGCAGTACTGAATGCTGCTCCGTGCTACTTCTCCTCCGCTGGCAAATGCTTCACAGTCGCCCGAGGAAAGACGTTTAACAATCGATCTCCAAGAGAAACGAAACACATGATGCCATAAGGGGAAAGAATAGCAGGGCATCTCTTCACAAGCTTGTCCCTGATCTATAGCTGAGGGCAAACACTTGTGTGCTTGTGGGAGAGCCTGTGTCTTTCCTGGAAGCGTTTGGGAGTTTTGCTCAGACGCGTGTTTCCTCAAGTTCAAGAATCAAGATCTAGGATACCTGTAGACAGGTGCCTGTTTGTGTGGAGACAGTCTGTTTGAAACTGTGTTCCTCAGCGCCCGCTCTTTCTCCCCGTCGCTCCACACGCCTGGGAGTCCCTTTCTTTCTCTCCACAAGCACGTGTGTTGACTTCGTCGCACATGTGCATCTGCACAAGCGTTGAGCTCAGCAGAGCGTGTCTCTTGACACTTGATGTGCGTTGGCTGTGTCTGCGTGCTCCAGTGAAGAGAGAAACGGGAAATCATCTTGGTAGAGGCAACAAAGCAAAAGCGAGGCAGGATTGACATCTGCTCAACAGAGACGGATTCCCTGCGCTGACACAGTTCACAGTTACACGAGAAGCAATCTGAGCGGTCCATCGACCGGAGACGTGTTTCCCAAGAGGTCGTTTAGCGAGTGAACAGCAGTGTGCGCGACTTTCAGGAGTGTGCGTGGAAAGTGCCAGAATCACCAGAGCATCTGTGCAAAAGCTGCTGCCTCTGTGACCGCATTGAGGCACGTTCCCGTGTCTGCGAGTATATAGACGGCTCTTTCGCGTTCGCTCCGAGGGAAACGGTCCGCTATTGCTTCTGTGCGTACAGACGCGATTCCCTTGTCTCTTGCGAACACAGGGAACTCTGTGCATCCAAATCTACAGGCTAAGGACGCGTCTGCATATGTTTTGGTGAACAATCGAGTGTGCGTGTTCTGACAGCTGCCTCTATGCAGACGTCTCCACAGAGCCACTTCTGAATGCCCCGCAGCCCAGGACTGAATGGATACACTAACAAGTGCACCGGTGTGAGCAACCACATATGCAGAAGGACGTCTTTCATCTCACAGAAGCGCGAACGTCTTGGCGTTCAAGCACATGGCAGAAACAAGGTGTGAACAGATGAGCTGCTGCTATTTTCTCCGTTCGGCATGCTTCGTTGTAGCTCTCTTGCCGGTCGCCGGCTTAGCGGCTTGCTTTGCGCGGCTAGGACTGGGGAGTGAAGGAGATAGCGCCGGAAACCTTGCCTTTTGCCTTCTTCGGCGCTGGAACCTGGTTGCTGCGCCTTCTCTTTGTCCATGTGCACACACACGATTCCTCAGCGAAAACCATGCAGAAACCTTACCTCGAGCACCCAGGGATGTGCACCCAGCACCACGTGCACGCACACGCAGCTAGAGAAAAGCACCTACCTTTTCACACACTGATGCCTAAGCAAACGCGTGGCCACACACACGCACACATCCGCAAGCGCACCTACTCCCATCTATTGAGGGAAAGACGGACGAGCAACGTCCTGACAGGCTTGAGGGGAAAAACGTCCGTTGATGGTTGGCGTACTGCACGCCCGCCTACGGGGCTGCAGGGGAATCCACATTTGGAAGGTACCTGAAGATGTGTGCCTGTTCTTGGAGCTCCGCTAGTAGGGTAGCAAAGACACTCGTAGGCAGTACTGAATGCTGCTCCGTGCTACTTCTCCTCCGCTGGCAAATGCTTCACAGTCGCCCGAGGAAAGACGTTTAACAATCGATCTCCAAGAGAAACGAAACACATGATGCCATAAGGCGAAAGAATAGCAGGGCATCTCTTCACAAGCTTGTCCCTGATCTATAGCTGAGGGCAAACACTTGTGTGCTTGTGGGAGAGCCTGTGTCTTTCCTGGAAGCGTTTGGGAGTTTTGCTCAGACGCGTGTTTCCTCAAGTTCAAGAATCAAGATCTAGGATACCTGCAGACAGGTGCCTGTTTGTGTGGAGACAGTCTGTTTGAAACTGTGTTCCTCAGCGCCCGCTCTTTCTCCCCGTCGCTCCACACGCCTGGGAGTCCCTTTCTTTCTCTCCACAAGCACGTGTGTTGACTTCGTCGCACATGTGCATCTGCACAAGCGTTGAGCTCAGCAGAGTGTGTCTCTTGAGACTTGATGTGCGTTGGCTGTGTCTGCGTGCTCCAGTGAAGAGAGAAACGGAAAATCATCTTGGTAGAGGCAACAGAGCAGAAGCGAGGCAGGATTGACATCTGCTCAACAGAGACGGATTCCCTGCGCTGACACAGTTCACAGTTACACGAGAAGCAATCTGAGCGGTCCATCGACCGGAGACGTGTTTCCCAAGAGGTCGTTTAGCGAGTGAACAGCAGTGTGCGCGACTTTCAGGAGTGTGCCTGGAAAGTGCCAGAATCACCAGAGCATCTGTGCAAAAGCTGCTGCCTCTGTGACCGCATTGAGGCACGTTCCCGTGTCTGCGAGTATATAGACGGCTCTTTCGCGTTCGCTCCGAGGGAAACGGTCCGCTATTGCTTCTGTGCGTACAGACGCGATTCCCTTGTCTCTTGCGAACACAGGGAACTCTGTGCATCCAAATCTACAGGCTAAGGACGCGTCTGCATATGTTTTGGTGAACAATCGAGTGTGCGTGTTCTGACAGCTGCCTCTATGCAGACGTCTCCACAGAGCCACTTCTGAATGCCCCGCAGCCCAGGACTGAATGGATACACTAACAAGTGCACCGGTGTGAGCAACCACATATGCAGAAGGACGTCTTTCATCTCACAGAAGCGCGAACGTCTTGGCGTTCAAGCACATGGCAGAAACAAGGTGTGAACAGATGCGCTGCTGCTATTTTCTCCGTTCGGCATGCTTCGTTGTAGCTCTCTTGCCGGTCGCCGGCTTAGCGGCTTCCTTTGCGCGACTAGGTCTGCGGAGAGAAGGAGATAGCGCCGGAAACCTTGCCTTTTGCCTTCTTCGGCGCTGGAACCTGGTTGCTGCGCCTTCTCTTTGTCCATGTGCACACACACGATTCCTCAGCGAAAACCATGCAGAAACCTTACCTCGAGCACCCAGGGATGTGCACCCAGCACCACGTGCACGCACACGCAGCTAGAGAAAAGCACCTACCTTTTCACACACTGATGCCTAAGCAAACGCGTGGCCACACACACGCACACATCCGCAAGCGCGCCTACTCCCATCTATTGAGGGAAAGACGGACGAGCAACGTCCTGACAGGCTTGAGGGGAAAAACGTCCGTTGATGGTTGGCGTACTGCACGCCCGCCTACGGGGCTGCAGGGGAATCCACATTTGGAAGGTACCTGAAGATGTGTGCCTGTTCTTGGAGCTCCGCTAGTAGGGTAGCAAAGACACTCGTAGGCAGTACTGAATGCTGCTCCGTGCTACTTCTCCTCCGCTGGCAAATGCTTCACAGTCGCCCGAGGAAAGACGTTTAACAATCGATCTCCAAGAGAAACGAAACACATGATGCCATAAGGGGAAAGAATAGCAGGGCATCTCTTCACAAGCTTGTCCCTGATCTATAGCTGAGGGCAAACACTTGTGTGCTTGTGGGAGAGCCTGTGTCTTTCCTGGAAGCGTTTGGGAGTTTTGCTCAGACGCGTGTTTCCTCAAGTTCAAGAATCAAGATCTAGGATACCTGCAGACAGGTGCCTGTTTGTGTGGAGACAGTCTGTTTGAAACTGTGTTCCTCAGCGCCCGCTCTTTCTCCCCGTCGCTCCACACGCCTGGGAGTCCCTTTCTTTCTCTCCACAAGCACGTGTGTTGACTTCGTCGCACATGTGCATCTGCACAAGCGTTGAGCTCAGCAGAGCGTGTCTCTTGACACTTGATGTGCGTTGGCTGTGTCTGCGTGCTCCAGTGAAGAGAGAAACGGGAAATCATCTTGGTAGAGGCAACAAAGCAAAAGCGAGGCAGGATTGACATCTGCTCAACAGAGACGGATTCCCTGCGCTGACACAGTTCACAGTTACACGAGAAGCAATCTGAGCGGTCCATCGACCGGAGACGTGTTTCCCAAGAGGTCGTTTAGCGAGTGAACAGCAGTGTGCGCGACTTTCAGGAGTGTGCGTGGAAAGTGCCAGAATCACCAGAGCATCTGTGCAAAAGCTGCTGCCTCTGTGACCGCATTGAGGCACGTTCCCGTGTCTGCGAGTATATAGACGGCTCTTTCGCGTTCGCTCCGAGGGAAACGGTCCGCTATTGCTTCTGTGCGTACAGACGCGATTCCCTTGTCTCTTGCGAACACAGGGAACTCTGTGCATCCAAATCTACAGGCTAAGGACGCGTCTGCATATGTTTTGGTGAACAATCGAGTGTGCGTGTTCTGACAGCTGCCTCTATGCAGACGTCTCCACAGAGCCACTTCTGAATGCCCCGCAGCCCAGGACTGAATGGATACACTAACAAGTGCACCGGTGTGAGCAACCACATATGCAGAAGGACGTCTTTCATCTCACAGAAGCGCGAACGTCTTGGCGTTCAAGCACATGGCAGAAACAAGGTGTGAACAGATGAGCTGCTGCTATTTTCTCCGTTCGGCATGCTTCGTTGTAGCTCTCTTGCCGGTCGCCGGCTTAGCGGCTTGCTTTGCGCGGCTAGGACTGGGGAGTGAAGGAGATAGCGCCGGAAACCTTGCCTTTTGCCTTCTTCGGCGCTGGAACCTGGTTGCTGCGCCTTCTCTTTGTCCATGTGCACACACACGATTCCTCAGCGAAAACCATGCAGAAACCTTACCTCGAGCACCCAGGGATGTGCACCCAGCACCACGTGCACGCACACGCAGCTAGAGAAAAGCACCTACCTTTTCACACACTGATGCCTAAGCAAACGCGTGGCCACACACACGCACACATCCGCAAGCGCGCCTACTCCCATCTATTGAGGGAAAGACGGACGAGCAACGTCCTGACAGGCTTGAGGGGAAAAACGTCCGTTGATGGTTGGCGTACTGCACGCCCGCCTACGGGGCTGCAGGGGAATCCACATTTGGAAGGTACCTGAAGATGTGTGCCTGTTCTTGGAGCTCCGCTAGTAGGGTAGCAAAGACACTCGTAGGCAGTACTGAATGCTGCTCCGTGCTACTTCTCCTCCGCTGGCAAATGCTTCACAGTCGCCCGAGGAAAGACGTTTAACAATCGATCTCCAAGAGAAACGAAACACATGATGCCATAAGGGGAAAGAATAGCAGGGCATCTCTTCACAAGCTTGTCCCTGATCTATAGCTGAGGGCAAACACTTGTGTGCTTGTGGGAGAGCCTGTGTCTTTCCTGCAAGCGTTTGGGAGTTTTGCTCAGACGCGTGTTTCCTCAAGTTCAAGAATCAAGATCTAGGATACCTGCAGACAGGTGCCTGTTTGTGTGGAGACAGTCTGTTTGAAACTGTGTTCCTCAGCGCCCGCTCTTTCTCCCCGTCGCTCCACACGCCTGGGAGTCCCTTTCTTTCTCTCCACAAGCACGTGTGTTGACTTCGTCGCACATGTGCATCTGCACAAGCGTTGAGCTCAGCAGAGCGTGTCTCTTGACACTTGATGTGCGTTGGCTGTGTCTGCGTGCTCCAGTGAAGAGAGAAACGGGAAATCATCTTGGTAGAGGCAACAAAGCAAAAGCGAGGCAGGATTGACATCTGCTCAACAGAGACGGATTCCCTGCGCTGACACAGTTCACAGTTACACGAGAAGCAATCTGAGCGGTCCATCGACCGGAGACGTGTTTCCCAAGAGGTCGTTTAGCGAGTGAACAGCAGTGTGCGCGACTTTCAGGAGTGTGCGTGGAAAGTGCCAGAATCACCAGAGCATCTGTGCAAAAGCTGCTGCCTCTGTGACCGCATTGAGGCACGTTCCCGTGTCTGCGAGTATATAGACGGCTCTTTCGCGTTCGCTCCGAGGGAAACGGTCCGCTATTGCTTCTGTGCGTACAGACGCGATTCCCTTGTCTCTTGCGAACACAGGGAACTCTGTGCATCCAAATCTACAGGCTAAGGACGCGTCTGCATATGTTTTGGTGAACAATCGAGTGTGCGTGTTCTGACAGCTGCCTCTATGCAGACGTCTCCACAGAGCCACTTCTGAATGCCCCGCAGCCCAGGACTGAATGGATACACTAACAAGTGCACCGGTGTGAGCAACCACATATGCAGAAGGACGTCTTTCATCTCACAGAAGCGCGAACGTCTTGGCGTTCAAGCACATGGCAGAAACAAGGTGTGAACAGATGCGCTGCTGCTATTTTCTCCGTTCGGCATGCTTCGTTGTAGCTCTCTTGCCGGTCGCCGGCTTAGCGGCTTCCTTTGCGCGACTAGGTCTGCGGAGAGAAGGAGATAGCGCCGGAAACCTTGCCTTTTGCCTTCTTCGGCGCTGGAACCTGGTTGCTGCGCCTTCTCTTTGTCCATGTGCACACACACGATTCCTCAGCGAAAACCATGCAGAAACCTTACCTCGAGCACCCAGGGATGTGCACCCAGCACCACGTGCACGCACACGCAGCTAGAGAAAAGCACCTACCTTTTCACACACTGATGCCTAAGCAAACGCGTGGCCACACACACGCACACATCCGCAAGCGCGCCTACTCCCATCTATTGAGGGAAAGACGGACGAGCAACGTCCTGACAGGCTTGAGGGGAAAAACGTCCGTTGATGGTTGGCGTACTGCACGCCCGCCTACGGGGCTGCAGGGGAATCCACATTTGGAAGGTACCTGAAGATGTGTGCCTGTTCTTGGAGCTCCGCTAGTAGGGTAGCAAAGACACTCGTAGGCAGTACTGAATGCTGCTCCGTGCTACTTCTCCTCCGCTGGCAAATGCTTCACAGTCGCCCGAGGAAAGACGTTTAACAATCGATCTCCAAGAGAAACGAAACACATGATGCCATAAGGGGAAAGAATAGCAGGGCATCTCTTCACAAGCTTGTCCCTGATCTATAGCTGAGGGCAAACACTTGTGTGCTTGTGGGAGAGCCTGTGTCTTTCCTGGAAGCGTTTGGGAGTTTTGCTCAGACGCGTGTTTCCTCAAGTTCAAGAATCAAGATCTAGGATACCTGCAGACAGGTGCCTGTTTGTGTGGAGACAGTCTGTTTGAAACTGTGTTCCTCAGCGCCCGCTCTTTCTCCCCGTCGCTCCACACGCCTGGGAGTCCCTTTCTTTCTCTCCACAAGCACGTGTGTTGACTTCGTCGCACATGTGCATCTGCACAAGCGTTGAGCTCAGCAGAGCGTGTCTCTTGACACTTGATGTGCGTTGGCTGTGTCTGCGTGCTCCAGTGAAGAGAGAAACGGGAAATCATCTTGGTAGAGGCAACAAAGCAAAAGCGAGGCAGGATTGACATCTGCTCAACAGAGACGGATTCCCTGCGCTGACACAGTTCACAGTTACACGAGAAGCAATCTGAGCGGTCCATCGACCGGAGACGTGTTTCCCAAGAGGTCGTTTAGCGAGTGAACAGCAGTGTGCGCGACTTTCAGGAGTGTGCGTGGAAAGTGCCAGAATCACCAGAGCATCTGTGCAAAAGCTGCTGCCTCTGTGACCGCATTGAGGCACGTTCCCGTGTCTGCGAGTATATAGACGGCTCTTTCGCGTTCGCTCCGAGGGAAACGGTCCGCTATTGCTTCTGTGCGTACAGACGCGATTCCCTTGTCTCTTGCGAACACAGGGAACTCTGTGCATCCAAATCTACAGGCTAAGGACGCGTCTGCATATGTTTTGGTGAACAATCGAGTGTGCGTGTTCTGACAGCTGCCTCTATGCAGACGTCTCCACAGAGCCACTTCTGAATGCCCCGCAGCCCAGGACTGAATGGATACACTAACAAGTGCACCGGTGTGAGCAACCACATATGCAGAAGGACGTCTTTCATCTCACAGAAGCGCGAACGTCTTGGCGTTCAAGCACATGGCAGAAACAAGGTGTGAACAGATGCGCTGCTGCTATTTTCTCCATTCGGCATGCTTCGTTGTAGCTCTCTTGCCGGTCGCCGGCTTAGCGGCTTCCTTTGCGCGACTAGGTCTGCGGAGAGAAGGAGATAGCGCCGGAAACCTTGCCTTTTGCCTTCTTCGGCGCTGGAACCTGGTTGCTGCGCCTTCTCTTTGTCCATGTGCACACACACGATTCCTCAGCGAAAACCATGCAGAAACCTTACCTCGAGCACCCAGGGATGTGCACCCAGCACCACGTGCACGCACACGCAGCTAGAGAAAAGCACCTACCTTTTCACACACTGATGCCTAAGCAAACGCGTGGCCACACACACGCACACATCCGCAAGCGCGCCTACTCCCATCTATTGAGGGAAAGACGGACGAGCAACGTCCTGACAGGCTTGAGGGGAAAAACGTCCGTTGATGGTTGGCGTACTGCACGCCCGCCTACGGGGCTGCAGGGGAATCCACATTTGGAAGGTACCTGAAGATGTGTGCCTGTTCTTGGAGCTCCGCTAGTAGGGTAGCAAAGACACTCGTAGGCAGTACTGAATGCTGCTCCGTGCTACTTCTCCTCCGCTGGCAAATGCTTCACAGTCGCCCGAGGAAAGACGTTTAACAATCGATCTCCAAGAGAAACGAAACACATGATGCCATAAGGGGAAAGAATAGCAGGGCATCTCTTCACAAGCTTGTCCCTGATCTATAGCTGAGGGCAAACACTTGTGTGCTTGTGGGAGAGCCTGTGTCTTTCCTGGAAGCGTTTGGGAGTTTTGCTCAGACGCGTGTTTCCTCAAGTTCAAGAATCAAGATCTAGGATACCTGCAGACAGGTGCCTGTTTGTGTGGAGACAGTCTGTTTGAAACTGTGTTCCTCAGCGCCCGCTCTTTCTCCCCGTCGCTCCACACGCCTGGGAGTCCCTTTCTTTCTCTCCACAAGCACGTGTGTTGACTTCGTCGCACATGTGCATCTGCACAAGCGTTGAGCTCAGCAGAGCGTGTCTCTTGACACTTGATGTGCGTTGGCTGTGTCTGCGTGCTCCAGTGAAGAGAGAAACGGGAAATCATCTTGGTAGAGGCAACAAAGCAAAAGCGAGGCAGGATTGACATCTGCTCAACAGAGACGGATTCCCTGCGCTGACACAGTTCACAGTTACACGAGAAGCAATCTGAGCGGTCCATCGACCGGAGACGTGTTTCCCAAGAGGTCGTTTAGCGAGTGAACAGCAGTGTGCGCGACTTTCAGGAGTGTGCCTGGAAAGTGCCAGAATCACCAGAGCATCTGTGCAAAAGCTGCTGCCTCTGTGACCGCATTGAGGCACGTTCCCGTGTCTGCGAGTACATAGACGGCTCTTCCGCGTTCACTCCGAGGGAAACGGTCCGCTATTGCTTCTGTGCGTACAGACGCGATTCCCTTGTCTCTTGCGAACACAGGGAACTCTGTGCATCCAAATCTACAGGCTAAGGACGCGTCTGCATATGTTTTGGTGAACAATCGAGTGTGCGTGTTCTGACAGCTGCCTCTATGCAGACGTCTCCACAGAGCCACTTCTGAATGCCCCGCAGCCCAGGACTGAATGGATACACTAACAAGTGCACCGGTGTGAGCAAGCACATATGCAGAAGGACGTCTTTCATCTCACAGAAGCGCGAACGTCTTGCGTTCAAGCACATGGCAGAAACAAGGTGTGAACAGATGAGCTGCTGCTATTTTCTCCGTTCGGCATGCTTCGTTGTAGCTCTCTTGCCGGTCGCCGGCTTAGCGGCTTGCTTTGCGCGACTAGGTCTGCGGAGAGAAGGAGATAGCGCCGGAAACCTTGCCTTTTGCCTTCTTCGGCGCTGGAACCTGGTTGCTGCGCCTTCTCTTTGTCCATGTGCACACACACGATTCCTCAGCGAAAACCATGCAGAAACCTTACCTCGAGCACCCAGGGATGTGCACCCAGCACCACGTGCACGCACACGCAGCTAGAGAAAAGCACCTACCTTTTCACACACTGATGCCTAAGCAAACGCGTGGCCACACACACGCACACATCCGCAAGCGCGCCTACTCCCATCTATTGAGGGAAAGACGGACGAGCAACGTCCTGACAGGCTTGAGGGGAAAAACGTCCGTTGATGGTTGGCGTACTGCACGCCCGCCTACGGGGCTGCAGGGGAATCCACATTTGGAAGGTACCTGAAGATGTGTGCCTGTTCTTGGAGCTCCGCTAGTAGGGTAGCAAAGACACTCGTAGGCAGTACTGAATGCTGCTCCGTGCTACTTCTCCTCCGCTGGCAAATGCTTCACAGTCGCCCGAGGAAAGACGTTTAACAATCGATCTCCAAGAGAAACGAAACACATGATGCCATAAGGGGAAAGAATAGCAGGGCATCTCTTCACAAGCTTGTCCCTGATCTATAGCTGAGGGCAAACACTTGTGTGCTTGTGGGAGAGCCTGTGTCTTTCCTGGAAGCGTTTGGGAGTTTTGCTCAGACGCGTGTTTCCTCAAGTTCAAGAATCAAGATCTAGGATACCTGCAGACAGGTGCCTGTTTGTGTGGAGACAGTCTGTTTGAAACTGTGTTCCTCAGCGCCCGCTCTTTCTCCCCGTCGCTCCACACGCCTGGGAGTCCCTTTCTTTCTCTCCACAAGCACGTGTGTTGACTTCGTCGCACATGTGCATCTGCACAAGCGTTGAGCTCAGCAGAGCGTGTCTCTTGACACTTGATGTGCGTTGGCTGTGTCTGCGTGCTCCAGTGAAGAGAGAAACGGGAAATCATCTTGGTAGAGGCAACAAAGCAAAAGCGAGGCAGGATTGACATCTGCTCAACAGAGACGGATTCCCTGCGCTGACACAGTTCACAGTTACACGAGAAGCAATCTGAGCGGTCCATCGACCGGAGACGTGTTTCCCAAGAGGTCGTTTAGCGAGTGAACAGCAGTGTGCGCGACTTTCAGGAGTGTGCGTGGAAAGTGCCAGAATCACCAGAGCATCTGTGCAAAAGCTGCTGCCTCTGTGACCGCATTGAGGCACGTTCCCGTGTCTGCGAGTATATAGACGGCTCTTTCGCGTTCGCTCCGAGGGAAACGGTCCGCTATTGCTTCTGTGCGTACAGACGCGATTCCCTTGTCTCTTGCGAACACAGGGAACTCTGTGCATCCAAATCTACAGGCTAAGGACGCGTCTGCATATGTTTTGGTGAACAATCGAGTGTGCGTGTTCTGACAGCTGCCTCTATGCAGACGTCTCCACAGAGCCACTTCTGAATGCCCCGCAGCCCAGGACTGAATGGATACACTAACAAGTGCACCGGTGTGAGCAACCACATATGCAGAAGGACGTCTTTCATCTCACAGAAGCGCGAACGTCTTGGCGTTCAAGCACATGGCAGAAACAAGGTGTGAACAGATGCGCTGCTGCTATTTTCTCCATTCGGCATGCTTCGTTGTAGCTCTCTTGCCGGTCGCCGGCTTAGCGGCTTCCTTTGCGCGACTAGGTCTGCGGAGAGAAGGAGATAGCGCCGGAAACCTTGCCTTTTGCCTTCTTCGGCGCTGGAACCTGGTTGCTGCGCCTTCTCTTTGTCCATGTGCACACACACGATTCCTCAGCGAAAACCATGCAGAAACCTTACCTCGAGCACCCAGGGATGTGCACCCAGCACCACGTGCACGCACACGCAGCTAGAGAAAAGCACCTACCTTTTCACACACTGATGCCTAAGCAAACGCGTGGCCACACACACGCACACATCCGCAAGCGCGCCTACTCCCATCTATTGAGGGAAAGACGGACGAGCAACGTCCTGACAGGCTTGAGGGGAAAAACGTCCGTTGATGGTTGGCGTACTGCACGCCCGCCTACGGGGCTGCAGGGGAATCCACATTTGGAAGGTACCTGAAGATGTGTGCCTGTTCTTGGAGCTCCGCTAGTAGGGTAGCAAAGACACTCGTAGGCAGTACTGAATGCTGCTCCGTGCTACTTCTCCTCCGCTGGCAAATGCTTCACAGTCGCCCGAGGAAAGACGTTTAACAATCGATCTCCAAGAGAAACGAAACACATGATGCCATAAGGGGAAAGAATAGCAGGGCATCTCTTCACAAGCTTGTCCCTGATCTATAGCTGAGGGCAAACACTTGTGTGCTTGTGGGAGAGCCTGTGTCTTTCCTGGAAGCGTTTGGGAGTTTTGCTCAGACGCGTGTTTCCTCAAGTTCAAGAATCAAGATCTAGGATACCTGCAGACAGGTGCCTGTTTGTGTGGAGACAGTCTGTTTGAAACTGTGTTCCTCAGCGCCCGCTCTTTCTCCCCGTCGCTCCACACGCCTGGGAGTCCCTTTCTTTCTCTCCACAAGCACGTGTGTTGACTTCGTCGCACATGTGCATCTGCACAAGCGTTGAGCTCAGCAGAGTGTGTCTCTTGACACTTGATGTGCGTTGGCTGTGTCTGCGTGCTCCAGTGAAGAGAGAAACGGGAAATCATCTTGGTAGAGGCAACAAAGCAAAAGCGAGGCAGGATTGACATCTGCTCAACAGAGACGGATTCCCTGCGCTGACACAGTTCACAGTTACACGAGAAGCAATCTGAGCGGTCCATCGACCGGAGACGTGTTTCCCAAGAGGTCGTTTAGCGAGTGAACAGCAGTGTGCGCGACTTTCAGGAGTGTGCCTGGAAAGTGCCAGAATCACCAGAGCATCTGTGCAAAAGCTGCTGCCTCTGTGACCGCATTGAGGCACGTTCCCGTGTCTGCGAGTACATAGACGGCTCTTCCGCGTTCACTCCGAGGGAAACGGTCCGCTATTGCTTCTGTGCGTACAGACGCGATTCCCTTGTCTCTTGCGAACACAGGGAACTCTGTGCATCCAAATCTACAGGCTAAGGACGCGTCTGCATATGTTTTGGTGAACAATCGAGTGTGCGTGTTCTGACAGCTGCCTCTATGCAGACGTCTCCACAGAGCCACTTCTGAATGCCCCGCAGCCCAGGACTGAATGGATACACTAACAAGTGCACCGGTGTGAGCAACCACATATGCAGAAGGACGTCTTTCATCTCACAGAAGCGCGAACGTCTTGCGTTCAAGCACATGGCAGAAACAAGGTGTGAACAGATGAGCTGCTGCTATTTTCTCCGTTCGGCATGCTTCGTTGTAGCTCTCTTGCCGGTCGCCGGCTTAGCGGCTTGCTTTGCGCGACTAGGTCTGCGGAGAGAAGGAGATAGCGCCGGAAACCTTGCCTTTTGCCTTCTTCGGCGCTGGAACCTGGTTGCTGCGCCTTCTCTTTGTCCATGTGCACACACACGATTCCTCAGCGAAAACCATGCAGAAACCTTACCTCGAGCACCCAGGGATGTGCACCCAGCACCACGTGCACGCACACGCAGCTAGAGAAAAGCACCTACCTTTTCACACACTGATGCCTAAGCAAACGCGTGGCCACACACACGCACACATCCGCAAGCGCGCCTACTCCCATCTATTGAGGGAAAGACGGACGAGCAACGTCCTGACAGGCTTGAGGGGAAAAACGTCCGTTGATGGTTGGCGTACTGCACGCCCGCCTACGGGGCTGCAGGGGAATCCACATTTGGAAGGTACCTGAAGATGTGTGCCTGTTCTTGGAGCTCCGCTAGTAGGGTAGCAAAGACACTCGTAGGCAGTACTGAATGCTGCTCCGTGCTACTTCTCCTCCGCTGGCAACTGCTTCACAGTCGCCCGAGGAAAGACGTTTAACAATCGATCTCCAAGAGAAACGAAACACATGATGCCATAAGGCGAAAGAATAGCAGGGCATCTCTTCACAAGCTTGTCCCTGATCTATAGCTGAGGGCAAACACTTGTGTGCTTGTGGGAGAGCCTGTGTCTTTCCTGGAAGCGTTTGGGAGTTTTGCTCAGACGCGTGTTTCCTCAAGTTCAAGAATCAAGAGCTAGGATACCTGCAGACAGGTGCCTGTTTGTGTGGAGACAGTCTGTTTGAAACTGTGTTCCTCAGCGCCCGCTCTTTCTCCCCGTCGCTCCACACGCCTGGGAGTCCCTTTCTTTCTCTCCACAAGCACGTGTGTTGACTTCGTCGCACATGTGCATCTGCACAAGCGTTGAGCTCAGCAGAGTGTGTCTCTTGACACTTGATGTGCGTTGGCTGTGTCTGCGTGCTCCAGTGAAGAGAGAAACGGGAAATCATCTTGGTAGAGGCAACAAAGCAAAAGCGAGGCAGGATTGACATCTGCTCAACAGAGACGGATTCCCTGCGCTGACACAGTTCACAGTTACACGAGAAGCAATCTGAGCGGTCCATCGACCGGAGACGTGTTTCCCAAGAGGTCGTTTAGCGAGTGAACAGCAGTGTGCGCGACTTTCAGGAGTGTGCCTGGAAAGTGCCAGAATCACCAGAGCATCTGTGCAAAAGCTGCTGCCTCTGTGACCGCATTGAGGCACGTTCCCGTGTCTGCGAGTACATAGACGGCTCTTCCGCGTTCACTCCGAGGGAAACGGTCCGCTATTGCTTCTGTGCGTACAGACGCGATTCCCTTGTCTCTTGCGAACACAGGGAACTCTGTGCATCCAAATCTACAGGCTAAGGACGCGTCTGCATATGTTTTGGTGAACAATCGAGTGTGCGTGTTCTGACAGCTGCCTCTATGCAGACGTCTCCACAGAGCCACTTCTGAATGCCCCGCAGCCCAGGACTGAATGGATACACTAACAAGTGCACCGGTGTGAGCAACCACATATGCAGAAGGACGTCTTTCATCTCACAGAAGCGCGAACGTCTTGCGTTCAAGCACATGGCAGAAACAAGGTGTGAACAGATGAGCTGCTGCTATTTTCTCCGTTCGGCATGCTTCGTTGTAGCTCTCTTGCCGGTCGCCGGCTTAGCGGCTTGCTTTGCGCGACTAGGTCTGCGGAGAGAAGGAGATAGCGCCGGAAACCTTGCCTTTTGCCTTCTTCGGCGCTGGAACCTGGTTGCTGCGCCTTCTCTTTGTCCATGTGCACACACACGATTCCTCAGCGAAAACCATGCAGAAACCTTACCTCGAGCACCCAGGGATGTGCACCCAGCACCACGTGCACGCACACGCAGCTAGAGAAAAGCACCTACCTTTTCACACACTGATGCCTAAGCAAACGCGTGGCCACACACACGCACACATCCGCAAGCGCGCCTACTCCCATCTATTGAGGGAAAGACGGACGAGCAACGTCCTGACAGGCTTGAGGGGAAAAACGTCCGTTGATGGTTGGCGTACTGCACGCCCGCCTACGGGGCTGCAGGGGAATCCACATTTGGAAGGTACCTGAAGATGTGTGCCTGTTCTTGGAGCTCCGCTAGTAGGGTAGCAAAGACACTCGTAGGCAGTACTGAATGCTGCTCCGTGCTACTTCTCCTCCGCTGGCAAATGCTTCACAGTCGCCGGAGGAAAGACGTTTAACAATCGATCTCCAAGAGAAACGAAACACATGATGCCATAAGGCGAAAGAATAGCAGGGCTATTCACAAGCTTGTCCCTGATCTATAGCTGAGGGCAAACACTTGTGTGCTTGTGGGAGAGCCTGTGTCTTTCCTGGAAGCGTTTGGGAGTTTTGCTCAGACGCGTGTTTCCTCAAGTTCAAGAATCAAGATCTAGGATACCTGCAGACAGGTGCCTGTTTGTGTGGAGACAGTCTGTTTGAAACTGTGTTCCTCAGCGCCCGCTCTTTCTCCCCGTCGCTCCACACGCCTGGGAGTCCCTTTCTTTCTCTCCACAAGCACGTGTGTTGACTTCGTCGCACATGTGCATCTGCACAAGCGTTGAGCTCAGCAGAGTGTGTCTCTTGACACTTGATGTGCGTTGGCTGTGTCTGCCTGCTCCAGTGAAGAGAGAAACGGGAAATCATCTTGGTAGAGGCAACAAAGCAAAAGCGAGGCAGGATTGACATCTGCTCAACAGAGACGGATTCCCTGCGCTGACACAGTTCACAGTTACACGAGAAGCAATCTGAGCGGTCCATCGACCGGAGACGTGTTTCCCAAGAGGTCGTTTAGCGAGTGAACAGCAGTGTGCGCGACTTTCAGGAGTGTGCCTGGAAAGTGCCAGAATCACCAGAGCATCTGTGCAAAAGCTGCTGCCTCTGTGACCGCACTGAGGCACGTTCCCGTGTCTGCGAGTACATAGACGGCTCTTCCGCGTTCACTCCGAGGGAAACGGTCCGCTATTGCTTCTGTGCGTACAGACGCGATTCCCTTGTCTCTTGCGAACACAGGGAACTCTGTGCATCCAAATCTACAGGCTAAGGACGCGTCTGCATATGTTTTGGTGAACAATCGAGTGTGCGTGTTCTGACAGCTGCCTCTATGCAGACGTCTCCACAGAGCCACTTCTGAATGCCCCGCAGCCCAGGACTGAATGGATACACTAACAAGTGCACCGGTGTGAGCAACCACATATGCAGAAGGACGTCTTTCATCTCACAGAAGCACGAACGTCTTGGCGTTCAAGCACATGGCAGAAACAAGGTGTGAACAGATGCTCTGCTGCTATTTTCTCCGTTCGGCATGCTTCGTTGTAGCTCTCTTGCCGGTCGCCGGCTTAGCGGCTTGCTTTGCGCGACTAGGTCTGCGGAGAGAAGGAGATAGCGCCGGAAACCTTGCCTTTTGCCTTCTTCGGCGCTGGAACCTGGTTGCTGTGCTTTCTCTTTGTCCATGTGCACACACACGATTCCTCAGCGAAAACCATGCAGAAACCTTACCTCGAGCACCCAGGGATGTGCACCCAGCACCACGTGCACGCACACGCAGCTAGAGAAAAGCACCTACCTTTTCACACACTGATGCCTAAGCAAACGCGTGGCCACACACACGCACACATCCGCAAGCGCGCCTACTCCCATCTATTGAGGGAAAGACGGACGAGCAACGTCCTGACAGGCTTGAGGGGAAAAACGTCCGTTGATGGTTGGCGTACTGCACGCCCGCCTACGGGGCTGCAGGGGAATCCACATTTGGAAGGTACCTGAAGATGTGTGCCTGTTCTTGGAGCTCCGCTAGTAGGGTAGCAAAGACACTCGTAGGCAGTACTGAATGCTGCTCCGTGCTACTTCTCCTCCGCTGGCAAATGCTTCACAGTCGCCCGAGGAAAGACGTTTAACAATCGATCTCCAAGAGAAGCGAAACACATGATGCCATAAGGCGAAAGAATAGCAGGGCATCTCTTCACAAGCTTGTCCCTGATCTATAGCTGAGGGCAAACACTTGTGTGCTTGTGGGAGAGCCTGTGTCTTTCCTGGAAGCGTTTGGGAGTTTTGCTCAGACGCGTGTTTCCTCAAGTTCAAGAATCAAGATCTAGGATACCTGCAGACAGGTGCCTGTTTGTGTGGAGACAGTCTGTTTGAAACTGTGTTCCTCAGCGCCCGCTCTTTCTCCCCGTCGCTCCACACGCCTGGGAGTCCCTTTCTTTCTCTCCACAAGCACGTGTGTTGACTTCGTCGCACATGTGCATCTGCACAAGCGTTGAGCTCAGCAGAGTGTGTCTCTTGACACTTGATGTGCGTTGGCTGTGTCTGCGTGCTCCAGTGAAGAGAGAAACGGGAAATCATCTTGGTAGAGGCAACAAAGCAAAAGCGAGGCAGGATTGACATCTGCTCAACAGAGACGGATTCCCTGCGCTGACACAGTTCACAGTTACACGAGAAGCAATCTGAGCGGTTCATCGACCGGAGACGTGTTTCCCAAGAGGTCGTTTAGCGAGTGAACAGCAGTGTGCGCGACTTTCAGGAGTGTGCCTGGAAAGTGCCAGAATCACCAGAGCATCTGTGCAAAAGCTGCTGCCTCTGTGACCGCATTGAGGCACGTTCCCGTGTCTCCGAGTACATAGACGGCTCTTCCGCGTTCACTCCGAGGGAAACGGTCCGCTATTGCTTCTGTGCGTACAGACGCGATTCCCTTGTCTCTTGCGAACACAGGGAACTCTGTGCATCCAAATCTACAGGCTAAGGACGCGTCTGCATATGTTTTGGTGAACAATCGAGTGTGCGTGTTCTGACAGCTGCCTCTATGCAGACGTCTCCACAGAGCCACTTCTGAATGCCCCGCAGCCCAGGACTGAATGGATACACTAACAAGTGCACCGGTGTGAGCAACCACATATGCAGAAGGACGTCTTTCATCTCACAGAAGCACGAACGTCTTGGCGTTCAAGCACATGGCAGAAACAAGGTGTGAACAGATGCGCTGCTGCTATTTTCTCCGTTCGGCATGCTTCGTTGTAGCTCTCTTGCCGGTCGCCGGCTTAGCGGCTTGCTTTGCGCGACTAGGTCTGCGGAGAGAAGGAGATAGCGCCGGAAACCTTGCCTTTTGCCTTCTTCGGCGCTGGAACCTGGTTGCTGCGCCTTCTCTTTGTCCATGTGCACACACACGATTCCTCAGCGAAAACCATGCAGAAACCTTACCTCGAGCACCCAGGGATGTGCACCCAGCCCCACGTGCACGCACACGCAGCTAGAGAAAAGCACCTACCTTTTCACACACTGATGCCTAAGCAAACGCGTGGCCACACACGCGCACACATCCGCAAGCGCGCCTACTCCCATCTATTGAGGGAAAGACGGACGAGCAACGTCCTGACAGGCTTGAGGGGAAAAACGTCCGTTGATGGTTGGCGTACTGCACGCCCGCCTACGGGGCTGCAGGGGAATCCACATTTGGAAGGTACCTGAAGATGTGTGCCTGTTCTTGGAGCTCCGCTAGTAGGGTAGCAAAGACACTCGCAGGCAGTACTGAATGCTGCTCCGTGCTACTTCTCCTCCGCTGGCAAATGCTTCACAGTCGCCCTAGGAAAGACGTTTAACAATCGATCTCCAAGAGAAACGAAACACATGATGCCATAAGGCGAAAGAATAGCAGGGCATCTCTTCACAAGCTTGTCCCTGATCTATAGCTGAGGGCAAACACTTGTGTGCTTGTGGGAGAGCCTGTGTCTTTCCTGGAAGCGTTTGGGAGTTTTGCTCAGACGCGTGTTTCCTCAAGTTCAAGAATCAAGATCTAGGATACCTGCAGACAGGTGCCTGTTTGTGTGGAGACAGTCTGTTTGAAACTGTGTTCCTCAGCGCCCGCTTTCTCCCCGTCGCTCCACACGCCTGGGAGTCCCTTTCTTTCTCTCCACAAGCACGTGTGTTGACTTCGTCGCACATGTGCATCTGCACAAGCGTTGAGCTCAGCAGAGTGTGTCTCTTGACACTTGATGTGCGTTGGCTGTGTCTGCGTGCTCCAGTGAAGAGAGAAACGGGAAATCATCTTGGTAGAGGCAACAAAGCAAAAGCGAGGCAGGATTGACATCTGCTCAACAGAGACGGATTCCCTGCGCTGACACAGTTCACAGTTACACGAGAAGCAATCTGAGCGGTCCATCGACCGGAGACGTGTTTCCCAAGAGGTCGTTTAGCGAGTGAACAGCAGTGTGCGCGACTTTCAGGAGTGTGCCTGG
Organism: Patagioenas fasciata; assembly: GCF_037038585.1. Lineage (NCBI taxonomy): Eukaryota > Metazoa > Chordata > Aves > Columbiformes > Columbidae > Patagioenas > Patagioenas fasciata. The sequence continues at coordinate 42,609,547 of NC_092560.1, forward strand.
AAAGTGCCAGAATCACCAGAGCATCTGTGCAAAAGCTGCTGCCTCTGTGACCGCATTGAGGCACGTTCCCGTGTCTCCGAGTACATAGACGGCTCTTCCGCGTTCACTCCGAGGGAAACGGTCCGCTATTGCTTCTGTGCGTACAGACGCGATTCCCTTGTCTCTTGCGAACACAGGGAACTCTGTGCATCCAAATCTACAGGCTAAGGACGCGTCTGCATATGTTTTGGTGAACAATCGAGTGTGCGTGTTCTGACAGCTGCCTCTATGCAGACGTCTCCACAGAGCCACTTCTGAATGCCCCGCAGCCCAGGACTGAATGGATACACTAACAAGTGCACCGGTGTGAGCAAGCACATATGCAGAAGGACGTCTTTCATCTCACAGAAGCGCGAACGTCTTGCGTTCAAGCACATGGCAGAAACAAGGTGTGAACAGATGAGCTGCTGCTATTTTCTCCGTTCGGCATGCTTCGTTGTAGCTCTCTTGCCGGTCGCCGGCTTAGCGGCTTGCTTTGCGCGACTAGGTCTGGGGAGAGAAGGAGATAGCGCCGGAAACCTTGCCTTTTGCCTTCTTCGGCGCTGGAACCTGGTTGCTGCGCCTTCTCTTTGTCCATGTGCACACACACGATTCCTCAGCGAAAACCATGCAGAAACCTTACCTCGAGCACCCAGGGATGTGCACCCAGCACCACGTGCACGCACACGCAGCTAGAGAAAAGCACCTACCTTTTCACACACTGATGCCTAAGCAAACGCGTGGCCACACACACGCACACATCCGCAAGCGCGCCTACTCCCATCTATTGAGGGAAAGACGGACGAGCAACGTCCTGACAGGCTTGAGGGGAAAAACGTCCGTTGATGGTTGGCGTACTGCACGCCCGCCTACGGGGCTGCAGGGGAATCCACATTTGGAAGGTACCTGAAGATGTGTGCCTGTTCTTGGAGCTCCGCTAGTAGGGTAGCAAAGACACTCGTAGGCAGTACTGAATGCTGCTCCGTGCTACTTCTCCTCCGCTGGCAAATGCTTCACAGTCGCCCGAGGAAAGACGTTTAACAATCGATCTCCAAGAGAAACGAAACACATGATGCCATAAGGCGAAAGAATAGCAGGGCATCTCTTCACAAGCTTGTCCCTGATCTATAGCTGAGGGCAAACACTTGTGTGCTTGTGGGAGAGCCTGTGTCTTTCCTGGAAGCGTTTGGGAGTTTTGCTCAGACGCGTGTTTCCTCAAGTTCAAGAATCAAGATCTAGGATACCTGCAGACAGGTGCCTGTTTGTGTGGAGACAGTCTGTTTGAAACTGTGTTCCTCAGCGCCCGCTCTTTCTCCCCGTCGCTCCACATGCCTGGGAGTCCCTTTCTTTCTCTCCACAAGCACGTGTGTTGACTTCGTCGCACATGTGCATCTGCACAAGCGTTGAGCTCAGCAGAGTGTGTCTCTTGACACTTGATGTGCGTTGGCTGTGTCTGCGTGCTCCAGTGAAGAGAGAAACGGGAAATCATCTTGGTAGAGGCAACAAAGCAAAAGCGAGGCAGGATTGACATCTGCTCAACAGAGACGGATTCCCTGCGCTGACACAGTTCACAGTTACACGAGAAGCAATCTGAGCGGTCCATCGACCGGAGACGTGTTTCCCAAGAGGTCGTTTAGCGAGTGAACAGCAGTGTGCGCGACTTTCAGGAGTGTGCCTGGAAAGTGCCAGAATCACCAGAGCACCTGTGCAAAAGCTGCTGCCTCTGTGACCGCATTGAGGCACGTTCCCGTGTCTGCGAGTATATAGACGGCTCTTTCGCGTTCACTCCGAGGGAAACGGTCCGCTATTGCTTCTGTGCATACAGACGCGATTCCCTTGTCTCTTGCGAACACAGGGAACTCTGTGCATCCAAATCTACAGGCTAAGGACGCGTCTGCATATGTTTTGGTGAACAATCGAGTGTGCGTGTTCTGACAGCTGCCTCTATGCAGACGTCTCCACAGAGCCACTTCTGAATGCCCCGCAGCCCAGGACTGAATGGATACACTAACAAGTGCACCGGTGTGAGCAAGCACATATGCAGAAGGACGTCTTTCATCTCACAGAAGCGCGAACGTCTTGGCGTTCAAGCACATGGCAGAAACAAGGTGTGAACAGATGAGCTTCTGCTATTTTCTCCGTTTGGCATGCTTCGTTGTAGCTCTCTTGCCGTTCGCCGGCTTAGCGGCTTGCTTTGCGCGACTAGGTCTGCGGAGAGAAGGAGATAGCGCCGGAAACCTTGCCTTTTGCCTTCTTCGGCGCTGGAACCTGGTTGCTGCGCCTTCTCTTTGTCCATGTGCACACACACGATTCCTCAGCGAAAACCATGCAGAAACCTTACCTCGAGCACCCAGGGATGTGCACCCAGCACCACGTGCACGCACACGCAGCTAGAGAAAAGCACCTACCTTTTCACACACTGATGCCTAAGCAAACGCGTGGCCACACACACGCACACATCCGCAAGCGCGCCTACTCCCATCTATTGAGGGAAAGACGGACGAGCAACGTCCTGACAGGCTTGAGGGGAAAAACGTCCGTTGATGGTTGGCGTACTGCACGCCCGCCTACGGGGCTGCAGGGGAATCCACATTTGGAAGGTACCTGAAGATGTGTGCCTGTTCTTGGAGCTCCGCTAGTAGGGTAGCAAAGACACTCGTAGGCAGTACTGAATGCTGCTCCGTGCTACTTCTCCTCCGCTGGCAAATGCTTCACAGTCGCCCGAGGAAAGACGTTTAACAATCGATCTCCAAGAGAAACGAAACACATGATGCCATAAGGCGAAAGAATAGCAGGGCATCTCTTCACAAGCTTGTCCCTGATCTATAGCTGAGGGCAAACACTTGTGTGCTTGTGGGAGAGCCTGTGTCTTTCCTGGAAGCGTTTGGGAGTTTTGCTCAGACGCGTGTTTCCTCAAGTTCAAGAATCAAGATCTAGGATACCTGCAGACAGGTGCCTGTTTGTGTGGAGACAGTCTGTTTGAAACTGTGTTCCTCAGCGCCCGCTCTTTCTCCCCGTCGCTCCACATGCCTGGGAGTCCCTTTCTTTCTCTCCACAAGCACGTGTGTTGACTTCGTCGCACATGTGCATCTGCACAAGCGTTGAGCTCAGCAGAGTGTGTCTCTTGACACTTGATGTGCGTTGGCTGTGTCTGCGTGCTCCAGTGAAGAGAGAAACGGGAAATCATCTTGGTAGAGGCAACAAAGCAAAAGCGAGGCAGGATTGACATCTGCTCAACAGAGACGGATTCCCTGCGCTGACACAGTTCACAGTTACACGAGAAGCAATCTGAGCGGTCCATCGACCGGAGACGTGTTTCCCAAGAGGTCGTTTAGCGAGTGAACAGCAGTGTGCGCGACTTTCAGGAGTGTGCCTGGAAAGTGCCAGAATCACCAGAGCACCTGTGCAAAAGCTGCTGCCTCTGTGACCGCATTGAGGCACGTTCCCGTGTCTGCGAGTATATAGACGGCTCTTTCGCGTTCACTCCGAGGGAAACGGTCCGCTATTGCTTCTGTGCATACAGACGCGATTCCCTTGTCTCTTGCGAACACAGGGAACTCTGTGCATCCAAATCTACAGGCTAAGGACGCGTCTGCATATGTTTTGGTGAACAATCGAGTGTGCGTGTTCTGACAGCTGCCTCTATGCAGACGTCTCCACAGAGCCACTTCTGAATGCCCCGCAGCCCAGGACTGAATGGATACACTAACAAGTGCACCGGTGTGAGCAACCACATATGCAGAAGGACGTCTTTCATCTCACAGAAGCGCGAACGTCTTGGCGTTCAAGCACATGGCAGAAACAAGGTGTGAACAGATGAGCTGCTGCTATTTTCTCCGTTCGGCATGCTTCGTTGTAGCTCTCTTGCCGGTCGCCGGCTTAGCGGCTTCCTTTGCGCGACTAGGTCTGCGGAGAGAAGGAGATAGCGCCGGAAACCTTGCCTTTTGCCTTCTTCGGCGCTGGAACCTGGTTGCTGCGCCTTCTCTTTGTCCATGTGCACACACACGATTCCTCAGCGAAAACCATGCAGAAACCTTACCTCGAGCACCCAGGGATGTGCACCCAGCACCACGTGCACGCACACGCAGCTAGAGAAAAGCACCTACCTTTTCACACACTGATGCCTAAGCAAACGCGTGGCCACACACACGCACACATCCGCAAGCGCGCCTACTCCCATCTATTGAGGGAAAGACGGACGAGCAACGTCCTGACAGGCTTGAGGGGAAAAACGTCCGTTGATGGTTGGCGTACTGCACGCCCGCCTACGGGGCTGCAGGGGAATCCACATTTGGAAGGTACCTGAAGATGTGTGCCTGTTCTTGGAGCTCCGCTAGTAGGGTAGCAAAGACACTCGTAGGCAGTACTGAATGCTGCTCCGTGCTACTTCTCCTCCGCTGGCAAATGCTTCACAGTCGCCCGAGGAAAGACGTTTAACAATCGATCTCCAAGAGAAACGAAACACATGATGCCATAAGGCGAAAGAATAGCAGGGCATCTCTTCACAAGCTTGTCCCTGATCTATAGCTGAGGGCAAACACTTGTGTGCTTGTGGGAGAGCCTGTGTCTTTCCTGGAAGCGTTTGGGAGTTTTGCTCAGACGCGTGTTTCCTCAAGTTCAAGAATCAAGAGCTAGGATACCTGCAGACAGGTGCCTGTTTGTGTGGAGACAGTCTGTTTGAAACTGTGTTCCTCAGCGCCCGCTCTTTCTCCCCGTCGCTCCACACGCCTGGGAGTCCCTTTCTTTCTCTCCACAAGCACGTGTGTTGACTTCGTCGCACATGTGCATCTGCACAAGCGTTGAGCTCAGCAGAGTGTGTCTCTTGACACTTGATGTGCGTTGGCTGTGTCTGCGTGCTCCAGTGAAGAGAGAAACGGGAAATCATCTTGGTAGAGGCAACAAAGCAAAAGCGAGGCAGGATTGACATCTGCTCAACAGAGACGGATTCCCTGCGCTGACACAGTTCACAGTTACACGAGAAGCAATCTGAGCGGTCCATCGACCGGAGACGTGTTTCCCAAGAGGTCGTTTAGCGAGTGAACAGCAGTGTGCGCGACTTTCAGGAGTGTGCCTGGAAAGTGCCAGAATCACCAGAGCATCTGTGCAAAAGCTGCTGCCTCTGTGACCGCATTGAGGCACGTTCCCGTGTCTGCGAGTACATAGACGGCTCTTCCGCGTTCACTCCGAGGGAAACGGTCCGCTATTGCTTCTGTGCGTACAGACGCGATTCCCTTGTCTCTTGCGAACACAGGGAACTCTGTGCATCCAAATCTACAGGCTAAGGACGCGTCTGCATATGTTTTGGTGAACAATCGAGTGTGCGTGTTCTGACAGCTGCCTCTATGCAGACGTCTCCACAGAGCCACTTCTGAATGCCCCGCAGCCCAGGACTGAATGGATACACTAACAAGTGCACCGGTGTGAGCAACCACATATGCAGAAGGACGTCTTTCATCTCACAGAAGCGCGAACGTCTTGCGTTCAAGCACATGGCAGAAACAAGGTGTGAACAGATGAGCTGCTGCTATTTTCTCCGTTCGGCATGCTTCGTTGTAGCTCTCTTGCCGGTCGCCGGCTTAGCGGCTTGCTTTGCGCGACTAGGTCTGCGGAGAGAAGGAGATAGCGCCGGAAACCTTGCCTTTTGCCTTCTTCGGCGCTGGAACCTGGTTGCTGCGCCTTCTCTTTGTCCATGTGCACACACACGATTCCTCAGCGAAAACCATGCAGAAACCTTACCTCGAGCACCCAGGGATGTGCACCCAGCACCACGTGCACGCACACGCAGCTAGAGAAAAGCACCTACCTTTTCACACACTGATGCCTAAGCAAACGCGTGGCCACACACACGCACACATCCGCAAGCGCGCCTACTCCCATCTATTGAGGGAAAGACGGACGAGCAACGTCCTGACAGGCTTGAGGGGAAAAACGTCCGTTGATGGTTGGCGTACTGCACGCCCGCCTACGGGGCTGCAGGGGAATCCACATTTGGAAGGTACCTGAAGATGTGTGCCTGTTCTTGGAGCTCCGCTAGTAGGGTAGCAAAGACACTCGTAGGCAGTACTGAATGCTGCTCCGTGCTACTTCTCCTCCGCTGGCAAATGCTTCACAGTCGCCGGAGGAAAGACGTTTAACAATCGATCTCCAAGAGAAACGAAACACATGATGCCATAAGGCGAAAGAATAGCAGGGCTATTCACAAGCTTGTCCCTGATCTATAGCTGAGGGCAAACACTTGTGTGCTTGTGGGAGAGCCTGTGTCTTTCCTGGAAGCGTTTGGGAGTTTTGCTCAGACGCGTGTTTCCTCAAGTTCAAGAATCAAGATCTAGGATACCTGCAGACAGGTGCCTGTTTGTGTGGAGACAGTCTGTTTGAAACTGTGTTCCTCAGCGCCCGCTCTTTCTCCCCGTCGCTCCACACGCCTGGGAGTCCCTTTCTTTCTCTCCACAAGCACGTGTGTTGACTTCGTCGCACATGTGCATCTGCACAAGCGTTGAGCTCAGCAGAGTGTGTCTCTTGACACTTGATGTGCGTTGGCTGTGTCTGCCTGCTCCAGTGAAGAGAGAAACGGGAAATCATCTTGGTAGAGGCAACAAAGCAAAAGCGAGGCAGGATTGACATCTGCTCAACAGAGACGGATTCCCTGCGCTGACACAGTTCACAGTTACACGAGAAGCAATCTGAGCGGTCCATCGACCGGAGACGTGTTTCCCAAGAGGTCGTTTAGCGAGTGAACAGCAGTGTGCGCGACTTTCAGGAGTGTGCCTGGAAAGTGCCAGAATCACCAGAGCATCTGTGCAAAAGCTGCTGCCTCTGTGACCGCACTGAGGCACGTTCCCGTGTCTGCGAGTACATAGACGGCTCTTCCGCGTTCACTCCGAGGGAAACGGTCCGCTATTGCTTCTGTGCGTACAGACGCGATTCCCTTGTCTCTTGCGAACACAGGGAACTCTGTGCATCCAAATCTACAGGCTAAGGACGCGTCTGCATATGTTTTGGTGAACAATCGAGTGTGCGTCTTCTGACAGCTGCCTCTATGCAGACGTCTCCACAGAGCCACTCCTGAATGCCCCGCAGCCCAGGACTGAATGGATACACTAACAAGTGCACCGGTGTGAGCAACCACATATGCAGAAGGACGTCTTTCATCTCACAGAAGCACGAACGTCTTGGCGTTCAAGCACATGGCAGAAACAAGGTGTGAACAGATGCTCTGCTGCTATTTTCTCCGTTCGGCATGCTTCGTTGTAGCTCTCTTGCCGGTCGCCGGCTTAGCGGCTTGCTTTGCGCGACTAGGTCTGCGGAGAGAAGGAGATAGCGCCGGAAACCTTGCCTTTTGCCTTCTTCGGCGCTGGAACCTGGTTGCTGTGCTTTCTCTTTGTCCATGTGCACACACACGATTCCTCAGCGAAAACCATGCAGAAACCTTACCTCGAGCACCCAGGGATGTGCACCCAGCACCACGTGCACGCACACGCAGCTAGAGAAAAGCACCTACCTTTTCACACACTGATGCCTAAGCAAACGCGTGGCCACACACACGCACATATCCGCAAGCGCGCCTACTCCCATCTATTGAGGGAAAGACGGACGAGCAACGTCCTGACAGGCTTGAGGGGAAAAACGTCCGTTGATGGTTGGCGTACTGCACGCCCGCCTACGGGGCTGCAGGGGAATCCACATTTGGAAGGTACCTGAAGATGTGTGCCTGTTCTTGGAGCTCCGCTAGTAGGGTAGCAAAGACACTCGTAGGCAGTACTGAATGCTGCTCCGTGCTACTTCTCCTCCGCTGGCAAATGCTTCACAGTCGCCCGAGGAAAGACGTTTAACAATCGATCTCCAAGAGAAGCGAAACACATGATGCCATAAGGCGAAAGAATAGCAGGGCATCTCTTCACAAGCTTGTCCCTGATCTATAGCTGAGGGCAAACACTTGTGTGCTTGTGGGAGAGCCTGTGTCTTTCCTGGAAGCGTTTGGGAGTTTTGCTCAGACGCGTGTTTCCTCAAGTTCAAGAATCAAGATCTAGGATACCTGCAGACAGGTGCCTGTTTGTGTGGAGACAGTCTGTTTGAAACTGTGTTCCTCAGCGCCCGCTCTTTCTCCCCGTCGCTCCACACGCCTGGGAGTCCCTTTCTTTCTCTCCACAAGCACGTGTGTTGACTTCGTCGCACATGTGCATCTGCACAAGCGTTGAGCTCAGCAGAGTGTGTCTCTTGACACTTGATGTGCGTTGGCTGTGTCTGCGTGCTCCAGTGAAGAGAGAAACGGGAAATCATCTTGGTAGAGGCAACAAAGCAAAAGCGAGGCAGGATTGACATCTGCTCAACAGAGACGGATTCCCTGCGCTGACACAGTTCACAGTTACACGAGAAGCAATCTGAGCGGTTCATCGACCGGAGACGTGTTTCCCAAGAGGTCGTTTAGCGAGTGAACAGCAGTGTGCGCGACTTTCAGGAGTGTGCCTGGAAAGTGCCAGAATCACCAGAGCATCTGTGCAAAAGCTGCTGCCTCTGTGACCGCATTGAGGCACGTTCCCGTGTCTCCGAGTACATAGACGGCTCTTCCGCGTTCACTCCGAGGGAAACGGTCCGCTATTGCTTCTGTGCGTACAGACGCGATTCCCTTGTCTCTTGCGAACACAGGGAACTCTGTGCATCCAAATCTACAGGCTAAGGACGCGTCTGCATATGTTTTGGTGAACAATCGAGTGTGCGTGTTCTGACAGCTGCCTCTATGCAGACGTCTCCACAGAGCCACTTCTGAATGCCCCGCAGCCCAGGACTGAATGGATACACTAACAAGTGCACCGGTGTGAGCAACCACATATGCAGAAGGACGTCTTTCATCTCACAGAAGCACGAACGTCTTGGCGTTCAAGCACATGGCAGAAACAAGGTGTGAACAGATGCGCTGCTGCTATTTTCTCCGTTCGGCATGCTTCGTTGTAGCTCTCTTGCCGGTCGCCGGCTTAGCGGCTTGCTTTGCGCGACTAGGTCTGCGGAGAGAAGGAGATAGCGCCGGAAACCTTGCCTTTTGCCTTCTTCGGCGCTGGAACCTGGTTGCTGCGCCTTCTCTTTGTCCATGTGCACACACACGATTCCTCAGCGAAAACCATGCAGAAACCTTACCTCGAGCACCCAGGGATGTGCACCCAGCCCCACGTGCACGCACACGCAGCTAGAGAAAAGCACCTACCTTTTCACACACTGATGCCTAAGCAAACGCGTGGCCACACACGCGCACACATCCGCAAGCGCGCCTACTCCCATCTATTGAGGGAAAGACGGACGAGCAACGTCCTGACAGGCTTGAGGGGAAAAACGTCCGTTGATGGTTGGCGTACTGCACGCCCGCCTACGGGGCTGCAGGGGAATCCACATTTGGAAGGTACCTGAAGATGTGTGCCTGTTCTTGGAGCTCCGCTAGTAGGGTAGCAAAGACACTCGCAGGCAGTACTGAATGCTGCTCCGTGCTACTTCTCCTCCGCTGGCAAATGCTTCACAGTCGCCCGAGGAAAGACGTTTAACAATCGATCTCCAAGAGAAACGAAACACATGATGCCATAAGGCGAAAGAATAGCAGGGCATCTCTTCACAAGCTTGTCCCTGATCTATAGCTGAGGGCAAACACTTGTGTGCTTGTGGGAGAGCCTGTGTCTTTCCTGGAAGCGTTTGGGAGTTTTGCTCAGACGCGTGTTTCCTCAAGTTCAAGAATCAAGATCTAGGATACCTGCAGACAGGTGCCTGTTTGTGTGGAGACAGTCTGTTTGAAACTGTGTTCCTCAGCGCTCGCTTTCTCCCCGTCGCTCCACACGCCTGGGAGTCCCTTTCTTTCTCTCCACAAGCACGTGTGTTGACTTCGTCGCACATGTGCATCTGCACAAGCGTTGAGCTCAGCAGAGTGTGTCTCTTGACACTTGATGTGCGTTGGCTGTGTCTGCGTGCTCCAGTGAAGAGAGAAACGGGAAATCATCTTGGTAGAGGCAACAAAGCAAAAGCGAGGCAGGATTGACATCTGCTCAACAGAGACGGATTCCCTGCGCTGACACAGTTCACAGTTACACGAGAAGCAATCTGAGCGGTCCATCGACCGGAGACGTGTTTCCCAAGAGGTCGTTTAGCGAGTGAACAGCAGTGTGCGCGACTTTCAGGAGTGTGCCTGGAAAGTGCCAGAATCACCAGAGCATCTGTGCAAAAGCTGCTGCCTCTGTGACCGCATTGAGGCACGTTCCCGTGTCTCCGAGTACATAGACGGCTCTTCCGCATTCACTCCGAGGGAAACGGTCCGCTATTGCTTCTGTGCGTACAGACGCGATTCCCTTGTCTCTTGCGAACACAGGGAACTCTGTGCATCCAAATCTACAGGCTAAGGACGCGTCTGCATATGTTTTGGTGAACAATCGAGTGTGCGTGTTCTGACAGCTGCCTCTATGCAGACGTCTCCACAGAGCCACTTCTGAATGCCCCGCAGCCCAGGACTGAATGGATACACTAACAAGTGCACCGGTGTGAGCAACCACATATGCAGAAGGACGTCTTTCATCTCACAGAAGCACGAACGTCTTGGCGTTCAAGCACATGGCAGAAACAAGGTGTGAACAGATGCGCTGCTGCTATTTTCTCCGTTCGGCATGCTTCGTTGTAGCTCTCTTGCCGGTCGCCGGCTTAGCGGCTTGCTTTGCGCGACTAGGTCTGCGGAGAGAAGGAGATAGCGCCGGAAACCTTGCCTTTTGCCTTCTTCGGCGCTGGAACCTGGTTGCTGCGCCTTCTCTTTGTCCATGTGCACACACACGATTCCTCAGCGAAAACCATGCAGAAACCTTACCTCGAGCACCCAGGGATGTGCACCCAGCACCACGTGCACGCACATGCAGCTAGAGAAAAGCACCTACCTTTTCACACACTGATGCCTAAGCAAACGCGTGGCCACACACACGCACACATCCGCAAGCGCGCCTACTCCCATCTATTGAGGGAAAGACGGACGAGCAACGTCCTGACAGGCTTGAGGGGAAAAACGTCCGTTGATGGTTGGCGTACTGCACGCCCGCCTACGGGGCTGCAGGGGAATCCACATTTGGAAGGTACCTGAAGATGTGTGCCTGTTCTTCGAGCTCCGCTAGTAGGGTAGCAAAGACACTCGTAGGCAGTACTGAATGCTGCTCCGTGCTACTTCTCCTCCGCTGGCAAATGCTTCACAGTCGCCCGAGGAAAGACGTTTAACAATCGATCTCCAAGAGAAGCGAAACACATGATGCCATAAGGCGAAAGAATAGCAGGGCATCTCTTCACAAGCTTGTCCCTGATCTATAGCTGAGGGCAAACACTTGTGTGCTTGTGGGAGAGCCTGTGTCTTTCCTGGAAGCGTTTGGGAGTTTTGCTCAGACGCGTGTTTCCTCAAGTTCAAGAATCAAGATCTAGGATACCTGCAGACAGGTGCCTGTTTGTGTGGAGACAGTCTGTTTGAAACTGTGTTCCTCAGCGCCCGCTCTTTCTCCCCGTCGCTCCACACGCCTGGGAGTCCCTTTCTTTCTCTCCACAAGCACGTGTGTTGACTTCGTCGCACATGTGCATCTGCACAAGCGTTGAGCTCAGCAGAGTGTGTCTCTTGAGACTTGATGTGCGTTGGCTGTGTCTGCGTGCTCCAGTGAAGAGAGAAACGGAAAATCATCTTGGTAGAGGCAACAAAGCAAAAGCGAGGCAGGATTGACATCTGCTCAACAGAGACGGATTCCCTGCGCTGACACAGTTCACAGTTACACGAGAAGCAATCTGAGCGGTCCATCGACCGGAGACGTGTTTCCCAAGAGGTCGTTTAGCGAGTGAACAGCAGTGTGCGCGACTTTCAGGAGTGTGCCTGGAAAGTGCCAGAATCACCAGAGCATCTGTGCAAAAGCTGCTGCCTCTGTGACCGCATTGAGGCACGTTCCCGTGTCTCCGAGTACATAGACGGCTCTTCCGCGTTCACTCCGAGGGAAACGGTCCGCTATTGCTTCTGTGCGTACAGACGCGATTCCCTTGTCTCTTGCGAACACAGGGAACTCTGTGCATCCAAATCTACAGGCTAAGGACGCGTCTGCATATGTTTTGGTGAACAATCGAGTGTGCGTGTTCTGACAGCTGCCTCTATGCAGACGTCTCCACAGAGCCACTTCTGAATGCCCCGCAGCCCAGGACTGAATGGATACACTAACAAGTGCACCGGTGTGAGCAACCACATATGCAGAAGGACGTCTTTCATCTCACAGAAGCACGAACGTCTTGGCGTTCAAGCACATGGCAGAAACAAGGTGTGAACAGATGCGCTGCTGCTATTTTCTCCGTTCGGCATGCTTCGTTGTAGCTCTCTTGCCGGTCGCCGGCTTAGCGGCTTGCTTTGCGCGACTAGGTCTGCGGAGAGAAGGAGATAGCGCCGGAAACCTTGCCTTTTGCCTTCTTCGGCGCTGGAACCTGGTTGCTGCGCCTTCTCTTTGTCCATGTGCACACACACGATTCCTCAGCGAAAACCATGCAGAAACCTTACCTCGAGCACCCAGGGATGTGCACCCAGCACCACGTGCACGCACATGCAGCTAGAGAAAAGCACCTACCTTTTCACACACTGATGCCTAAGCAAACGCGTGGCCACACACACGCACACATCCGCAAGCGCGCCTACTCCCATCTATTGAGGGAAAGACGGACGAGCAACGTCCTGACAGGCTTGAGGGGAAAAACGTCCGTTGATGGTTGGCGTACTGCACGCCCGCCTACGGGGCTGCAGGGGAATCCACATTTGGAAGGTACCTGAAGATGTGTGCCTGTTCTTCGAGCTCCGCTAGTAGGGTAGCAAAGACACTCGTAGGCAGTACTGAATGCTGCTCCGTGCTACTTCTCCTCCGCTGGCAAATGCTTCACAGTCGCCCGAGGAAAGACGTTTAACAATCGATCTCCAAGAGAAACGAAACACATGATGCCATAAGGCGAAAGAATAGCAGGGCATCTCTTCACAAGCTTGTCCCTGATCTATAGCTGAGGGCAAACACTTGTGTGCTTGTGGGAGAGCCTGTGTCTTTCCTGGAAGCGTTTGGGAGTTTTGCTCAGACGCGTGTTTCCTCAAGTTCAAGAATCAAGATCTAGGATACCTGCAGACAGGTGCCTGTTTGTGTGGAGACAGTCTGTTTGAAACTGTGTTCCTCAGCGCCCGCTCTTTCTCCCCGTCGCTCCACACGCCTGGGAGTCCCTTTCTTTCTCTCCACAAGCACGTGTGTTGACTTCGTCGCACATGTGCATCTGCACAAGCGTTGAGCTCAGCAGAGTGTGTCTCTTGACACTTGATGAGCGTTGGCTGTGTCTGCGTGCTCCAGTGAAGAGAGAAACGGGAAATCATCTTGGTAGAGGCAACAAAGCAAAAGCGAGGCAGGATTGACATCTGCTCAACAGAGACGGATTCCCTGCGCTGACACAGTTCACAGTTACACGAGAAGCAATCTGAGCGGTCCATCGACCGGAGACGTGTTTCCCAAGAGGTCGTTTAGCGAGTGAACAGCAGTGTGCGCGACTTTCAGGAGTGTGCCTGGAAAGTGCCAGAATCACCAGAGCATCTGTGCAAAAGCTGCTGCCTCTGTGACCGCATTGAGGCACGTTCCCGTGTCTCCGAGTACATAGACGGCTCTTCCGCGTTCACTCCGAGGGAAACGGTCCGCTATTGCTTCTGTGCGTACAGATGCGATTCCCTTGTCTCTTGCGAACACAGGGAACTCTGTGCATCCAAATCTACAGGCTAAGGACGCGTCTGCTTATGTTTTGGTGAACAATCGAGTGTGCGTGTTCTGACAGCTGCCTCTATGCAGACGTCTCCACAGAGCCACTTCTGAATGCCCCGCAGCCCAGGACTGAATGGATACACTAACAAGTGCACCGGTGTGAGCAACCACATATGCAGAAGGACGTCTTTCATCTCACAGAAGCGCGAACGTCTTGGCGTTCAAGCACATGGCAGAAACAAGGTGTGAACAGATGAGCTGCTGCTATTTTCTCCGTTCGGCATGCTTCGTTGTAGCTCTCTTGCCGGTCGCCGGCTTAGCGGCTTGCTTTGCGCGACTAGGTCTGCGGAGAGAAGGAGATAGCGCCGGAAACCTTGCCTTTTGCCTTCTTCGGCGCTGGAACCTGGTTGCTGCGCCTTCTCTTTGTCCATGTGCACACACACGATTCCTCAGCGAAAACCATGCAGAAACCTTACCTCGAGCACCCAGGGATGTGCACCCAGCACCACGTGCACGCACACGCAGCTAGAGAAAAGCACCTACCTTTTCACACACTGATGCCTAAGCAAACGCGTGGCCACACACACGCACACATCCGCAAGCGCGCCTACTCCCATCTATTGAGGGAAAGACGGACGAGCAACGTCCTGACAGGCTTGAGGGGAAAAACGTCCGTTGATGGTTGGCGTACTGCACGCCCGCCTACGGGGCTGCAGGGGAATCCACATTTGGAAGGTACCTGAAGATGTGTGCCTGTTCTTGGAGCTCCGCTAGTAGGGTAGCAAAGACACTCGTAGGCAGTACTGAATGCTGCTCCGTGCTACTTCTCCTCCGCTGGCAAATGCTTCACAGTCGCCCGAGGAAAGACGTTTAACAATCGATCTCCAAGAGAAACGAAACACATGATGCCATAAGGCGAAAGAATAGCAGGGCATCTCTTCACAAGCTTGTCCCTGATCTATAGCTGAGGGCAAACACTTGTGTGCTTGTGGGAGAGCCTGTGTCTTTCCTGGAAGCGTTTGGGAGTTTTGCTCAGACGCGTGTTTCCTCAAGTTCAAGAATCAAGATCTAGGATACCTGCAGACAGGTGCCTGTTTGTGTGGAGACAGTCTGTTTGAAACTGTGTTCCTCAGCGCCCGCTCTTTCTCCCCGTCGCTCCACACGCCTGGGAGTCCCTTTCTTTCTCTCCACAAGCACGTGTGTTGACTTCGTCGCACATGTGCATCTGCACAAGCGTTGAGCTCAGCAGAGTGTGTCTCTTGACACTTGATGTGCGTTGGCTGTGTCTGCGTGCTCCAGTGAAGAGAGAAACGGGAAATCATCTTGGTAGAGGCAACAAAGCAAAAGCGAGGCAGGATTGACATCTGCTCAACAGAGACGGATTCCCTGCGCTGACACAGTTCACAGTTACACGAGAAGCAATCTGAGCGGTCCATCGACCGGAGACGTGTTTCCCAAGAGGTCGTTTAGCGAGTGAACAGCAGTGTGCGCGACTTTCAGGAGTGTGCCTGGAAAGTGCCAGAATCACCAGAGCACCTGTGCAAAAGCTGCTGCCTCTGTGACCGCATTGAGGCACGTTCCCGTGTCTGCGAGTATATAGACGGCTCTTTCGCGTTCACTCCGAGGGAAACGGTCCGCTATTGCTTCTGTGCGTACAGACGCGATTCCCTTGTCTCTTGCGAACACAGGGAACTCTGTGCATCCAAATCTACAGGCTAAGGACGCGTCTGCATATGTTTTGGTGAACAATCGAGTGTGCGTGTTCTGACAGCTGCCTCTATGCAGACGTCTCCACAGAGCCACTTCTGAATGCCCCGCAGCCCAGGACTGAATGGATACACTAACAAGTGCACCGGTGTGAGCAACCACATATGCAGAAGGACGTCTTTCATCTCACAGAAGCGCGAACGTCTTGGCGTTCAAGCACATGGCAGAAACAAGGTGTGAACAGATGAGCTGCTGCTATTTTCTCCGTTCGGCATGCTTCGTTGTAGCTCTCTTGCCGGTCGCCGGCTTAGCGGCTTGCTTTGCGCGACTAGGACTGGGGAGTGAAGGAGATAGCGCCGGAAACCTTGCCTTTTGCCTTCTTCGGCGCTGGAACCTGGTTGCTGCGCCTTCTCTTTGTCCATGTGCACACACACGATTCCTCAGCGAAAACCATGCAGAAACCTTACCTCGAGCACCCAGGGATGTGCACCCAGCACCACGTGCACGCACACGCAGCTAGAGAAAAGCACCTACCTTTTCACACACTGATGCCTAAGCAAACGCTTGGCCACACACACGCACACATCCGCAAGCGCGCCTACTCCCATCTATTGAGGGAAAGACGGACGAGCAACGTCCTGACAGGCTTGAGGGGAAAAACGTCCGTTGATGGTTGGCGTACTGCACGCCCGCCTACGGGGCTGCAGGGGAATCCACATTTGGAAGGTACCTGAAGATGTGTGCCTGTTCTTGGAGCTCCGCTAGTAGGGTAGCAAAGACACTCGTAGGCAGTACTGAATGCTGCTTCGTGCTACTTCTCCTCCGCTGGCAAATGCTTCACAGTCGCCGGAGGAAAGACGTTTAACAATCGATCTCCAAGAGAAACGAAACACATGATGCCATAAGGCGAAAGAATAGCAGGGCATCTCTTCACAAGCTTGTCCCTGATCTATAGCTGAGGGCAAACACTTGTGTGCTTGTGGGAGAGCCTGTGTCTTTCCTGGAAGCGTTTGGGAGTTTTGCTCAGACGCGTGTTTCCTCAAGTTCAAGAATCAAGATCTAGGATACCTGCAGACAGGTGCCTGTTTGTGTGGAGACAGTCTGTTTGAAACTGTGTTCCTCAGCGCCCGCTCTTTCTCCCCGTCGCTCCACACGCCTGGGAGTCCCTTTCTTTCTCTCCACAAGCACGTGTGTTGACTTCGTCGCACATGTGCATCTGCACAAGCGTTGAGCTCAGCAGAGTGTGTCTCTTGACACTTGATGTGCGTTGGCTGTGTCTGCGTGCTCCAGTGAAGAGAGAAACGGGAAATCATCTTGGTAGAGGCAACAAAGCAAAAGCGAGGCAGGATTGACATCTGCTCAACAGAGACGGATTCCCTGCGCTGACACAGTTCACAGTTACACGAGAAGCAATCTGAGCGGTCCATCGACCGGAGACGTGTTTCCCAAGAGGTCGTTTAGCGAGTGAACAGCAGTGTGCGCGACTTTCAGGAGTGTGCCTGGAAAGTGCCAGAATCACCAGAGCATCTGTGCAAAAGCTGCTGCCTCTGTGACCGCATTGAGGCACGTTCCCGTGTCTCCGAGTACATAGACGGCTCTTCCGCGTTCACTCCGAGGGAAACGGTCCGCTATTGCTTCTGTGCGTACAGACGCGATTCCCTTGTCTCTTGCGAACACAGGGAACTCTGTGCATCCAAATCTACAGGCTAAGGACGCGTCTGCATATGTTTTGGTGAACAATCGAGTGTGCGTGTTCTGACAGCTGCCTCTATGCAGACGTCTCCACAGAGCCACTTCTGAATGCCCCGCAGCCCAGGACTGAATGGATACACTAACAAGTGCACCGGTGTGAGCAAGCACATATGCAGAAGGACGTCTTTCATCTCACAGAAGCACGAACGTCTTGGCGTTCAAGCACATGGCAGAAACAAGGTGTGAACAGATGCTCTGCTGCTATTTTCTCCGTTCGGCATGCTTCGTTGTAGCTCTCTTGCCGGTCGCCGGCTTAGCGGCTTGCTTTGCGCGACTAGGTCTGCGGAGAGAAGGAGATAGCGCCGGAAACCTTGCCTTTTGCCTTCTTCGGCGCTGGAACCTGGTTGCTGTGCCTTCTCTTTGTCCATGTGCACACACACGATTCCTCAGCGAAAACCATGCAGAAACCTTACCTCGAGCACCCAGGGATGTGCACCCAGCACCACGTGCACGCACACGCAGCTAGAGAAAAGCACCTACCTTTTCACACACTGATGCCTAAGCAAACGCGTGGCCACACACACGCACACATCCGCAAGCGCGCCTACTCCCATCTATTGAGGGAAAGACGGACGAGCAACGTCCTGACAGGCTTGAGGGGAAAAACGTCCGTTGATGGTTGGCGTACTGCACGCCCGCCTACGGGGCTGCAGGGGAATCCACATTTGGAAGGTACCTGAAGATGTGTGCCTGTTCTTGGAGCTCCGCTAGTAGGGTAGCAAAGACACTCGTAGGCAGTACTGAATGCTGCTCCGTGCTACTTCTCCTCCGCTGGCAAATGCTTCACAGTCGCCCGAGGAAAGACGTTTAACAATCGATCTCCAAGAGAAGCGAAACACATGATGCCATAAGGCGAAAGAATAGCAGGGCATCTCTTCACAAGCTTGTCCCTGATCTATAGCTGAGGGCAAACACTTGTGTGCTTGTGGGAGAGCCTGTGTCTTTCCTGGAAGCGTTTGGGAGTTTTGCTCAGACGCGTGTTTCCTCAAGTTCAAGAATCAAGATCTAGGATACCTGCAGACAGGTGCCTGTTTGTGTGGAGACAGTCTGTTTGAATCTGTGTTCCTCAGCGCCCGCTTTCTCCCCGTCGCTCCACACGCCTGGGAGTCCCTTTCTTTCTCTCCACAAGCACGTGTGTTGACTTCGTCGCACATGTGCATCTGCACAAGTGTTGAGCTCAGCAGAGTGTGTCTCTTGACACTTGATGTGCGTTGGCTGTGTCTGCGTGCTCCAGTGAAGAGAGAAACGGGAAATCATCTTGGTAGAGGCAACAAAGCAAAAGCGAGGCAGGATTGACATCTGCTCAACAGAGACGGATTCCCTGCGCTGACACAGTTCACAGTTACACGAGAAGCAATCTGAGCGGTCCATCGACCGGAGACGTGTTTCCCAAGAGGTCGTTTAGCGAGTGAACAGCAGTGTGCGCGACTTTCAGGAGTGTGCCTGGAAAGTGCCAGAATCACCAGAGCATCTGTGCAAAAGCTGCTGCCTCTGTGACCGCATTGAGGCACGTTCCCGTGTCTCCGAGTACATAGACGGCTCTTCCGCGTTCACTCCGAGGGAAACGGTCCGCTATTGCTTCTGTGCGTACAGACGCGATTCCCTTGTCTCTTGCGAACACAGGGAACTCTGTGCATCCAAATCTACAGGCTAAGGACGCGTCTGCATATGTTTTGGTGAACAATCGAGTGTGCGTGTTCTGACAGCTGCCTCTATGCAGACGTCTCCACAGAGCCACTTCTGAATGCCCCGCAGCCCAGGACTGAATGGATACACTAACAAGTGCACCGGTGTGAGCAACCACATATGCAGAAGGACGTCTTTCATCTCACAGAAGCACGAACGTCTTGGCGTTCAAGCACATGGCAGAAACAAGGTGTGAACAGATGCGCTGCTGCTATTTTCTCCGTTCGGCATGCTTCGTTGTAGCTCTCTTGCCGGTCGCCGGCTTAGCGGCTTGCTTTGCGCGACTAGGTCTGCGGAGAGAAGGAGATAGCGCCGGAAACCTTGCCTTTTGCCTTCTTCGGCGCTGGAACCTGGTTGCTGCGCCTTCTCTTTGTCCATGTGCACACACACGATTCCTCAGCGAAAACCATGCAGAAACCTTACCTCGA
This sequence comes from Patagioenas fasciata, assembly GCF_037038585.1. Lineage (NCBI taxonomy): Eukaryota > Metazoa > Chordata > Aves > Columbiformes > Columbidae > Patagioenas > Patagioenas fasciata. Next base: position 42,628,883 of record NC_092560.1, read on the forward strand.
GCACCCAGGGATGTGCACCCAGCACCACGTGCACGCACACGCAGCTAGAGAAAAGCACCTACCTTTTCACACACTGATGCCTAAGCAAACGCGTGGCCACACACACGCACACATCCGCAAGCGCGCCTACTCCCATCTATTGAGGGAAAGACGGACGAGCAACGTCCTGACAGGCTTGAGGGGAAAAACGTCCGTTGATGGTTGGCGTACTGCACGCCCGCCTACGGGGCTGCAGGGGAATCCACATTTGGAAGGTACCTGAAGATGTGTGCCTGTTCTTGGAGCTCCGCTAGTAGGGTAGCAAAGACACTCGTAGGCAGTACTGAATGCTGCTCCGTGCTACTTCTCCTCCGCTGGCAAATGCTTCACAGTCGCCCGAGGAAAGACGTTTAACAATCGATCTCCAAGAGAAACGAAACACATGATGCCATAAGGCGAAAGAATAGCAGGGCATCTCTTCACAAGCTTGTCCCTGATCTATAGCTGAGGGCAAACACTTGTGTGCTTGTGGGAGAGCCTGTGTCTTTCCTGGAAGCGTTTGGGAGTTTTGCTCAGACGCGTGTTTCCTCAAGTTCAAGAATCAAGATCTAGGATACCTGCAGACAGGTGCCTGTTTGTGTGGAGACAGTCTGTTTGAAACTGTGTTCCTCAGCGCCCGCTCTTTCTCCCCGTCGCTCCACACGCCTGGGAGTCCCTTTCTTTCTCTCCACAAGCACGTGTGTTGACTTCGTCGCACATGTGCATCTGCACAAGCGTTGAGCTCAGCAGAGTGTGTCTCTTGACACTTGATGTGCGTTGGCTGTGTCTGCGTGCTCCAGTGAAGAGAGAAACGGGAAATCATCTTGGTAGAGGCAACAAAGCAAAAGCGAGGCAGGATTGACATCTGCTCAACAGAGACGGATTCCCTGCGCTGACACAGTTCACAGTTACACGAGAAGCAATCTGAGCGGTCCATCGACCGGAGACGTGTTTCCCAAGAGGTCGTTTAGCGAGTGAACAGCAGTGTGCGCGACTTTCAGGAGTGTGCCTGGAAAGTGCCAGAATCACCAGAGCATCTGTGCAAAAGCTGCTGCCTCTGTGACCGCATTGAGGCACGTTCCCGTGTCTGCGAGTATATAGACGGCTCTTTCGCGTTCACTCCGAGGGAAACGGTCCGCTATTGCTTCTGTGCGTACAGACGCGATTCCCTTGTCTCTTGCGAACACAGGGAACTCTGTGCATCCAAATCTACAGGCTAAGGACGCGTCTGCATATGTTTTGGTGAACAATCGAGTGTGCGTGTTCTGACAGCTGCCTCTATGCAGGCGTCTCCACAGAGCCACTTCTGAATGCCCCGCAGCCCAGGACTGAATGGATACACTAACAAGTGCACCGGTGTGAGCAACCACATATGCAGAAGGACGTCTTTCATCTCACAGAAGCACGAACGTCTTGGCGTTCAAGCACATGGCAGAAACAAGGTGTGAACAGATGAGCTGCTGCTATTTTCTCCGTTCGGCATGCTTCGTTGTAGCTCTCTTGCCGGTCGCCGGCTTAGCGGCTTGCTTTGCGCGACTAGGTCTGCGGAGAGAAGGAGATAGCGCCGGAAACCTTGCCTTTTGCCTTCTTCGGCGCTGGAACCTGGTTGCTGCGCCTTCTCTTTGTCCATGTGCACACACAGGATTCCTCAGCGAAAACCATGCAGAAACCTTTCCACGAGCACCCAGGGATGTGCACCCAGCACCACGTGCACGCACACGCAGCTAGAGAAAAGCACCTACCTTTTCACACACTGATGCCTAAGCAAACGCGTGGCCACACACACGCACACATCCGCAAGCGCGCCTACTCCCATCTATTGAGGGAAAGACGGACGAGCAACGTCCTGACAGGCTTGAGGGGAAAAACGTCCGTTGATGGTTGGCGTACTGCACGCCCGCCTACGGGGCTGCAGGGGAATCCACATTTGGAAGGTACCTGAAGATGTGTGCCTGTTCTTGGAGCTCCGCTAGTAGGGTAGCAAAGACACTCGTAGGCAGTACTGAATGCTGCTCCGTGCTACTTCTCCTCCGCTGGCAAATGCTTCACAGTCGCCCGAGGAAAGACGTTTAACAATCGATCTCCAAGAGAAACGAAACACATGATGCCATAAGGCGAAAGAATAGCAGGGCATCTCTTCACAAGCTTGTCCCTGATCTATAGCTGAGGGCAAACACTTGTGTGCTTGTGGGAGAGCCTGTGTCTTTCCTGGAAGCGTTTGGGAGTTTTGCTCAGACGCGTGTTTCCTCAAGTTCAAGAATCAAGATCTAGGATACCTGCAGACAGGTGCCTGTTTGTGTGGAGACAGTCTGTTTGAAACTGTGTTCCTCAGCGCCCGCTCTTTCTCCCCGTCGCTCCACACGCCTGGGAGTCCCTTTCTTTCTCTCCACAAGCACGTGTGTTGACTTCGTCGCACATGTGCATCTGCACAAGCGTTGAGCTCAGCAGAGTGTGTCTCTTGACACTTGATGTGCGTTGGCTGTGTCTGCGTGCTCCAGTGAAGAGAGAAACGGGAAATCATCTTGGTAGAGGCAACAAAGCAAAAGCGAGGCAGGATTGACATCTGCTCAACAGAGACGGATTCCCTGCGCTGACACAGTTCACAGTTACACGAGAAGCAATCTGAGCGGTCCATCGACCGGAGACGTGTTTCCCAAGAGGTCGTTTAGCGAGTGAACAGCAGTGTGCGCGACTTTCAGGAGTGTGCCTGGAAAGTGCCAGAATCACCAGAGCACCTGTGCAAAAGCTGCTGCCTCTGTGACCGCATTGAGGCACGTTCCCGTGTCTGCGAGTATATAGACGGCTCTTTCGCGTTCACTCCGAGGGAAACGGTCCGCTATTGCTTCTGTGCGTACAGACGCGATTCCCTTGTCTCTTGCGAACACAGGGAACTCTGTGCATCCAAATCTACAGGCTAAGGACGCGTCTGCATATGTTTTGGTGAACAATCGAGTGTGCGTGTTCTGACAGCTGCCTCTATGCAGACGTCTCCACAGAGCCACTTCTGAATGCCCCGCAGCCCAGGACTGAATGGATACACTAACAAGTGCACCGGTGTGAGCAACCACATATGCAGAAGGACGTCTTTCATCTCACAGAAGCACGAACGTCTTGGCGTTCAAGCACATGGCAGAAACAAGGTGTGAACAGATGCGCTGCTGCTATTTTCTCCGTTCGGCATGCTTCGTTGTAGCTCTCTTGCCGGTCGCCGGCTTAGCGGCTTGCTTTGCGCGACTAGGTCTGCGGAGAGAAGGAGATAGCGCCGGAAACCTTGCCTTTTGCCTTCTTCGGCGCTGGAACCTGGTTGCTGCGCCTTCTCTTTGTCCATGTGCACACACACGATTCCTCAGCGAAAACCATGCAGAAACCTTACCTCGAGCACCCAGGGATGTGCACCCAGCACCACGTGCACGCACACGCAGCTAGAGAAAAGCACCTACCTTTTCACACACTGATGCCTAAGCAAACGCGTGGCCACACACACGCACACATCCGCAAGCGCGCCTACTCCCATCTATTGAGGGAAAGACGGACGAGCAACGTCCTGACAGGCTTGAGGGGAAAAACGTCCGTTGATGGTTGGCGTACTGCACGCCCGCCTACGGGGCTGCAGGGGAATCCACATTTGGAAGGTACCTGAAGATGTGTGCCTGTTCTTGGAGCTCCGCTAGTAGGGTAGCAAAGACACTCGTAGGCAGTACTGAATGCTGCTCCGTGCTACTTCTCCTCCGCTGGCAAATGCTTCACAGTCGCCCGAGGAAAGACGTTTAACAATCGATCTCCAAGAGAAACAAACACATGATGCCATAAGGCGAAAGAATAGCAGGGCATCTCTTCACAAGCTTGTCCCTGATCTATAGCTGAGGGCAAACACTTGTGTGCTTGTGGGAGAGCCTGTGTCTTTCCTGGAAGCGTTTGGGAGTTTTGCTCAGACGCGTGTTTCCTCAAGTTCAAGAATCAAGATCTAGGATACCTGCAGACAGGTGCCTGTTTGTGTGGAGACAGTCTGTTTGAAACTGTGTTCCTCAGCGCCCGCTCTTTCTCCCCGTCGCTCCACACGCCTGGGAGTCCCTTTCTTTCTCTCCACAAGCACGTGTGTTGACTTCGTCGCACATGTGCATCTGCACAAGCGTTGAGCTCAGCAGAGTGTGTCTCTTGACACTTGATGTGCGTTGGCTGTGTCTGCGTGCTCCAGTGAAGAGAGAAACGGGAAATCATCTTGGTAGAGGCAACAAAGCAAAAGCGAGGCAGGATTGACATCTGCTCAACAGAGACGGATTCCCTGCGCTGACACAGTTCACAGTTACACGAGAAGCAATCTGAGCGGTCCATCGACCGGAGACGTGTTTCCCAAGAGGTCGTTTAGCGAGTGAACAGCAGTGTGCGCGACTTTCAGGAGTGTGCCTGGAAAGTGCCAGAATCACCAGAGCATCTGTGCAAAAGCTGCTGCCTCTGTGACCGCATTGAGGCACGTTCCCGTGTCTCCGAGTACATAGACGGCTCTTTCGCGTTCACTCCGAGGGAAACGGTCCGCTATTGCTTCTGTGCGTACAGACGCGATTCCCTTGTCTCTTGCGAACACAGGGAACTCTGTGCATCCAAATCTACAGGCTAAGGACGCGTCTGCATATGTTTTGGTGAACAATCGAGTGTGCGTGTTCTGACAGCTGCCTCTATGCAGACGTCTCCACAGAGCCACTTCTGAATGCCCCGCAGCCCAGGACTGAATGGATACACTAACAAGTGCACCGGTGTGAGCAACCACATATGCAGAAGGACGTCTTTCATCTCACAGAAGCACGAACGTCTTGGTGTTCAAGCACATGGCAGAAACAAGGTGTGAACAGATGCGCTGCTGCTATTTTCTCCGTTCGGCATGCTTCGTTGTAGCTCTCTTGCCGGTCGCCGGCTTAGCGGCTTGCTTTGCGCGACTAGGTCTGCGGAGAGAAGGAGATAGCGCCGGAAACCTTGCCTTTTGCCTTCTTCGGCGCTGGAACCTGGTTGCTGCGCCTTCTCTTTGTCCATGTGCACACACACGATTCCTCAGCGAAAACCATGCAGAAACCTTACCTCGAGCACCCAGGGATGTGCACCCAGCACCACGTGCACGCACACGCAGCTAGAGAAAAGCACCTACCTTTTCACACACTGATGCCTAAGCAAACGCGTGGCCACACACACGCACACATCCGCAAGCGCGCCTACTCCCATCTATTGAGGGAAAGACGGACGAGCAACGTCCTGACAGGCTTGAGGGGAAAAACGTCCGTTGATGGTTGGCGTACTGCACGCCCGCCTACGGGGCTGCAGGGGAATCCACATTTGGAAGGTACCTGAAGATGTGTGCCTGTTCTTGGAGCTCCGCTAGTAGGGTAGCAAAGACACTCGTAGGCAGTACTGAATGCTGCTCCGTGCTACTTCTCCTCCGCTGGCAACTGCTTCACAGTCGCCCGAGGAAAGACGTTTAACAATCGATCTCCAAGAGAAACGAAACACATGATGCCATAAGGCGAAAGAATAGCAGGGCATCTCTTCACAAGCTTGTCCCTGATCTATAGCTGAGGGCAAACACTTGTGTGCTTGTGGGAGAGCCTGTGTCTTTCCTGGAAGCGTTTGGGAGTTTTGCTCAGACGCGTGTTTCCTCAAGTTCAAGAATCAAGATCTAGGATACCTGCAGACAGGTGCCTGTTTGTGTGGAGACAGTCTGTTTGAAACTGTGTTCCTCAGCGCCCGCTCTTTCTCCCCGTCGCTCCACACGCCTGGGAGTCCCTTTCTTTCTCTCCACAAGCACGTGTGTTGACTTCGTCGCACATGTGCATCTGCACAAGCGTTGAGCTCAGCAGAGTGTGTCTCTTGACACTTGATGTGCGTTGGCTGTGTCTGCGTGCTCCAGTGAAGAGAGAAACGGGAAATCATCTTGGTAGAGGCAACAAAGCAAAAGCGAGGCAGGATTGACATCTGCTCAACAGAGACGGATTCCCTGCGCTGACACAGTTCACAGTTACACGAGAAGCAATCTGAGCGGTCCATCGACCGGAGACGTGTTTCCCAAGAGGTCGTTTAGCGAGTGAACAGCAGTGTGCGCGACTTTCAGGAGTGTGCCTGGAAAGTGCCAGAATCACCAGAGCACCTGTGCAAAAGCTGCTGCCTCTGTGACCGCATTGAGGCACGTTCCCGTGTCTCCGAGTACATAGACGGCTCTTCCGCGTTCACTCCGAGGGAAACGGTCCGCTATTGCTTCTGTGCGTACAGACGCGATTCCCTTGTCTCTTGCGAACACAGGGAACTCTGTGCATCCAAATCTACAGGCTAAGGACGCGTCTGCATATGTTTTGGTGAACAATCGAGTGTGCGTGTTCTGACAGCTGCCTCTATGCAGACGTCTCCACAGAGCCACTTCTGAATGCCCCGCAGCCCAGGACTGAATGGATACACTAACAAGTGCACCGGTGTGAGCAACCACATATGCAGAAGGACGTCTTTCATCTCACAGAAGCACGAACGTCTTGGCGTTCAAGCACATGGCAGAAACAAGGTGTGAACAGATGCGCTGCTGCTATTTTCTCCGTTCGGCATGCTTCGTTGTAGCTCTCTTGCCGGTCGCCGGCTTAGCGGCTTGCTTTGCGCGACTAGGTCTGCGGAGAGAAGGAGATAGCGCCGGAAACCTTGCCTTTTGCCTTCTTCGGCGCTGGAACCTGGTTGCTGCGCCTTCTCTTTGTCCATGTGCACACACAGGATTCCTCAGCGAAAACCATGCAGAAACCTTTCCACGAGCACCCAGGGATGTGCACCCAGCACCACGTGCACGCACACGCAGCTAGAGAAAAGCACCTACCTTTTCACACACTGATGCCTAAGCAAACGCGTGGCCACACACACGCACACATCCGCAAGCGCGCCTACTCCCATCTATTGAGGGCAAGACGGACGAGCAACGTCCTGACAGGCTTGAGGGGAAAAACGTCCGTTGATGGTTGGCGTACTGCACGCCCGCCTACGGGGCTGCAGGGGAATCCACATTTGGAAGGTACCTGAAGATGTGTGCCTGTTCTTGGAGCTCCGCTAGTAGGGTAGCAAAGACACTCGTAGGCAGTACTGAATGCTGCTCCGTGCTACTTCTCCTCCGCTGGCAACTGCTTCACAGTCGCCCGAGGAAAGACGTTTAACAATCGATCTCCAAGAGAAACGAAACACATGATGCCATAAGGCGAAAGAATAGCAGGGCATCTCTTCACAAGCTTGTCCCTGATCTATAGCTGAGGGCAAACACTTGTGTGCTTGTGGGAGAGCCTGTGTCTTTCCTGGAAGCGTTTGGGAGTTTTGCTCAGACGCGTGTTTCCTCAAGTTCAAGAATCAAGATCTAGGATACCTGCAGACAGGTGCCTGTTTGTGTGGAGACAGTCTGTTTGAAACTGTGTTCCTCAGCGCCCGCTCTTTCTCCCCGTCGCTCCACACGCCTGGGAGTCCCTTTCTTTCTCTCCACAAGCACGTGTGTTGACTTCGTCGCACATGTGCATCTGCACAAGCGTTGAGCTCAGCAGAGTGTGTCTCTTGACACTTGATGTGCGTTGGCTGTGTCTGCGTGCTCCAGTGAAGAGAGAAACGGGAAATCATCTTGGTAGAGGCAACAAAGCAAAAGCGAGGCAGGATTGACATCTGCTCAACAGAGACGGATTCCCTGCGCTGACACAGTTCACAGTTACACGAGAAGCAATCTGAGCGGTCCATCGACCGGAGACGTGTTTCCCAAGAGGTCGTTTAGCGAGTGAACAGCAGTGTGCGCGACTTTCAGGAGTGTGCCTGGAAAGTGCCAGAATCACCAGAGCACCTGTGCAAAAGCTGCTGCCTCTGTGACCGCATTGAGGCACGTTCCCGTGTCTGCGAGTATATAGACGGCTCTTTCGCGTTCACTCCGAGGGAAACGGTCCGCTATTGCTTCTGTGCGTACAGACGCGATTCCCTTGTCTCTTGCGAACACAGGGAACTCTGTGCATCCAAATCTACAGGCTAAGGACGCGTCTGCATATGTTTTGGTGAACAATCGAGTGTGCGTGTTCTGACAGCTGCCTCTATGCAGACGTCTCCACAGAGCCACTTCTGAATGCCCCGCAGCCCAGGACTGAATGGATACACTAACAAGTGCACCGGTGTGAGCAACCACATATGCAGAAGGACGTCTTTCATCTCACAGAAGCGCGAACGTCTTGGCGTTCAAGCACATGGCAGAAACAAGGTGTGAACAGATGAGCTGCTGCTATTTTCTCCGTTCGGCATGCTTCGTTGTAGCTCTCTTGCCGGTCGCCGGCTTAGCGGCTTCCTTTGCGCGACTAGGTCTGCGGAGAGAAGGAGATAGCGCCGGAAACCTTGCCTTTTGCCTTCTTCGGCGCTGGAACCTGGTTGCTGCGCCTTCTCTTTGTCCATGTGCACACACACGATTCCTCAGCGAAAACCATGCAGAAACCTTACCTCGAGCACCCAGGGATGTGCACCCAGCACCACGTGCACGCACACGCAGCTAGAGAAAAGCACCTACCTTTTCACACACTGATGCCTAAGCAAACGCGTGGCCACACACACGCACACATCCGCAAGCGCGCCTACTCCCATCTATTGAGGGAAAGACGGACGAGCAACGTCCTGACAGGCTTGAGGGGAAAAACGTCCGTTGATGGTTGGCGTACTGCACGCCCGCCTACGGGGCTGCAGGGGAATCCACATTTGGAAGGTACCTGAAGATGTGTGCCTGTTCTTGGAGCTCCGCTAGTAGGGTAGCAAAGACACTCGTAGGCAGTACTGAATGCTGCTCCGTGCTACTTCTCCTCCGCTGGCAAATGCTTCACAGTCGCCCGAGGAAAGACGTTTAACAATCGATCTCCAAGAGAAACGAAACACATGATGCCATAAGGCGAAAGAATAGCAGGGCATCTCTTCACAAGCTTGTCCCTGATCTATAGCTGAGGGCAAACACTTGTGTGCTTGTGGGAGAGCCTGTGTCTTTCCTGGAAGCGTTTGGGAGTTTTGCTCAGACGCGTGTTTCCTCAAGTTCAAGAATCAAGATCTAGGATACCTGCAGACAGGTGCCTGTTTGTGTGGAGACAGTCTGTTTGAAACTGTGTTCCTCAGCGCCCGCTCTTTCTCCCCGTCGCTCCACACGCCTGGGAGTCCCTTTCTTTCTCTCCACAAGCACGTGTGTTGACTTCGTCGCACATGTGCATCTGCACAAGCGTTGAGCTCAGCAGAGTGTGTCTCTTGACACTTGATGTGCGTTGGCTGTGTCTGCGTGCTCCAGTGAAGAGAGAAACGGGAAATCATCTTGGTAGAGGCAACAAAGCAAAAGCGAGGCAGGATTGACATCTGCTCAACAGAGACGGATTCCCTGCGCTGACACAGTTCACAGTTACACGAGAAGCAATCTGAGCGGTCCATCGACCGGAGACGTGTTTCCCAAGAGGTCGTTTAGCGAGTGAACAGCAGTGTGCGCGACTTTCAGGAGTGTGCCTGGAAAGTGCCAGAATCACCAGAGCACCTGTGCAAAAGCTGCTGCCTCTGTGACCGCATTGAGGCACGTTCCCGTGTCTCCGAGTACATAGACGGCTCTTCCGCGTTCACTCCGAGGGAAACGGTCCGCTATTGCTTCTGTGCGTACAGACGCGATTCCCTTGTCTCTTGCGAACACAGGGAACTCTGTGCATCCAAATCTACAGGCTAAGGACGCGTCTGCATATGTTTTGGTGAACAATCGAGTGTGCGTGTTCTGACAGCTGCCTCTATGCAGACGTCTCCACAGAGCCACTTCTGAATGCCCCGCAGCCCAGGACTGAATGGATACACTAACAAGTGCACCGGTGTGAGCAACCACATATGCAGAAGGACGTCTTTCATCTCACAGAAGCACGAACGTCTTGGCGTTCAAGCACATGGCAGAAACAAGGTGTGAACAGATGCGCTGCTGCTATTTTCTCCGTTCGGCATGCTTCGTTGTAGCTCTCTTGCCGGTCGCCGGCTTAGCGGCTTGCTTTGCGCGACTAGGTCTGCGGAGAGAAGGAGATAGCGCCGGAAACCTTGCCTTTTGCCTTCTTCGGCGCTGGAACCTGGTTGCTGCGCCTTCTCTTTGTCCATGTGCACACACACGATTCCTCAGCGAAAACCATGCAGAAACCTTTCCACGAGCACCCAGGGATGTGCACCCAGCACCACGTGCACGCACACGCAGCTAGAGAAAAGCACCTACCTTTTCACACACTGATGCCTAAGCAAACGCGTGGCCACACACACGCACACATCCGCAAGCGCGCCTACTCCCATCTATTGAGGGAAAGACGGACGAGCAACGTCCTGACAGGCTTGAGGGGAAAAACGTCCGTTGATGGTTGGCGTACTGCACGCCCGCCTACGGGGCTGCAGGGGAATCCACATTTGGAAGGTACCTGAAGATGTGTGCCTGTTCTTGGAGCTCCGCTAGTAGGGTAGCAAAGACACTCGTAGGCAGTACTGAATGCTGCTCCGTGCTACTTCTCCTCCGCTGGCAACTGCTTCACAGTCGCCCGAGGAAAGACGTTTAACAATCGATCTCCAAGAGAAACGAAACACATGATGCCATAAGGCGAAAGAATAGCAGGGCATCTCTTCACAAGCTTGTCCCTGATCTATAGCTGAGGGCAAACACTTGTGTGCTTGTGGGAGAGCCTGTGTCTTTCCTGGAAGCGTTTGGGAGTTTTGCTCAGACGCGTGTTTCCTCAAGTTCAAGAATCAAGATCTAGGATACCTGCAGACAGGTGCCTGTTTGTGTGGAGACAGTCTGTTTGAAACTGTGTTCCTCAGCGCCCGCTCTTTCTCCCCGTCGCTCCACACGCCTGGGAGTCCCTTTCTTTCTCTCCACAAGCACGTGTGTTGACTTCGTCGCGCATGTGCATCTGCACAAGCGTTGAGCTCAGCAGAGTGTGTCTCTTGACACTTGATGTGCGTTGGCTGTGTCTGCGTGCTCCAGTGAAGAGAGAAACGGGAAATCATCTTGGTAGAGGCAACAAAGCAAAAGCGAGGCAGGATTGACATCTGCTCAACAGAGACGGATTCCCTGCGCTGACACAGTTCACAGTTACACGAGAAGCAATCTGAGCGGTCCATCGACCGGAGACGTGTTTCCCAAGAGGTCGTTTAGCGAGTGAACAGCAGTGTGCGCGACTTTCAGGAGTGTGCCTGGAAAGTGCCAGAATCACCAGAGCACCTGTGCAAAAGCTGCTGCCTCTGTGACCGCATTGAGGCACGTTCCCGTGTCTGCGAGTATATAGACGGCTCTTCCGCGTTCGCTCCGAGGGAAACGGTCCGCTATTGCTTCTGTGCGTACAGACGCGATTCCCTTGTCTCTTGCGAACACAGGGAACTCTGTGCATCCAAATCTACAGGCTAAGGACGCGTCTGCATATGTTTTGGTGAACAATCGAGTGTGCGTGTTCTGACAGCTGCCTCTATGCAGACGTCTCCACAGAGCCACTTCTGAATGCCCCGCAGCCCAGGACTGAATGGATACACTAACAAGTGCACCGGTGTGAGCAACCACATATGCAGAAGGACGTCTTTCATCTCACAGAAGCGCGAACGTCTTGGCGTTCAAGCACATGGCAGAAACAAGGTGTGAACAGATGAGCTGCTGCTATTTTCTCCGTTCGGCATGCTTCGTTGTAGCTCTCTTGCCGGTCGCCGGCTTAGCGGCTTCCTTTGCGCGACTAGGTCTGCGGAGAGAAGGAGATAGCGCCGGAAACCTTGCCTTTTGCCTTCTTCGGCGCTGGAACCTGGTTGCTGCGCCTTCTCTTTGTCCATGTGCACACACACGATTCCTCAGCGAAAACCATGCAGAAACCTTACCTCGAGCACCCAGGGATGTGCACCCAGCACCACGTGCACGCACACGCAGCTAGAGAAAAGCACCTACCTTTTCACACACTGATGCCTAAGCAAACGCGTGGCCACACACACGCACACATCCGCAAGCGCGCCTACTCCCATCTATTGAGGGAAAGACGGACGAGCAACGTCCTGACAGGCTTGAGGGGAAAAACGTCCGTTGATGGTTGGCGTACTGCACGCCCGCCTACGGGGCTGCAGGGGAATCCACATTTGGAAGGTACCTGAAGATGTGTGCCTGTTCTTGGAGCTCCGCTAGTAGGGTAGCAAAGACACTCGTAGGCAGTACTGAATGCTGCTCCGTGCTACTTCTCCTCCGCTGGCAAATGCTTCACAGTCGCCCGAGGAAAGACGTTTAACAATCGATCTCCAAGAGAAACGAAACACATGATGCCATAAGGCGAAAGAATAGCAGGGCATCTCTTCACAAGCTTGTCCCTGATCTATAGCTGAGGGCAAACACTTGTGTGCTTGTGGGAGAGCCTGTGTCTTTCCTGGAAGCGTTTGGGAGTTTTGCTCAGACGCGTGTTTCCTCAAGTTCAAGAATCAAGATCTAGGATACCTGCAGACAGGTGCCTGTTTGTGTGGAGACAGTCTGTTTGAAACTGTGTTCCTCAGCGCCCGCTCTTTCTCCCCGTCGCTCCACACGCCTGGGAGTCCCTTTCTTTCTCTCCACAAGCACGTGTGTTGACTTCGTCGCACATGTGCATCTGCACAAGCGTTGAGCTCAGCAGAGTGTGTCTCTTGACACTTGATGTGCGTTGGCTGTGTCTGCGTGCTCCAGTGAAGAGAGAAACGGGAAATCATCTTGGTAGAGGCAACAAAGCAAAAGCGAGGCAGGATTGACATCTGCTCAACAGAGACGGATTCCCTGCGCTGACACAGTTCACAGTTACACGAGAAGCAATCTGAGCGGTCCATCGACCGGAGACGTGTTTCCCAAGAGGTCGTTTAGCGAGTGAACAGCAGTGTGCGCGACTTTCAGGAGTGTGCCTGGAAAGTGCCAGAATCACCAGAGCATCTGTGCAAAAGCTGCTGCCTCTGTGACCGCATTGAGGCACGTTCCCGTGTCTGCGAGTATATAGACGGCTCTTTCGCGTTCACTCCGAGGGAAACGGTCCGCTATTGCTTCTGTGCGTACAGACGCGATTCCCTTGTCTCTTGCGAACACAGGGAACTCTGTGCATCCAAATCTACAGGCTAAGGACGCGTCTGCATATGTTTTGGTGAACAATCGAGTGTGCGTGTTCTGACAGCTGCCTCTATGCAGACGTCTCCACAGAGCCACTTCTGAATGCCCCGCAGCCCAGGACTGAATGGATACACTAACAAGTGCACCGGTGTGAGCAACCACATATGCAGAAGGACGTCTTTCATCTCACAGAAGCGCGAACGTCTTGGCGTTCAAGCACATGGCAGAAACAAGGTGTGAACAGATGCGCTGCTGCTATTTTCTCCGTTCGGCATGCTTCGTTGTAGCTCTCTTGCCGGTCGCCGGCTTAGCGGCTTGCTTTGCGCGACTAGGTCTGCGGAGAGAAGGAGATAGCGCCGGAAACCTTGCCTTTTGCCTTCTTCGGCGCTGGAACCTGGTTGCTGCGCCTTCTCTTTGTCCATGTGCACACACACGATTCCTCAGCGAAAACCATGCAGAAACCTTACCTCGAGCACCCAGGGATGTGCACCCAGCACCACGTGCACGCACACGCAGCTAGAGAAAAGCACCTACCTTTTCACACACTGATGCCTAAGCAAACGCGTGGCCACACACACGCACACATCCGCAAGCGCGCCTACTCCCATCTATTGAGGGAAAGACGGACGAGCAACGTCCTGACAGGCTTGAGGGGAAAAACGTCCGTTGATGGTTGGCGTACTGCACGCCCGCCTACGGGGCTGCAGGGGAATCCACATTTGGAAGGTACCTGAAGATGTGTGCCTGTTCTTGGAGCTCCGCTAGTAGGGTAGCAAAGACACTCGTAGGCAGTACTGAATGCTGCTCCGTGCTACTTCTCCTCCGCTGGCAACTGCTTCACAGTCGCCCGAGGAAAGACGTTTAACAATCGATCTCCAAGAGAAACGAAACACATGATGCCATAAGGCGAAAGAATAGCAGGGCATCTCTTCACAAGCTTGTCCCTGATCTATAGCTGAGGGCAAACACTTGTGTGCTTGTGGGAGAGCCTGTGTCTTTCCTGGAAGCGTTTGGGAGTTTTGCTCAGACGCGTGTTTCCTCAAGTTCAAGAATCAAGATCTAGGATACCTGCAGACAGGTGCCTGTTTGTGTGGAGACAGTCTGTTTGAAACTGTGTTCCTCAGCGCCCGCTCTTTCTCCCCGTCGCTCCACACGCCTGGGAGTCCCTTTCTTTCTCTCCACAAGCACGTGTGTTGACTTCGTCGCACATGTGCATCTGCACAAGCGTTGAGCTCAGCAGAGTGTGTCTCTTGACACTTGATGTGCGTTGGCTGTGTCTGCGTGCTCCAGTGAAGAGAGAAACGGGAAATCATCTTGGTAGAGGCAACAAAGCAAAAGCGAGGCAGGATTGACATCTGCTCAACAGAGACGGATTCCCTGCACTGACACAGTTCACAGTTACACGAGAAGCAATCTGAGCGGTCCATCGACCGGAGACGTGTTTCCCAAGAGGTCGTTTAGCGAGTGAACAGCAGTGTGCGCGACTTTCAGGAGTGTGCCTGGAAAGTGCCAGAATCACCAGAGCATCTGTGCAAAAGCTGCTGCCTCTGTGACCGCATTGAGGCACGTTCCCGTGTCTCCGAGTACATAGACGGCTCTTTCGCGTTCACTCCGAGGGAAACGGTCCGCTATTGCTTCTGTGCGCACAGACGCGATTCCCTTGTCTCTTGCGAACACAGGGAACTCTGTGCATCCAAATCTACAGGCTAAGGACGCGTCTGCATATGTTTTGGTGAACAATCGAGTGTGCGTGTTCTGACAGCTGCCTCTATGCAGACGTCTCCACAGAGCCACTTCTGAATGCCCCGCAGCCCAGGACTGAATGGATACACTAACAAGTGCACCGGTGTGAGCAACCACATATGCAGAAGGACGTCTTTCATCTCACAGAAGCGCGAAAGTCTTGGCGTTCAAGCACATGGCAGAAACAAGGTGTGAACAGATGAGCTGCTGCTATTTTCTCCGTTCGGCATGCTTCGTTGTAGCTCTCTTGCCGGTCGCCGGCTTAGCGGCTTGCTTTGCGCGACTAGGACTGGGGAGTGAAGGAGATAGCGCCGGAAACCTTGCCTTTTGCCTTCTTCGGCGCTGGAACCTGGTTGCTGCGCCTTCTCTTTGTCCATGTGCACACACACGATTCCTCAGCGAAAACCATGCAGAAACCTTACCTCGAGCACCCAGGGATGTGCACCCAGCACCACGTGCACGCACACGCAGCTAGAGAAAAGCACCTACCTTTTCACACACTGATGCCTAAGCAAACGCGTGGCCACACACACGCACACATCCGCAAGCGCGCCTACTCCCATCTATTGAGGGAAAGACGGACGAGCAACGTCCTGACAGGCTTGAGGGGAAAAACGTCCGTTGATGGTTGGCGTACTGCACGCCCGCCTACGGGGCTGCAGGGGAATCCACATTTGGAAGGTACCTGAAGATGTGTGCCTGTTCTTGGAGCTCCGCTAGTAGGGTAGCAAAGACACTCGTAGGCAGTACTGAATGCTGCTCCGTGCTACTTCTCCTCCGCTGGCAAATGCTTCACAGTCGCCCGAGGAAAGACGTTTAACAATCGATCTCCAAGAGAAACAAACACATGATGCCATAAGGCGAAAGAATAGCAGGGCATCTCTTCACAAGCTTGTCCCTGATCTATAGCTGAGGGCAAACACTTGTGTGCTTGTGGGAGAGCCTGTGTCTTTCCTGGAAGCGTTTGGGAGTTTTGCTCAGACGCGTGTTTCCTCAAGTTCAAGAATCAAGATCTAGGATACCTGCAGACAGGTGCCTGTTTGTGTGGAGACAGTCTGTTTGAAACTGTGTTCCTCAGCGCCCGCTCTTTCTCCCCGTCGCTCCACACGCCTGGGAGTCCCTTTCTTTCTCTCCACAAGCACGTGTGTTGACTTCGTCGCACATGTGCATCTGCACAAGCGTTGAGCTCAGCAGAGTGTGTCTCTTGACACTTGATGTGCGTTGGCTGTGTCTGCGTGCTCCAGTGAAGAGAGAAACGGGAAATCATCTTGGTAGAGGCAACAAAGCAAAAGCGAGGCAGGATTGACATCTGCTCAACAGAGACGGATTCCCTGCGCTGACACAGTTCACAGTTACACGAGAAGCAATCTGAGCGGTCCATCGACCGGAGACGTGTTTCCCAAGAGGTCGTTTAGCGAGTGAACAGCAGTGTGCGCGACTTTCAGGAGTGTGCCTGGAAAGTGCCAGAATCACCAGAGCACCTGTGCAAAAGCTGCTGCCTCTGTGACCGCATTGAGGCACGTTCCCGTGTCTCCGAGTACATAGACGGCTCTTCCGCGTTCACTCCGAGGGAAACGGTCCGCTATTGCTTCTGTGCGTACAGACGCGATTCCCTTGTCTCTTGCGAACACAGGGAACTCTGTGCATCCAAATCTACAGGCTAAGGACGCGTCTGCATATGTTTTGGTGAACAATCGAGTGTGCGTGTTCTGACAGCTGCCTCTATGCAGACGTCTCCACAGAGCCACTTCTGAATGCCCCGCAGCCCAGGACTGAATGGATACACTAACAAGTGCACCGGTGTGAGCAACCACATATGCAGAAGGACGTCTTTCATCTCACAGAAGCACGAACGTCTTGGTGTTCAAGCACATGGCAGAAACAAGGTGTGAACAGATGCGCTGCTGCTATTTTCTCCGTTCGGCATGCTTCGTTGTAGCTCTCTTGCCGGTCGCCGGCTTAGCGGCTTGCTTTGCGCGACTAGGTCTGCGGAGAGAAGGAGATAGCGCCGGAAACCTTGCCTTTTGCCTTCTTCGGCGCTGGAACCTGGTTGCTGCGCCTTCTCTTTGTCCATGTGCACACACACGATTCCTCAGCGAAAACCATGCAGAAACCTTTCCACGAGCACCCAGGGATGTGCACCCAGCACCACGTGCACGCACACGCAGCTAGAGAAAAGCACCTACCTTTTCACACACTGATGCCTAAGCAAACGCGTGGCCACACACACGCACACATCCGCAAGCGCGCCTACTCCCATCTATTGAGGGAAAGACGGACGAGCAACGTCCTGACAGGCTTGAGGGGAAAAACGTCCGTTGATGGTTGGCGTACTGCACGCCCGCCTACGGGGCTGCAGGGGAATCCACATTTGGAAGGTACCTGAAGATGTGTGCCTGTTCTTGGAGCTCCGCTAGTAGGGTAGCAAAGACACTCGTAGGCAGTACTGAATGCTGCTCCGTGCTACTTCTCCTCCGCTGGCAACTGCTTCACAGTCGCCCGAGGAAAGACGTTTAACAATCGATCTCCAAGAGAAACGAAACACATGATGCCATAAGGCGAAAGAATAGCAGGGCATCTCTTCACAAGCTTGTCCCTGATCTATAGCTGAGGGCAAACACTTGTGTGCTTGTGGGAGAGCCTGTGTCTTTCCTGGAAGCGTTTGGGAGTTTTGCTCAGACGCGTGTTTCCTCAAGTTCAAGAATCAAGATCTAGGATACCTGCAGACAGGTGCCTGTTTGTGTGGAGACAGTCTGTTTGAAACTGTGTTCCTCAGCGCCCGCTCTTTCTCCCCGTCGCTCCACACGCCTGGGAGTCCCTTTCTTTCTCTCCACAAGCACGTGTGTTGACTTCGTCGCGCATGTGCATCTGCACAAGCGTTGAGCTCAGCAGAGTGTGTCTCTTGACACTTGATGTGCGTTGGCTGTGTCTGCGTGCTCCAGTGAAGAGAGAAACGGGAAATCATCTTGGTAGAGGCAACAAAGCAAAAGCGAGGCAGGATTGACATCTGCTCAACAGAGACGGATTCCCTGCGCTGACACAGTTCACAGTTACACGAGAAGCAATCTGAGCGGTCCATCGACCGGAGACGTGTTTCCCAAGAGGTCGTTTAGCGAGTGAACAGCAGTGTGCGCGACTTTCAGGAGTGTGCCTGGAAAGTGCCAGAATCACCAGAGCACCTGTGCAAAAGCTGCTGCCTCTGTGACCGCATTGAGGCACGTTCCCGTGTCTGCGAGTATATAGACGGCTCTTCCGCGTTCGCTCCGAGGGAAACGGTCCGCTATTGCTTCTGTGCGTACAGACGCGATTCCCTTGTCTCTTGCGAACACAGGGAACTCTGTGCATCCAAATCTACAGGCTAAGGACGCGTCTGCATATGTTTTGGTGAACAATCGAGTGTGCGTGTTCTGACAGCTGCCTCTATGCAGACGTCTCCACAGAGCCACTTCTGAATGCCCCGCAGCCCAGGACTGAATGGATACACTAACAAGTGCACCGGTGTGAGCAACCACATATGCAGAAGGACGTCTTTCATCTCACAGAAGCGCGAACGTCTTGGCGTTCAAGCACATGGCAGAAACAAGGTGTGAACAGATGAGCTGCTGCTATTTTCTCCGTTCGGCATGCTTCGTTGTAGCTCTCTTGCCGGTCGCCGGCTTAGCGGCTTCCTTTGCGCGACTAGGTCTGCGGAGAGAAGGAGATAGCGCCGGAAACCTTGCCTTTTGCCTTCTTCGGCGCTGGAACCTGGTTGCTGCGCCTTCTCTTTGTCCATGTGCACACACACGATTCCTCAGCGAAAACCATGCAGAAACCTTACCTCGAGCACCCAGGGATGTGCACCCAGCACCACGTGCACGCACACGCAGCTAGAGAAAAGCACCTACCTTTTCACACACTGATGCCTAAGCAAACGCGTGGCCACACACACGCACACATCCGCAAGCGCGCCTACTCCCATCTATTGAGGGAAAGACGGACGAGCAACGTCCTGACAGGCTTGAGGGGAAAAACGTCCGTTGATGGTTGGCGTACTGCACGCCCGCCTACGGGGCTGCAGGGGAATCCACATTTGGAAGGTACCTGAAGATGTGTGCCTGTTCTTGGAGCTCCGCTAGTAGGGTAGCAAAGACACTCGTAGGCAGTACTGAATGCTGCTCCGTGCTACTTCTCCTCCGCTGGCAAATGCTTCACAGTCGCCCGAGGAAAGACGTTTAACAATCGATCTCCAAGAGAAACGAAACACATGATGCCATAAGGCGAAAGAATAGCAGGGCATCTCTTCACAAGCTTGTCCCTGATCTATAGCTGAGGGCAAACACTTGTGTGCTTGTGGGAGAGCCTGTGTCTTTCCTGGAAGCGTTTGGGAGTTTTGCTCAGACGCGTGTTTCCTCAAGTTCAAGAATCAAGATCTAGGATACCTGCAGACAGGTGCCTGTTTGTGTGGAGACAGTCTGTTTGAAACTGTGTTCCTCAGCGCCCGCTCTTTCTCCCCGTCGCTCCACACGCCTGGGAGTCCCTTTCTTTCTCTCCACAAGCACGTGTGTTGACTTCGTCGCACATGTGCATCTGCACAAGCGTTGAGCTCAGCAGAGTGTGTCTCTTGACACTTGATGTGCGTTGGCTGTGTCTGCGTGCTCCAGTGAAGAGAGAAACGGGAAATCATCTTGGTAGAGGCAACAAAGCAAAAGCGAGGCAGGATTGACATCTGCTCAACAGAGACGGATTCCCTGCGCTGACACAGTTCACAGTTACACGAGAAGCAATCTGAGCGGTCCATCGACCGGAGACGTGTTTCCCAAGAGGTCGTTTAGCGAGTGAACAGCAGTGTGCGCGACTTTCAGGAGTGTGCCTGGAAAGTGCCAGAATCACCAGAGCATCTGTGCAAAAGCTGCTGCCTCTGTGACCGCATTGAGGCACGTTCCCGTGTCTGCGAGTATATAGACGGCTCTTTCGCGTTCACTCCGAGGGAAACGGTCCGCTATTGCTTCTGTGCGTACAGACGCGATTCCCTTGTCTCTTGCGAACACAGGGAACTCTGTGCATCCAAATCTACAGGCTAAGGACGCGTCTGCATATGTTTTGGTGAACAATCGAGTGTGCGTGTTCTGACAGCTGCCTCTATGCAGACGTCTCCACAGAGCCACTTCTGAATGCCCCGCAGCCCAGGACTGAATGGATACACTAACAAGTGCACCGGTGTGAGCAACCACATATGCAGAAGGACGTCTTTCATCTCACAGAAGCGCGAACGTCTTGGCGTTCAAGCACATGGCAGAAACAAGGTGTGAACAGATGCGCTGCTGCTATTTTCTCCGTTCGGCATGCTTCGTTGTAGCTCTCTTGCCGGTCGCCGGCTTAGCGGCTTGCTTTGCGCGACTAGGACTGGGGAGTGAAGGAGATAGCGCCGGAAACCTTGCCTTTTGCCTTCTTCGGCGCTGGAACCTGGTTGCTGCGCCTTCTCTTTGTCCATGTGCACACACACGATTCCTCAGCGAAAACCATGCAGAAACCTTACCTCGAGCACCCAGGGATGTGCACCCAGCACCACGTGCACGCACACGCAGCTAGAGAAAAGCACCTACCTTTTCACACACTGATGCCTAAGCAAACGCGTGGCCACACACACGCACACATCCGCAAGCGCGCCTACTCCCATCTATTGAGGGAAAGACGGACGAGCAACGTCCTGACAGGCTTGAGGGGAAAAACGTCCGTTGATGGTTGGCGTACTGCACGCCCGCCTACGGGGCTGCAGGGGAATCCACATTTGGAAGGTACCTGAAGATGTGTGCCTGTTCTTGGAGCTCCGCTAGTAGGGTAGCAAAGACACTCGTAGGCAGTACTGAATGCTGCTCCGTGCTACTTCTCCTCCGCTGGCAACTGCTTCACAGTCGCCCGAGGAAAGACGTTTAACAATCGATCTCCAAGAGAAACGAAACACATGATGCCATAAGGCGAAAGAATAGCAGGGCATCTCTTCACAAGCTTGTCCCTGATCTATAGCTGAGGGCAAACACTTGTGTGCTTGTGGGAGAGCCTGTGTCTTTCCTGGAAGCGTTTGGGAGTTTTGCTCAGACGCGTGTTTCCTCAAGTTCAAGAATCAAGATCTAGGATACCTGCAGACAGGTGCCTGTTTGTGTGGAGACAGTCTGTTTGAAACTGTGTTCCTCAGCGCCCGCTCTTTCTCCCCGTCGCTCCACACGCCTGGGAGTCCCTTTCTTTCTCTCCACAAGCACGTGTGTTGACTTCGTCGCACATGTGCATCTGCACAAGCGTTGAGCTCAGCAGAGTGTGTCTCTTGACACTTGATGTGCGTTGGCTGTGTCTGCGTGCTCCAGTGAAGAGAGAAACGGGAAATCATCTTGGTAGAGGCAACAAAGCAAAAGCGAGGCAGGATTGACATCTGCTCAACAGAGACGGATTCCCTGCACTGACACAGTTCACAGTTACACGAGAAGCAATCTGAGCGGTCCATCGACCGGAGACGTGTTTCCCAAGAGGTCGTTTAGCGAGTGAACAGCAGTGTGCGCGACTTTCAGGAGTGTGCCTGGAAAGTGCCAGAATCACCAGAGCATCTGTGCAAAAGCTGCTGCCTCTGTGACCGCATTGAGGCACGTTCCCGTGTCTCCGAGTACATAGACGGCTCTTTCGCGTTCACTCCGAGGGAAACGGTCCGCTATTGCTTCTGTGCGCACAGACGCGATTCCCTTGTCTCTTGCGAACACAGGGAACTCTGTGCATCCAAATCTACAGGCTAAGGACGCGTCTGCATATGTTTTGGTGAACAATCGAGTGTGCGTGTTCTGACAGCTGCCTCTATGCAGACGTCTCCACAGAGCCACTTCTGAATGCCCCGCAGCCCAGGACTGAATGGATACACTAACAAGTGCACCGGTGTGAGCAACCACATATGCAGAAGGACGTCTTTCATCTCACAGAAGCGCGAAAGTCTTGGCGTTCAAGCACATGGCAGAAACAAGGTGTGAACAGATGAGCTGCTGCTATTTTCTCCGTTCGGCATGCTTCGTTGTAGCTCTCTTGCCGGTCGCCGGCTTAGCGGCTTGCTTTGCGCGACTAGGACTGGGGAGTGAAGGAGATAGCGCCGGAAACCTTGCCTTTTGCCTTCTTCGGCGCTGGAACCTGGTTGCTGCGCCTTCTCTTTGTCCATGTGCACACACACGATTCCTCAGCGAAAACCATGCAGAAACCTTACCTCGAGCACCCAGGGATGTGCACCCAGCACCACGTGCACGCACACGCAGCTAGAGAAAAGCACCTACCTTTTCACACACTGATGCCTAAGCAAACGCGTGGCCACACACACGCACACATCCGCAAGCGCGCCTACTCCCATCTATTGAGGGAAAGACGGACGAGCAACGTCCTGACAGGCTTGAGGGGAAAAACGTCCGTTGATGGTTGGCGTACTGCACGCCCGCCTACGGGGCTGCAGGGGAATCCACATTTGGAAGGTACCTGAAGATGTGTGCCTGTTCTTGGAGCTCCGCTAGTAGGGTAGCAAAGACACTCGTAGGCAGTACTGAATGCTGCTCCGTGCTACTTCTCCTCCGCTGGCAAATGCTTCACAGTCGCCCGAGGAAAGACGTTTAACAATCGATCTCCAAGAGAAACAAACACATGATGCCATAAGGCGAAAGAATAGCAGGGCATCTCTTCACAAGCTTGTCCCTGATCTATAGCTGAGGGCAAACACTTGTGTGCTTGTGGGAGAGCCTGTGTCTTTCCTGGAAGCGTTTGGGAGTTTTGCTCAGACGCGTGTTTCCTCAAGTTCAAGAATCAAGATCTAGGATACCTGCAGACAGGTGCCTGTTTGTGTGGAGACAGTCTGTTTGAAACTGTGTTCCTCAGCGCCCGCTCTTTCTCCCCGTCGCTCCACACGCCTGGGAGTCCCTTTCTTTCTCTCCACAAGCACGTGTGTTGACTTCGTCGCACATGTGCATCTGCACAAGCGTTGAGCTCAGCAGAGTGTGTCTCTTGACACTTGATGTGCGTTGGCTGTGTCTGCGTGCTCCAGTGAAGAGAGAAACGGGAAATCATCTTGGTAGAGGCAACAAAGCAAAAGCGAGGCAGGATTGACATCTGCTCAACAGAGACGGATTCCCTGCGCTGACACAGTTCACAGTTACACGAGAAGCAATCTGAGCGGTCCATCGACCGGAGACGTGTTTCCCAAGAGGTCGTTTAGCGAGTGAACAGCAGTGTGCGCGACTTTCAGGAGTGTGCCTGGAAAGTGCCAGAATCACCAGAGCATCTGTGCAAAAGCTGCTGCCTCTGTGACCGCATTGAGGCACGTTCCCGTGTCTCCGAGTACATAGACGGCTCTTTCGCGTTCACTCCGAGGGAAACGGTCCGCTATTGCTTCTGTGCGTACAGACGCGATTCCCTTGTCTCTTGCGAACACAGGGAACTCTGTGCATCCAAATCTACAGGCTAAGGACGCGTCTGCATATGTTTTGGTGAACAATCGAGTGTGCGTGTTCTGACAGCTGCCTCTATGCAGACGTCTCCACAGAGCCACTTCTGAATGCCCCGCAGCCCAGGACTGAATGGATACACTAACAAGTGCACCGGTGTGAGCAACCACATATGCAGAAGGACGTCTTTCATCTCACAGAAGCACGAACGTCTTGGTGTTCAAGCACATGGCAGAAACAAGGTGTGAACAGATGCGCTGCTGCTATTTTCTCCGTTCGGCATGCTTCGTTGTAGCTCTCTTGCCGGTCGCCGGCTTAGCGGCTTGCTTTGCGCGACTAGGTCTGCGGAGAGAAGGAGATAGCGCCGGAAACCTTGCCTTTTGCCTTCTTTGGCGCTGGAACCTGGTTGCTGCGCCTTCTCTTTGTCCATGTGCACACACACGATTCCTCAGCGAAAACCATGCAGAAACCTTACCTCGAGCACCCAGGGATGTGCACCCAGCACCACGTGCACGCACACGCAGCTAGAGAAAAGCACCTACCTTTTCACACACTGATGCCTAAGCAAACGCGTGGCCACACACACGCACACATCCGCAAGCGCGCCTACTCCCATCTATTGAGGGAAAGACGGACGAGCAACGTCCTGACAGGCTTGAGGGGAAAAACGTCCGTTGATGGTTGGCGTACTGCACGCCCGCCTACGGGGCTGCAGGGGAATCCACATTTGGAAGGTACCTGAAGATGTGTGCCTGTTCTTGGAGCTCCGCTAGTAGGGTAGCAAAGACACTCGTAGGCAGTACTGAATGCTGCTCCGTGCTACTTCTCCTCCGCTGGCAACTGCTTCACAGTCGCCCGAGGAAAGACGTTTAACAATCGATCTCCAAGAGAAACGAAACACATGATGCCATAAGGCGAAAGAATAGCAGGGCATCTCTTCACAAGCTTGTCCCTGATCTATAGCTGAGGGCAAACACTTGTGTGCTTGTGGGAGAGCCTGTGTCTTTCCTGGAAGCGTTTGGGAGTTTTGCTCAGACGCGTGTTTCCTCAAGTTCAAGAATCAAGATCTAGGATACCTGCAGACAGGTGCCTGTTTGTGTGGAGACAGTCTGTTTGAAACTGTGTTCCTCAGCGCCCGCTCT
The DNA here is from genome assembly GCF_037038585.1 of Patagioenas fasciata. Lineage (NCBI taxonomy): Eukaryota > Metazoa > Chordata > Aves > Columbiformes > Columbidae > Patagioenas > Patagioenas fasciata. Next base: position 42,653,314 of record NC_092560.1, read on the forward strand.
TTCTCCCCGTCGCTCCACACGCCTGGGAGTCCCTTTCTTTCTCTCCACAAGCACGTGTGTTGACTTCGTCGCACATGTGCATCTGCACAAGCGTTGAGCTCAGCAGAGTGTGTCTCTTGACACTTGATGTGCGTTGGCTGTGTCTGCGTGCTCCAGTGAAGAGAGAAACGGGAAATCATCTTGGTAGAGGCAACAAAGCAAAAGCGAGGCAGGATTGACATCTGCTCAACAGAGACGGATTCCCTGCGCTGACACAGTTCACAGTTACACGAGAAGCAATCTGAGCGGTCCATCGACCGGAGACGTGTTTCCCAAGAGGTCGTTTAGCGAGTGAACAGCAGTGTGCGCGACTTTCAGGAGTGTGCCTGGAAAGTGCCAGAATCACCAGAGCACCTGTGCAAAAGCTGCTGCCTCTGTGACCGCATTGAGGCACGTTCCCGTGTCTCCGAGTACATAGACGGCTCTTCCGCGTTCACTCCGAGGGAAACGGTCCGCTATTGCTTCTGTGCGTACAGACGCGATTCCCTTGTCTCTTGCGAACACAGGGAACTCTGTGCATCCAAATCTACAGGCTAAGGACGCGTCTGCATATGTTTTGGTGAACAATCGAGTGTGCGTGTTCTGACAGCTGCCTCTATGCAGACGTCTCCACAGAGCCACTTCTGAATGCCCCGCAGCCCAGGACTGAATGGATACACTAACAAGTGCACCGGTGTGAGCAAGCACATATGCAGAAGGACGTCTTTCATCTCACAGAAGCACGAACGTCTTGGTGTTCAAGCACATGGCAGAAACAAGGTGTGAACAGATGCGCTGCTGCTATTTTCTCCGTTCGGCATGCTTCGTTGTAGCTCTCTTGCCGGTCGCCGGCTTAGCGGCTTGCTTTGCGCGACTAGGTCTGCGGAGAGAAGGAGATAGCGCCGGAAACCTTGCCTTTTGCCTTCTTCGGCGCTGGAACCTGGTTGCTGCGCCTTCTCTTTGTCCATGTGCACACACACGATTCCTCAGCGAAAACCATGCAGAAACCTTACCTCGAGCACCCAGGGATGTGCACCCAGCACCACGTGCACGCACACGCAGCTAGAGAAAAGCACCTACCTTTTCACATACTGATGCCTAAGCAAACGCGTGGCCACACACACGCACACATCCGCAAGCGCGCCTACTCCCATCTATTGAGGGAAAGACGGACGAGCAACGTCCTGACAGGCTTGAGGGGAAAAACGTCCGTTGATGGTTGGCGTACTGCACGCCCGCCTACGGGGCTGCAGGGGAATCCACATTTGGAAGGTACCTGAAGATGTGTGCCTGTTCTTGGAGCTCCGCTAGTAGGGTAGCAAAGACACTCGTAGGCAGTACTGAATGCTGCTCCGTGCTACTTCTCCTCCGCTGGCAACTGCTTCACAGTCGCCCGAGGAAAGACGTTTAACAATCGATCTCCAAGAGAAACGAAACACATGATGCCATAAGGCGAAAGAATAGCAGGGCATCTCTTCACAAGCTTGTCCCTGATCTATAGCTGAGGGCAAACACTTGTGTGCTTGTGGGAGAGCCTGTGTCTTTCCTGGAAGCGTTTGGGAGTTTTGCTCAGACGCGTGTTTCCTCAAGTTCAAGAATCAAGATCTAGGATACCTGCAGACAGGTGCCTGTTTGTGTGGAGACAGTCTGTTTGAAACTGTGTTCCTCAGCGCCCGCTCTTTCTCCCCGTCGCTCCACACGCCTGGGAGTCCCTTTCTTTCTCTCCACAAGCACGTGTGTTGACTTCGTCGCACATGTGCATCTGCACAAGCGTTGAGCTCAGCAGAGTGTGTCTCTTGACACTTGATGTGCGTTGGCTGTGTCTGCGTGCTCCAGTGAAGAGAGAAACGGGAAATCATCTTGGTAGAGGCAACAAAGCAAAAGCGAGGCAGGATTGACATCTGCTCAACAGAGACGGATTCCCTGCGCTGACACAGTTCACAGTTACACGAGAAGCAATCTGAGCGGTCCATCGACCGGAGACGTGTTTCCCAAGAGGTCGTTTAGCGAGTGAACAGCAGTGTGCGCGACTTTCAGGAGTGTGCCTGGAAAGTGCCAGAATCACCAGAGCACCTGTGCAAAAGCTGCTGCCTCTGTGACCGCATTGAGGCACGTTCCCGTGTCTCCGAGTACATAGACGGCTCTTCCGCGTTCACTCCGAGGGAAACGGTCCGCTATTGCTTCTGTGCGTACAGACGCGATTCCCTTGTCTCTTGCGAACACAGGGAACTCTGTGCATCCAAATCTACAGGCTAAGGACGCGTCTGCATATGTTTTGGTGAACAATCGAGTGTGCGTGTTCTGACAGCTGCCTCTATGCAGACGTCTCCACAGAGCCACTTCTGAATGCCCCGCAGCCCAGGACTGAATGGATACACTAACAAGTGCACCGGTGTGAGCAACCACATATGCAGAAGGACGTCTTTCATCTCACAGAAGCACGAACGTCTTGGCGTTCAAGCACATGGCAGAAACAAGGTGTGAACAGATGCGCTGCTGCTATTTTCTCCGTTCGGCATGCTTCGTTGTAGCTCTCTTGCCGGTCGCCGGCTTAGCGGCTTGCTTTGCGCGACTAGGTCTGCGGAGAGAAGGAGATAGCGCCGGAAACCTTGCCTTTTGCCTTCTTCGGCGCTGGAACCTGGTTGCTGCGCCTTCTCTTTGTCCATGTGCACACACACGATTCCTCAGCGAAAACCATGCAGAAACCTTTCCACGAGCACCCAGGGATGTGCACCCAGCACCACGTGCACGCACACGCAGCTAGAGAAAAGCACCTACCTTTTCACACACTGATGCCTAAGCAAACGCGTGGCCACACACACGCACACATCCGCAAGCGCGCCTACTCCCATCTATTGAGGGAAAGACGGACGAGCAACGTCCTGACAGGCTTGAGGGGAAAAACGTCCGTTGATGGTTGGCGTACTGCACGCCCGCCTACGGGGCTGCAGGGGAATCCACATTTGGAAGGTACCTGAAGATGTGTGCCTGTTCTTGGAGCTCCGCTAGTAGGGTAGCAAAGACACTCGTAGGCAGTACTGAATGCTGCTCCGTGCTACTTCTCCTCCGCTGGCAACTGCTTCACAGTCGCCCGAGGAAAGACGTTTAACAATCGATCTCCAAGAGAAACGAAACACATGATGCCATAAGGCGAAAGAATAGCAGGGCATCTCTTCACAAGCTTGTCCCTGATCTATAGCTGAGGGCAAACACTTGTGTGCTTGTGGGAGAGCCTGTGTCTTTCCTGGAAGCGTTTGGGAGTTTTGCTCAGACGCGTGTTTCCTCAAGTTCAAGAATCAAGATCTAGGATACCTGCAGACAGGTGCCTGTTTGTGTGGAGACAGTCTGTTTGAAACTGTGTTCCTCAGCGCCCGCTCTTTCTCCCCGTCGCTCCACACGCCTGGGAGTCCCTTTCTTTCTCTCCACAAGCACGTGTGTTGACTTCGTCGCACATGTGCATCTGCACAAGCGTTGAGCTCAGCAGAGTGTGTCTCTTGACACTGGATGTGCGTTGGCTGTGTCTGCGTGCTCCAGTGAAGAGAGAAACGGGAAATCATCTTGGTAGAGGCAACAAAGCAAAAGCGAGGCAGGATTGACATCTGCTCAACAGAGACGGATTCCCTGCGCTGACACAGTTCACAGTTACACGAGAAGCAATCTGAGCGGTCCATCGACCGGAGACGTGTTTCCCAAGAGGTCGTTTAGCGAGTGAACAGCAGTGTGCGCGACTTTCAGGAGTGTGCCTGGAAAGTGCCAGAATCACCAGAGCACCTGTGCAAAAGCTGCTGCCTCTGTGACCGCATTGAGGCACGTTCCCGTGTCTGCGAGTATATAGACGGCTCTTCCGCGTTCGCTCCGAGGGAAACGGTCCGCTATTGCTTCTGTGCGTACAGACGCGATTCCCTTGTCTCTTGCGAACACAGGGAACTCTGTGCATCCAAATCTACAGGCTAAGGACGCGTCTGCATATGTTTTGGTGAACAATCGAGTGTGCGTGTTCTGACAGCTGCCTCTATGCAGACGTCTCCACAGAGCCACTTCTGAATGCCCCGCAGCCCAGGACTGAATGGATACACTAACAAGTGCACCGGTGTGAGCAACCACATATGCAGAAGGACGTCTTTCATCTCACAGAAGCGCGAACGTCTTGGCGTTCAAGCACATGGCAGAAAAAAGGTGTGAACAGATGCGCTGCTGCTATTTTCTCCGTTCGGCATGCTTCGTTGTAGCTCTCTTGCCGGTCGCCGGCTTAGCGGCTTGCTTTGCGCGACTAGGACTGGGGAGTGAAGGAGATAGCGCCGGAAACCTTGCCTTTTGCCTTCTTCGGCGCTGGAACCTGGTTGCTGCGCCTTCTCTTTGTCCATGTGCACACACACGATTCCTCAGCGAAAACCATGCAGAAACCTTACCTCGAGCACCCAGGGATGTGCACCCAGCACCACGTGCACGCACACGCAGCTAGAGAAAAGCACCTACCTTTTCACACACTGATGCCTAAGCAAACGCGTGGCCACACACACGCACACATCCGCAAGCGCGCCTACTCCCATCTATTGAGGGAAAGACGGACGAGCAACGTCCTGACAGGCTTGAGGGGAAAAACGTCCGTTGATGGTTGGCGTACTGCACGCCCGCCTACGGGGCTGCAGGGGAATCCACATTTGGAAGGTACCTGAAGATGTGTGCCTGTTCTTGGAGCTCCGCTAGTAGGGTAGCAAAGACACTCGTAGGCAGTACTGAATGCTGCTCCGTGCTACTTCTCCTCCGCTGGCAACTGCTTCACAGTCGCCCGAGGAAAGACGTTTAACAATCGATCTCCAAGAGAAACGAAACACATGATGCCATAAGGCGAAAGAATAGCAGGGCATCTCTTCACAAGCTTGTCCCTGATCTATAGCTGAGGGCAAACACTTGTGTGCTTGTGGGAGAGCCTGTGTCTTTCCTGGAAGCGTTTGGGAGTTTTGCTCAGACGCGTGTTTCCTCAAGTTCAAGAATCAAGATCTAGGATACCTGCAGACAGGTGCCTGTTTGTGTGGAGACAGTCTGTTTGAAACTGTGTTCCTCAGCGCCCGCTCTTTCTCCCCGTCGCTCCACACGCCTGGGAGTCCCTTTCTTTCTCTCCACAAGCACGTGTGTTGACTTCGTCGCACATGTGCATCTGCACAAGCGTTGAGCTCAGCAGAGTGTGTCTCTTGACACTTGATGTGCGTTGGCTGTGTCTGCGTGCTCCAGTGAAGAGAGAAACGGGAAATCATCTTGGTAGAGGCAACAAAGCAAAAGCGAGGCAGGATTGACATCTGCTCAACAGAGACGGATTCCCTGCACTGACACAGTTCACAGTTACACGAGAAGCAATCTGAGCGGTCCATCGACCGGAGACGTGTTTCCCAAGAGGTCGTTTAGCGAGTGAACAGCAGTGTGCGCGACTTTCAGGAGTGTGCCTGGAAAGTGCCAGAATCACCAGAGCATCTGTGCAAAAGCTGCTGCCTCTGTGACCGCATTGAGGCACGTTCCCGTGTCTCCGAGTACATAGACGGCTCTTTCGCGTTCACTCCGAGGGAAACGGTCCGCTATTGCTTCTGTGCGCACAGACGCGATTCCCTTGTCTCTTGCGAACACAGGGAACTCTGTGCATCCAAATCTACAGGCTAAGGACGCGTCTGCATATGTTTTGGTGAACAATCGAGTGTGCGTGTTCTGACAGCTGCCTCTATGCAGACGTCTCCACAGAGCCACTTCTGAATGCCCCGCAGCCCAGGACTGAATGGATACACTAACAAGTGCACCGGTGTGAGCAACCACATATGCAGAAGGACGTCTTTCATCTCACAGAAGCGCGAAAGTCTTGGCGTTCAAGCACATGGCAGAAACAAGGTGTGAACAGATGAGCTGCTGCTATTTTCTCCGTTCGGCATGCTTCGTTGTAGCTCTCTTGCCGGTCGCCGGCTTAGCGGCTTGCTTTGCGCGACTAGGACTGGGGAGTGAAGGAGATAGCGCCGGAAACCTTGCCTTTTGCCTTCTTCGGCGCTGGAACCTGGTTGCTGCGCCTTCTCTTTGTCCATGTGCACACACACGATTCCTCAGCGAAAACCATGCAGAAACCTTACCTCGAGCACCCAGGGATGTGCACCCAGCACCACGTGCACGCACACGCAGCTAGAGAAAAGCACCTACCTTTTCACACACTGATGCCTAAGCAAACGCGTGGCCACACACACGCACACATCCGCAAGCGCGCCTACTCCCATCTATTGAGGGAAAGACGGACGAGCAACGTCCTGACAGGCTTGAGGGGAAAAACGTCCGTTGATGGTTGGCGTACTGCACGCCCGCCTACGGGGCTGCAGGGGAATCCACATTTGGAAGGTACCTGAAGATGTGTGCCTGTTCTTGGAGCTCCGCTAGTAGGGTAGCAAAGACACTCGTAGGCAGTACTGAATGCTGCTCCGTGCTACTTCTCCTCCGCTGGCAAATGCTTCACAGTCGCCCGAGGAAAGACGTTTAACAATCGATCTCCAAGAGAAACAAACACATGATGCCATAAGGCGAAAGAATAGCAGGGCATCTCTTCACAAGCTTGTCCCTGATCTATAGCTGAGGGCAAACACTTGTGTGCTTGTGGGAGAGCCTGTGTCTTTCCTGGAAGCGTTTGGGAGTTTTGCTCAGACGCGTGTTTCCTCAAGTTCAAGAATCAAGATCTAGGATACCTGCAGACAGGTGCCTGTTTGTGTGGAGACAGTCTGTTTGAAACTGTGTTCCTCAGCGCCCGCTCTTTCTCCCCGTCGCTCCACACGCCTGGGAGTCCCTTTCTTTCTCTCCACAAGCACGTGTGTTGACTTCGTCGCACATGTGCATCTGCACAAGCGTTGAGCTCAGCAGAGTGTGTCTCTTGACACTTGATGTGCGTTGGCTGTGTCTGCGTGCTCCAGTGAAGAGAGAAACGGGAAATCATCTTGGTAGAGGCAACAAAGCAAAAGCGAGGCAGGATTGACATCTGCTCAACAGAGACGGATTCCCTGCGCTGACACAGTTCACAGTTACACGAGAAGCAATCTGAGCGGTCCATCGACCGGAGACGTGTTTCCCAAGAGGTCGTTTAGCGAGTGAACAGCAGTGTGCGCGACTTTCAGGAGTGTGCCTGGAAAGTGCCAGAATCACCAGAGCATCTGTGCAAAAGCTGCTGCCTCTGTGACCGCATTGAGGCACGTTCCCGTGTCTCCGAGTACATAGACGGCTCTTTCGCGTTCACTCCGAGGGAAACGGTCCGCTATTGCTTCTGTGCGTACAGACGCGATTCCCTTGTCTCTTGCGAACACAGGGAACTCTGTGCATCCAAATCTACAGGCTAAGGACGCGTCTGCATATGTTTTGGTGAACAATCGAGTGTGCGTGTTCTGACAGCTGCCTCTATGCAGACGTCTCCACAGAGCCACTTCTGAATGCCCCGCAGCCCAGGACTGAATGGATACACTAACAAGTGCACCGGTGTGAGCAACCACATATGCAGAAGGACGTCTTTCATCTCACAGAAGCACGAACGTCTTGGTGTTCAAGCACATGGCAGAAACAAGGTGTGAACAGATGCGCTGCTGCTATTTTCTCCGTTCGGCATGCTTCGTTGTAGCTCTCTTGCCGGTCGCCGGCTTAGCGGCTTGCTTTGCGCGACTAGGTCTGCGGAGAGAAGGAGATAGCGCCGGAAACCTTGCCTTTTGCCTTCTTCGGCGCTGGAACCTGGTTGCTGCGCCTTCTCTTTGTCCATGTGCACACACACGATTCCTCAGCGAAAACCATGCAGAAACCTTACCTCGAGCACCCAGGGATGTGCACCCAGCACCACGTGCACGCACACGCAGCTAGAGAAAAGCACCTACCTTTTCACACACTGATGCCTAAGCAAACGCGTGGCCACACACACGCACACATCCGCAAGCGCGCCTACTCCCATCTATTGAGGGAAAGACGGACGAGCAACGTCCTGACAGGCTTGAGGGGAAAAACGTCCGTTGATGGTTGGCGTACTGCACGCCCGCCTACGGGGCTGCAGGGGAATCCACATTTGGAAGGTACCTGAAGATGTGTGCCTGTTCTTGGAGCTCCGCTAGTAGGGTAGCAAAGACACTCGTAGGCAGTACTGAATGCTGCTCCGTGCTACTTCTCCTCCGCTGGCAACTGCTTCACAGTCGCCCGAGGAAAGACGTTTAACAATCGATCTCCAAGAGAAACGAAACACATGATGCCATAAGGCGAAAGAATAGCAGGGCATCTCTTCACAAGCTTGTCCCTGATCTATAGCTGAGGGCAAACATTTGTGTGCTTGTGGGAGAGCCTGTGTCTTTCCTGGAAGCGTTTGGGAGTTTTGCTCAGACGCGTGTTTCCTCAAGTTCAAGAATCAAGATCTAGGATACCTGCAGACAGGTGCCTGTTTGTGTGGAGACAGTCTGTTTGAAACTGTGTTCCTCAGCGCCCGCTCTTTCTCCCCGTCGCTCCACACGCCTGGGAGTCCCTTTCTTTCTCTCCACAAGCACGTGTGTTGACTTCGTCGCACATGTGCATCTGCACAAGCGTTGAGCTCAGCAGAGTGTGTCTCTTGACACTTGATGTGCGTTGGCTGTGTCTGCGTGCTCCAGTGAAGAGAGAAACGGGAAATCATCTTGGTAGAGGCAACAAAGCAAAAGCGAGGCAGGATTGACATCTGCTCAACAGAGACGGATTCCCTGCGCTGACACAGTTCACAGTTACACGAGAAGCAATCTGAGCGGTCCATCGACCGGAGACGTGTTTCCCAAGAGGTCGTTTAGCGAGTGAACAGCAGTGTGCGCGACTTTCAGGAGTGTGCCTGGAAAGTGCCAGAATCACCAGAGCACCTGTGCAAAAGCTGCTGCCTCTGTGACCGCATTGAGGCACGTTCCCGTGTCTCCGAGTACATAGACGGCTCTTCCGCGTTCACTCCGAGGGAAACGGTCCGCTATTGCTTCTGTGCGTACAGACGCGATTCCCTTGTCTCTTGCGAACACAGGGAACTCTGTGCATCCAAATCTACAGGCTAAGGACGCGTCTGCATATGTTTTGGTGAACAATCGAGTGTGCGTGTTCTGACAGCTGCCTCTATGCAGACGTCTCCACAGAGCCACTTCTGAATGCCCCGCAGCCCAGGACTGAATGGATACACTAACAAGTGCACCGGTGTGAGCAACCACATATGCAGAAGGACGTCTTTCATCTCACAGAAGCACGAACGTCTTGGCGTTCAAGCACATGGCAGAAACAAGGTGTGAACAGATGCGCTGCTGCTATTTTCTCCGTTCGGCATGCTTCGTTGTAGCTCTCTTGCCGGTCGCCGGCTTAGCGGCTTGCTTTGCGCGACTAGGTCTGCGGAGAGAAGGAGATAGCGCCGGAAACCTTGCCTTTTGCCTTCTTCGGCGCTGGAACCTGGTTGCTGCGCCTTCTCTTTGTCCATGTGCACACACACGATTCCTCAGCGAAAACCATGCAGAAACCTTTCCACGAGCACCCAGGGATGTGCACCCAGCACCACGTGCACGCACACGCAGCTAGAGAAAAGCACCTACCTTTTCACACACTGATGCCTAAGCAAACGCGTGGCCACACACACGCACACATCCGCAAGCGCGCCTACTCCCATCTATTGAGGGAAAGACGGACGAGCAACGTCCTGACAGGCTTGAGGGGAAAAACGTCCGTTGATGGTTGGCGTACTGCACGCCCGCCTACGGGGCTGCAGGGGAATCCACATTTGGAAGGTACCTGAAGATGTGTGCCTGTTCTTGGAGCTCCGCTAGTAGGGTAGCAAAGACACTCGTAGGCAGTACTGAATGCTGCTCCGTGCTACTTCTCCTCCGCTGGCAACTGCTTCACAGTCGCCCGAGGAAAGACGTTTAACAATCGATCTCCAAGAGAAACGAAACACATGATGCCATAAGGCGAAAGAATAGCAGGGCATCTCTTCACAAGCTTGTCCCTGATCTATAGCTGAGGGCAAACACTTGTGTGCTTGTGGGAGAGCCTGTGTCTTTCCTGGAAGCGTTTGGGAGTTTTGCTCAGACGCGTGTTTCCTCAAGTTCAAGAATCAAGATCTAGGATACCTGCAGACAGGTGCCTGTTTGTGTGGAGACAGTCTGTTTGAAACTGTGTTCCTCAGCGCCCGCTCTTTCTCCCCGTCGCTCCACACGCCTGGGAGTCCCTTTCTTTCTCTCCACAAGCACGTGTGTTGACTTCGTCGCACATGTGCATCTGCACAAGCGTTGAGCTCAGCAGAGTGTGTCTCTTGACACTTGATGTGCGTTGGCTGTGTCTGCGTGCTCCAGTGAAGAGAGAAACGGGAAATCATCTTGGTAGAGGCAACAAAGCAAAAGCGAGGCAGGATTGACATCTGCTCAACAGAGACGGATTCCCTGCGCTGACACAGTTCACAGTTACACGAGAAGCAATCTGAGCGGTCCATCGACCGGAGACGTGTTTCCCAAGAGGTCGTTTAGCGAGTGAACAGCAGTGTGCGCGACTTTCAGGAGTGTGCCTGGAAAGTGCCAGAATCACCAGAGCACCTGTGCAAAAGCTGCTGCCTCTGTGACCGCATTGAGGCACGTTCCCGTGTCTCCGAGTACATAGACGGCTCTTCCGCGTTCACTCCGAGGGAAACGGTCCGCTATTGCTTCTGTGCGTACAGACGCGATTCCCTTGTCTCTTGCGAACACAGGGAACTCTGTGCATCCAAATCTACAGGCTAAGGACGCGTCTGCATATGTTTTGGTGAACAATCGAGTGTGCGTGTTCTGACAGCTGCCTCTATGCAGACGTCTCCACAGAGCCACTTCTGAATGCCCCGCAGCCCAGGACTGAATGGATACACTAACAAGTGCACCGGTGTGAGCAAGCACATATGCAGAAGGACGTCTTTCATCTCACAGAAGCACGAACGTCTTGGTGTTCAAGCACATGGCAGAAACAAGGTGTGAACAGATGCGCTGCTGCTATTTTCTCCGTTCGGCATGCTTCGTTGTAGCTCTCTTGCCGGTCGCCGGCTTAGCGGCTTGCTTTGCGCGACTAGGTCTGCGGAGAGAAGGAGATAGCGCCGGAAACCTTGCCTTTTGCCTTCTTCGGCGCTGGAACCTGGTTGCTGCGCCTTCTCTTTGTCCATGTGCACACACACGATTCCTCAGCGAAAACCATGCAGAAACCTTACCTCGAGCACCCAGGGATGTGCACCCAGCACCACGTGCACGCACACGCAGCTAGAGAAAAGCACCTACCTTTTCACATACTGATGCCTAAGCAAACGCGTGGCCACACACACGCACACATCCGCAAGCGCGCCTACTCCCATCTATTGAGGGAAAGACGGACGAGCAACGTCCTGACAGGCTTGAGGGGAAAAACGTCCGTTGATGGTTGGCGTACTGCACGCCCGCCTACGGGGCTGCAGGGGAATCCACATTTGGAAGGTACCTGAAGATGTGTGCCTGTTCTTGGAGCTCCGCTAGTAGGGTAGCAAAGACACTCGTAGGCAGTACTGAATGCTGCTCCGTGCTACTTCTCCTCCGCTGGCAACTGCTTCACAGTCGCCCGAGGAAAGACGTTTAACAATCGATCTCCAAGAGAAACGAAACACATGATGCCATAAGGCGAAAGAATAGCAGGGCATCTCTTCACAAGCTTGTCCCTGATCTATAGCTGAGGGCAAACACTTGTGTGCTTGTGGGAGAGCCTGTGTCTTTCCTGGAAGCGTTTGGGAGTTTTGCTCAGACGCGTGTTTCCTCAAGTTCAAGAATCAAGATCTAGGATACCTGCAGACAGGTGCCTGTTTGTGTGGAGACAGTCTGTTTGAAACTGTGTTCCTCAGCGCCCGCTCTTTCTCCCCGTCGCTCCACACGCCTGGGAGTCCCTTTCTTTCTCTCCACAAGCACGTGTGTTGACTTCGTCGCACATGTGCATCTGCACAAGCGTTGAGCTCAGCAGAGTGTGTCTCTTGACACTTGATGTGCGTTGGCTGTGTCTGCGTGCTCCAGTGAAGAGAGAAACGGGAAATCATCTTGGTAGAGGCAACAAAGCAAAAGCGAGGCAGGATTGACATCTGCTCAACAGAGACGGATTCCCTGCGCTGACACAGTTCACAGTTACACGAGAAGCAATCTGAGCGGTCCATCGACCGGAGACGTGTTTCCCAAGAGGTCGTTTAGCGAGTGAACAGCAGTGTGCGCGACTTTCAGGAGTGTGCCTGGAAAGTGCCAGAATCACCAGAGCACCTGTGCAAAAGCTGCTGCCTCTGTGACCGCATTGAGGCACGTTCCCGTGTCTCCGAGTACATAGACGGCTCTTCCGCGTTCACTCCGAGGGAAACGGTCCGCTATTGCTTCTGTGCGTACAGACGCGATTCCCTTGTCTCTTGCGAACACAGGGAACTCTGTGCATCCAAATCTACAGGCTAAGGACGCGTCTGCATATGTTTTGGTGAACAATCGAGTGTGCGTGTTCTGACAGCTGCCTCTATGCAGACGTCTCCACAGAGCCACTTCTGAATGCCCCGCAGCCCAGGACTGAATGGATACACTAACAAGTGCACCGGTGTGAGCAACCACATATGCAGAAGGACGTCTTTCATCTCACAGAAGCACGAACGTCTTGGCGTTCAAGCACATGGCAGAAACAAGGTGTGAACAGATGCGCTGCTGCTATTTTCTCCGTTCGGCATGCTTCGTTGTAGCTCTCTTGCCGGTCGCCGGCTTAGCGGCTTGCTTTGCGCGACTAGGTCTGCGGAGAGAAGGAGATAGCGCCGGAAACCTTGCCTTTTGCCTTCTTCGGCGCTGGAACCTGGTTGCTGCGCCTTCTCTTTGTCCATGTGCACACACACGATTCCTCAGCGAAAACCATGCAGAAACCTTTCCACGAGCACCCAGGGATGTGCACCCAGCACCACGTGCACGCACACGCAGCTAGAGAAAAGCACCTACCTTTTCACACACTGATGCCTAAGCAAACGCGTGGCCACACACACGCACACATCCGCAAGCGCGCCTACTCCCATCTATTGAGGGAAAGACGGACGAGCAACGTCCTGACAGGCTTGAGGGGAAAAACGTCCGTTGATGGTTGGCGTACTGCACGCCCGCCTACGGGGCTGCAGGGGAATCCACATTTGGAAGGTACCTGAAGATGTGTGCCTGTTCTTGGAGCTCCGCTAGTAGGGTAGCAAAGACACTCGTAGGCAGTACTGAATGCTGCTCCGTGCTACTTCTCCTCCGCTGGCAACTGCTTCACAGTCGCCCGAGGAAAGACGTTTAACAATCGATCTCCAAGAGAAACGAAACACATGATGCCATAAGGCGAAAGAATAGCAGGGCATCTCTTCACAAGCTTGTCCCTGATCTATAGCTGAGGGCAAACACTTGTGTGCTTGTGGGAGAGCCTGTGTCTTTCCTGGAAGCGTTTGGGAGTTTTGCTCAGACGCGTGTTTCCTCAAGTTCAAGAATCAAGATCTAGGATACCTGCAGACAGGTGCCTGTTTGTGTGGAGACAGTCTGTTTGAAACTGTGTTCCTCAGCGCCCGCTCTTTCTCCCCGTCGCTCCACACGCCTGGGAGTCCCTTTCTTTCTCTCCACAAGCACGTGTGTTGACTTCGTCGCACATGTGCATCTGCACAAGCGTTGAGCTCAGCAGAGTGTGTCTCTTGACACTTGATGTGCGTTGGCTGTGTCTGCGTGCTCCAGTGAAGAGAGAAACGGGAAATCATCTTGGTAGAGGCAACAAAGCAAAAGCGAGGCAGGATTGACATCTGCTCAACAGAGACGGATTCCCTGCGCTGACACAGTTCACAGTTACACGAGAAGCAATCTGAGCGGTCCATCGACCGGAGACGTGTTTCCCAAGAGGTCGTTTAGCGAGTGAACAGCAGTGTGCGCGACTTTCAGGAGTGTGCCTGGAAAGTGCCAGAATCACCAGAGCACCTGTGCAAAAGCTGCTGCCTCTGTGACCGCATTGAGGCACGTTCCCGTGTCTCCGAGTACATAGACGGCTCTTCCGCGTTCACTCCGAGGGAAACGGTCCGCTATTGCTTCTGTGCGTACAGACGCGATTCCCTTGTCTCTTGCGAACACAGGGAACTCTGTGCATCCAAATCTACAGGCTAAGGACGCGTCTGCATATGTTTTGGTGAACAATCGAGTGTGCGTGTTCTGACAGCTGCCTCTATGCAGACGTCTCCACAGAGCCACTTCTGAATGCCCCGCAGCCCAGGACTGAATGGATACACTAACAAGTGCACCGGTGTGAGCAAGCACATATGCAGAAGGACGTCTTTCATCTCACAGAAGCACGAACGTCTTGGTGTTCAAGCACATGGCAGAAACAAGGTGTGAACAGATGCGCTGCTGCTATTTTCTCCGTTCGGCATGCTTCGTTGTAGCTCTCTTGCCGGTCGCCGGCTTAGCGGCTTGCTTTGCGCGACTAGGTCTGCGGAGAGAAGGAGATAGCGCCGGAAACCTTGCCTTTTGCCTTCTTCGGCGCTGGAACCTGGTTGCTGCGCCTTCTCTTTGTCCATGTGCACACACACGATTCCTCAGCGAAAACCATGCAGAAACCTTACCTCGAGCACCCAGGGATGTGCACCCAGCACCACGTGCACGCACACGCAGCTAGAGAAAAGCACCTACCTTTTCACATACTGATGCCTAAGCAAACGCGTGGCCACACACACGCACACATCCGCAAGCGCGCCTACTCCCATCTATTGAGGGAAAGACGGACGAGCAACGTCCTGACAGGCTTGAGGGGAAAAACGTCCGTTGATGGTTGGCGTACTGCACGCCCGCCTACGGGGCTGCAGGGGAATCCACATTTGGAAGGTACCTGAAGATGTGTGCCTGTTCTTGGAGCTCCGCTAGTAGGGTAGCAAAGACACTCGTAGGCAGTACTGAATGCTGCTCCGTGCTACTTCTCCTCCGCTGGCAAATGCTTCACAGTCGCCCGAGGAAAGACGTTTAACAATCGATCTCCAAGAGAAACGAAACACATGATGCCATAAGGCGAAAGAATAGCAGGGCATCTCTTCACAAGCTTGTCCCTGATCTATAGCTGAGGGCAAACACTTGTGTGCTTGTGGGAGAGCCTGTGTCTTTCCTGGAAGCGTTTGGGAGTTTTGCTCAGACGCGTGTTTCCTCAAGTTCAAGAATCAAGATCTAGGATACCTGCAGACAGGTGCCTGTTTGTGTGGAGACAGTCTGTTTGAAACTGTGTTCCTCAGCGCCCGCTCTTTCTCCCCGTCGCTCCACACGCCTGGGAGTCCCTTTCTTTCTCTCCACAAGCACGTGTGTTGACTTCGTCGCACATGTGCATCTGCACAAGCGTTGAGCTCAGCAGAGTGTGTCTCTTGACACTTGATGTGCGTTGGCTGTGTCTGCGTGCTCCAGTGAAGAGAGAAACGGGAAATCATCTTGGTAGAGGCAACAAAGCAAAAGCGAGGCAGGATTGACATCTGCTCAACAGAGACGGATTCCCTGCGCTGACACAGTTCACAGTTACACGAGAAGCAATCTGAGCGGTCCATCGACCGGAGACGTGTTTCCCAAGAGGTCGTTTAGCGAGTGAACAGCAGTGTGCGCGACTTTCAGGAGTGTGCCTGGAAAGTGCCAGAATCACCAGAGCACCTGTGCAAAAGCTGCTGCCTCTGTGACCGCATTGAGGCACGTTCCCGTGTCTCCGAGTACATAGACGGCTCTTCCGCGTTCACTCCGAGGGAAACGGTCCGCTATTGCTTCTGTGCGTACAGACGCGATTCCCTTGTCTCTTGCGAACACAGGGAACTCTGTGCATCCAAATCTACAGGCTAAGGACGCGTCTGCATATGTTTTGGTGAACAATCGAGTGTGCGTGTTCTGACAGCTGCCTCTATGCAGACGTCTCCACAGAGCCACTTCTGAATGCCCCGCAGCCCAGGACTGAATGGATACACTAACAAGTGCACCGGTGTGAGCAACCACATATGCAGAAGGACGTCTTTCATCTCACAGAAGCACGAACGTCTTGGCGTTCAAGCACATGGCAGAAACAAGGTGTGAACAGATGCGCTGCTGCTATTTTCTCCGTTCGGCATGCTTCGTTGTAGCTCTCTTGCCGGTCGCCGGCTTAGCGGCTTGCTTTGCGCGACTAGGTCTGCGGAGAGAAGGAGATAGCGCCGGAAACCTTGCCTTTTGCCTTCTTCGGCGCTGGAACCTGGTTGCTGCGCCTTCTCTTTGTCCATGTGCACACACACGATTCCTCAGCGAAAACCATGCAGAAACCTTTCCACCACACCCAGGGATGTGCACCCAGCACCACGTGCACGCACACGCAGCTAGAGAAAAGCACCTACCTTTTCACACACTGATGCCTAAGCAAACGCGTGGCCACACACACGCACACATCCGCAAGCGCGCCTACTCCCATCTATTGAGGGAAAGACGGACGAGCAACGTCCTGACAGGCTTGAGGGGAAAAACGTCCGTTGATGGTTGGCGTACTGCACGCCCGCCTACGGGGCTGCAGGGGAATCCACATTTGGAAGGTACCTGAAGATGTGTGCCTGTTCTTGGAGCTCCGCTAGTAGGGTAGCAAAGACACTCGTAGGCAGTACTGAATGCTGCTCCGTGCTACTTCTCCTCCGCTGGCAACTGCTTCACAGTCGCCCGAGGAAAGACGTTTAACAATCGATCTCCAAGAGAAACGAAACACATGATGCCATAAGGCGAAAGAATAGCAGGGCATCTCTTCACAAGCTTGTCCCTGATCTATAGCTGAGGGCAAACACTTGTGTGCTTGTGGGAGAGCCTGTGTCTTTCCTGGAAGCGTTTGGGAGTTTTGCTCAGACGCGTGTTTCCTCAAGTTCAAGAATCAAGATCTAGGATACCTGCAGACAGGTGCCTGTTTGTGTGGAGACAGTCTGTTTGAAACTGTGTTCCTCAGCGCCCGCTCTTTCTCCCCGTCGCTCCACACGCCTGGGAGTCCCTTTCTTTCTCTCCACAAGCACGTGTGTTGACTTCGTCGCACATGT
This sequence comes from Patagioenas fasciata, assembly GCF_037038585.1. NCBI lineage: Eukaryota > Metazoa > Chordata > Aves > Columbiformes > Columbidae > Patagioenas > Patagioenas fasciata. Next base: position 42,670,370 of record NC_092560.1, read on the forward strand.
GCATCTGCACAAGCGTTGAGCTCAGCAGAGTGTGTCTCTTGACACTTGATGCTTGACACTTGATGTGCGTTGGCTGTGTCTGCGTGCTCCAGTGAAGAGAGAAACGGGAAATCATCTTGGTAGAGGCAACAAAGCAAAAGCGAGGCAGGATTGACATCTGCTCAACAGAGACGGATTCCCTGCGCTGACACAGTTCACAGTTACACGAGAAGCAATCTGAGCGGTCCATCGACCGGAGACGTGTTTCCCAAGAGGTCGTTTAGCGAGTGAACAGCAGTGTGCGCGACTTTCAGGAGTGTGCCTGGAAAGTGCCAGAATCACCAGAGCACCTGTGCAAAAGCTGCTGCCTCTGTGACCGCATTGAGGCACGTTCCCGTGTCTGCGAGTATATAGACGGCTCTTTCGCGTTCACTCCGAGGGAAACGGTCCGCTATTGCTTCTGTGCGTACAGACGCGATTCCCTTGTCTCTTGCGAACACAGGGAACTCTGTGCATCCAAATCTACAGGCTAAGGACGCGTCTGCATATGTTTTGGTGAACAATCGAGTGTGCGTGTTCTGACAGCTGCCTCTATGCAGACGTCTCCACAGAGCCACTTCTGAATGCCCCGCAGCCCAGGACTGAATGGATACACTAACAAGTGCACCGGTGTGAGCAACCACATATGCAGAAGGACGTCTTTCATCTCACAGAAGCACGAACGTCTTGGCGTTCAAGCACATGGCAGAAACAAGGTGTGAACAGATGCGCTGCTGCTATTTTCTCCGTTCGGCATGCTTCGTTGTAGCTCTCTTGCCGGTCGCCGGCTTAGCGGCTTGCTTTGCGCGACTAGGTCTGCGGAGAGAAGGAGATAGCGCCGGAAACCTTGCCTTTTGCCTTCTTCGGCGCTGGAACCTGGTTGCTGCGCCTTCTCTTTGTCCATGTGCACACACACGATTCCTCAGCGAAAACCATGCAGAAACCTTTCCACGAGCACCCAGGGATGTGCACCCAGCACCACGTGCACGCACACGCAGCTAGAGAAAAGCACCTACCTTTTCACACACTGATGCCTAAGCAAACGCGTGGCCACACACACGCACACATCCGCAAGCGCGCCTACTCCCATCTATTGAGGGAAAGACGGACGAGCAACGTCCTGACAGGCTTGAGGGGAAAAACGTCCGTTGATGGTTGGCGTACTGCACGCCCGCCTACGGGGCTGCAGGGGAATCCACATTTGGAAGGTACCTGAAGATGTGTGCCTGTTCTTGGAGCTCCGCTAGTAGGGTAGCAAAGACACTCGTAGGCAGTACTGAATGCTGCTCCGTGCTACTTCTCCTCCGCTGGCAACTGCTTCACAGTCGCCCGAGGAAAGACGTTTAACAATCGATCTCCAAGAGAAACGAAACACATGATGCCATAAGGCGAAAGAATAGCAGGGCATCTCTTCACAAGCTTGTCCCTGATCTATAGCTGAGGGCAAACACTTGTGTGCTTGTGGGAGAGCCTGTGTCTTTCCTGGAAGCGTTTGGGAGTTTTGCTCAGACGCGTGTTTCCTCAAGTTCAAGAATCAAGATCTAGGATACCTGCAGACAGGTGCCTGTTTGTGTGGAGACAGTCTGTTTGAAACTGTGTTCCTCAGCGCCCGCTCTTTCTCCCCGTCGCTCCACACGCCTGGGAGTCCCTTTCTTTCTCTCCACAAGCACGTGTGTTGACTTCGTCGCACATGTGCATCTGCACAAGCGTTGAGCTCAGCAGAGTGTGTCTCTTGACACTTGATGTGCGTTGGCTGTGTCTGCGTGCTCCAGTGAAGAGAGAAACGGGAAATCATCTTGGTAGAGGCAACAAAGCAAAAGCGAGGCAGGATTGACATCTGCTCAACAGAGACGGATTCCCTGCGCTGACACAGTTCACAGTTACACGAGAAGCAATCTGAGCGGTCCATCGACCGGAGACGTGTTTCCCAAGAGGTCGTTTAGCGAGTGAACAGCAGTGTGCGCGACTTTCAGGAGTGTGCCTGGAAAGTGCCAGAATCACCAGAGCACCTGTGCAAAAGCTGCTGCCTCTGTGACCGCATTGAGGCACGTTCCCGTGTCTCCGAGTACATAGACGGCTCTTCCGCGTTCACTCCGAGGGAAACGGTCCGCTATTGCTTCTGTGCGTACAGACGCGATTCCCTTGTCTCTTGCGAACACAGGGAACTCTGTGCATCCAAATCTACAGGCTAAGGACGCGTCTGCATATGTTTTGGTGAACAATCGAGTGTGCGTGTTCTGACAGCTGCCTCTATGCAGACGTCTCCACAGAGCCACTTCTGAATGCCCCGCAGCCCAGGACTGAATGGATACACTAACAAGTGCACCGGTGTGAGCAAGCACATATGCAGAAGGACGTCTTTCATCTCACAGAAGCACGAACGTCTTGGTGTTCAAGCACATGGCAGAAACAAGGTGTGAACAGATGCGCTGCTGCTATTTTCTCCGTTCGGCATGCTTCGTTGTAGCTCTCTTGCCGGTCGCCGGCTTAGCGGCTTGCTTTGCGCGACTAGGTCTGCGGAGAGAAGGAGATAGCGCCGGAAACCTTGCCTTTTGCCTTCTTCGGCGCTGGAACCTGGTTGCTGCGCCTTCTCTTTGTCCATGTGCACACACACGATTCCTCAGCGAAAACCATGCAGAAACCTTACCTCGAGCACCCAGGGATGTGCACCCAGCACCACGTGCACGCACACGCAGCTAGAGAAAAGCACCTACCTTTTCACATACTGATGCCTAAGCAAACGCGTGGCCACACACACGCACACATCCGCAAGCGCGCCTACTCCCATCTATTGAGGGAAAGACGGACGAGCAACGTCCTGACAGGCTTGAGGGGAAAAACGTCCGTTGATGGTTGGCGTACTGCACGCCCGCCTACGGGGCTGCAGGGGAATCCACATTTGGAAGGTACCTGAAGATGTGTGCCTGTTCTTGGAGCTCCGCTAGTAGGGTAGCAAAGACACTCGTAGGCAGTACTGAATGCTGCTCCGTGCTACTTCTCCTCCGCTGGCAACTGCTTCACAGTCGCCCGAGGAAAGACGTTTAACAATCGATCTCCAAGAGAAACGAAACACATGATGCCATAAGGCGAAAGAATAGCAGGGCATCTCTTCACAAGCTTGTCCCTGATCTATAGCTGAGGGCAAACACTTGTGTGCTTGTGGGAGAGCCTGTGTCTTTCCTGGAAGCGTTTGGGAGTTTTGCTCAGACGCGTGTTTCCTCAAGTTCAAGAATCAAGATCTAGGATACCTGCAGACAGGTGCCTGTTTGTGTGGAGACAGTCTGTTTGAAACTGTGTTCCTCAGCGCCCGCTCTTTCTCCCCGTCGCTCCACACGCCTGGGAGTCCCTTTCTTTCTCTCCACAAGCACGTGTGTTGACTTCGTCGCACATGTGCATCTGCACAAGCGTTGAGCTCAGCAGAGTGTGTCTCTTGACACTTGATGTGCGTTGGCTGTGTCTGCGTGCTCCAGTGAAGAGAGAAACGGGAAATCATCTTGGTAGAGGCAACAAAGCAAAAGCGAGGCAGGATTGACATCTGCTCAACAGAGACGGATTCCCTGCGCTGACACAGTTCACAGTTACACGAGAAGCAATCTGAGCGGTCCATCGACCGGAGACGTGTTTCCCAAGAGGTCGTTTAGCGAGTGAACAGCAGTGTGCGCGACTTTCAGGAGTGTGCCTGGAAAGTGCCAGAATCACCAGAGCACCTGTGCAAAAGCTGCTGCCTCTGTGACCGCATTGAGGCACGTTCCCGTGTCTCCGAGTACATAGACGGCTCTTCCGCGTTCACTCCGAGGGAAACGGTCCGCTATTGCTTCTGTGCGTACAGACGCGATTCCCTTGTCTCTTGCGAACACAGGGAACTCTGTGCATCCAAATCTACAGGCTAAGGACGCGTCTGCGTATGTTTTGGTGAACAATCGAGTGTGCGTGTTCTGACAGCTGCCTCTATGCAGACGTCTCCACAGAGCCACTTCTGAATGCCCCGCAGCCCAGGACTGAATGGATACACTAACAAGTGCACCGGTGTGAGCAACCACATATGCAGAAGGACGTCTTTCATCTCACAGAAGCACGAACGTCTTGGCGTTCAAGCACATGGCAGAAACAAGGTGTGAACAGATGCGCTGCTGCTATTTTCTCCGTTCGGCATGCTTCGTTGTAGCTCTCTTGCCGGTCGCCGGCTTAGCGGCTTGCTTTGCGCGACTAGGTCTGCGGAGAGAAGGAGATAGCGCCGGAAACCTTGCCTTTTGCCTTCTTCGGCGCTGGAACCTGGTTGCTGCGCCTTCTCTTTGTCCATGTGCACACACACGATTCCTCAGCGAAAACCATGCAGAAACCTTTCCACGAGCACCCAGGGATGTGCACCCAGCACCACGTGCACGCACACGCAGCTAGAGAAAAGCACCTACCTTTTCACACACTGATGCCTAAGCAAACGCGTGGCCACACACACGCACACATCCGCAAGCGCGCCTACTCCCATCTATTGAGGGAAAGACGGACGAGCAACGTCCTGACAGGCTTGAGGGGAAAAACGTCCGTTGATGGTTGGCGTACTGCACGCCCGCCTACGGGGCTGCAGGGGAATCCACATTTGGAAGGTACCTGAAGATGTGTGCCTGTTCTTGGAGCTCCGCTAGTAGGGTAGCAAAGACACTCGTAGGCAGTACTGAATGCTGCTCCGTGCTACTTCTCCTCCGCTGGCAACTGCTTCACAGTCGCCCGAGGAAAGACGTTTAACAATCGATCTCCAAGAGAAACGAAACACATGATGCCATAAGGCGAAAGAATAGCAGGGCATCTCTTCACAAGCTTGTCCCTGATCTATAGCTGAGGGCAAACACTTGTGTGCTTGTGGGAGAGCCTGTGTCTTTCCTGGAAGCGTTTGGGAGTTTTGCTCAGACGCGTGTTTCCTCAAGTTCAAGAATCAAGATCTAGGATACCTGCAGACAGGTGCCTGTTTGTGTGGAGACAGTCTGTTTGAAACTGTGTTCCTCAGCGCCCGCTCTTTCTCCCCGTCGCTCCACACGCCTGGGAGTCCCTTTCTTTCTCTCCACAAGCACGTGTGTTGACTTCGTCGCACATGTGCATCTGCACAAGCGTTGAGCTCAGCAGAGTGTGTCTCTTGACACTTGATGTGCGTTGGCTGTGTCTGCGTGCTCCAGTGAAGAGAGAAACGGGAAATCATCTTGGTAGAGGCAACAAAGCAAAAGCGAGGCAGGATTGACATCTGCTCAACAGAGACGGATTCCCTGCGCTGACACAGTTCACAGTTACACGAGAAGCAATCTGAGCGGTCCATCGACCGGAGACGTGTTTCCCAAGAGGTCGTTTAGCGAGTGAACAGCAGTGTGCGCGACTTTCAGGAGTGTGCCTGGAAAGTGCCAGAATCACCAGAGCACCTGTGCAAAAGCTGCTGCCTCTGTGACCGCATTGAGGCACGTTCCCGTGTCTCCGAGTACATAGACGGCTCTTCCGCGTTCACTCCGAGGGAAACGGTCCGCTATTGCTTCTGTGCGTACAGACGCGATTCCCTTGTCTCTTGCGAACACAGGGAACTCTGTGCATCCAAATCTACAGGCTAAGGACGCGTCTGCATATGTTTTGGTGAACAATCGAGTGTGCGTGTTCTGACAGCTGCCTCTATGCAGACGTCTCCACAGAGCCACTTCTGAATGCCCCGCAGCCCAGGACTGAATGGATACACTAACAAGTGCACCGGTGTGAGCAAGCACATATGCAGAAGGACGTCTTTCATCTCACAGAAGCACGAACGTCTTGGTGTTCAAGCACATGGCAGAAACAAGGTGTGAACAGATGCGCTGCTGCTATTTTCTCCGTTCGGCATGCTTCGTTGTAGCTCTCTTGCCGGTCGCCGGCTTAGCGGCTTGCTTTGCGCGACTAGGTCTGCGGAGAGAAGGAGATAGCGCCGGAAACCTTGCCTTTTGCCTTCTTCGGCGCTGGAACCTGGTTGCTGCGCCTTCTCTTTGTCCATGTGCACACACACGATTCCTCAGCGAAAACCATGCAGAAACCTTACCTCGAGCACCCAGGGATGTGCACCCAGCACCACGTGCACGCACACGCAGCTAGAGAAAAGCACCTACCTTTTCACATACTGATGCCTAAGCAAACGCGTGGCCACACACACGCACACATCCGCAAGCGCGCCTACTCCCATCTATTGAGGGAAAGACGGACGAGCAACGTCCTGACAGGCTTGAGGGGAAAAACGTCCGTTGATGGTTGGCGTACTGCACGCCCGCCTACGGGGCTGCAGGGGAATCCACATTTGGAAGGTACCTGAAGATGTGTGCCTGTTCTTGGAGCTCCGCTAGTAGGGTAGCAAAGACACTCGTAGGCAGTACTGAATGCTGCTCCGTGCTACTTCTCCTCCGCTGGCAAATGCTTCACAGTCGCCCGAGGAAAGACGTTTAACAATCGATCTCCAAGAGAAACGAAACACATGATGCCATAAGGCGAAAGAATAGCAGGGCATCTCTTCACAAGCTTGTCCCTGATCTATAGCTGAGGGCAAACACTTGTGTGCTTGTGGGAGAGCCTGTGTCTTTCCTGGAAGCGTTTGGGAGTTTTGCTCAGACGCGTGTTTCCTCAAGTTCAAGAATCAAGATCTAGGATACCTGCAGACAGGTGCCTGTTTGTGTGGAGACAGTCTGTTTGAAACTGTGTTCCTCAGCGCCCGCTCTTTCTCCCCGTCGCTCCACACGCCTGGGAGTCCCTTTCTTTCTCTCCACAAGCACGTGTGTTGACTTCGTCGCACATGTGCATCTGCACAAGCGTTGAGCTCAGCAGAGTGTGTCTCTTGACACTTGATGTGCGTTGGCTGTGTCTGCGTGCTCCAGTGAAGAGAGAAACGGGAAATCATCTTGGTAGAGGCAACAAAGCAAAAGCGAGGCAGGATTGACATCTGCTCAACAGAGACGGATTCCCTGCGCTGACACAGTTCACAGTTACACGAGAAGCAATCTGAGCGGTCCATCGACCGGAGACGTGTTTCCCAAGAGGTCGTTTAGCGAGTGAACAGCAGTGTGCGCGACTTTCAGGAGTGTGCCTGGAAAGTGCCAGAATCACCAGAGCACCTGTGCAAAAGCTGCTGCCTCTGTGACCGCATTGAGGCACGTTCCCGTGTCTCCGAGTACATAGACGGCTCTTCCGCGTTCACTCCGAGGGAAACGGTCCGCTATTGCTTCTGTGCGTACAGACGCGATTCCCTTGTCTCTTGCGAACACAGGGAACTCTGTGCATCCAAATCTACAGGCTAAGGACGCGTCTGCATATGTTTTGGTGAACAATCGAGTGTGCGTGTTCTGACAGCTGCCTCTATGCAGACGTCTCCACAGAGCCACTTCTGAATGCCCCGCAGCCCAGGACTGAATGGATACACTAACAAGTGCACCGGTGTGAGCAACCACATATGCAGAAGGACGTCTTTCATCTCACAGAAGCACGAACGTCTTGGCGTTCAAGCACATGGCAGAAACAAGGTGTGAACAGATGCGCTGCTGCTATTTTCTCCGTTCGGCATGCTTCGTTGTAGCTCTCTTGCCGGTCGCCGGCTTAGCGGCTTGCTTTGCGCGACTAGGTCTGCGGAGAGAAGGAGATAGCGCCGGAAACCTTGCCTTTTGCCTTCTTCGGCGCTGGAACCTGGTTGCTGCGCCTTCTCTTTGTCCATGTGCACACACACGATTCCTCAGCGAAAACCATGCAGAAACCTTTCCACCACACCCAGGGATGTGCACCCAGCACCACGTGCACGCACACGCAGCTAGAGAAAAGCACCTACCTTTTCACACACTGATGCCTAAGCAAACGCGTGGCCACACACACGCACACATCCGCAAGCGCGCCTACTCCCATCTATTGAGGGAAAGACGGACGAGCAACGTCCTGACAGGCTTGAGGGGAAAAACGTCCGTTGATGGTTGGCGTACTGCACGCCCGCCTACGGGGCTGCAGGGGAATCCACATTTGGAAGGTACCTGAAGATGTGTGCCTGTTCTTGGAGCTCCGCTAGTAGGGTAGCAAAGACACTCGTAGGCAGTACTGAATGCTGCTCCGTGCTACTTCTCCTCCGCTGGCAACTGCTTCACAGTCGCCCGAGGAAAGACGTTTAACAATCGATCTCCAAGAGAAACGAAACACATGATGCCATAAGGCGAAAGAATAGCAGGGCATCTCTTCACAAGCTTGTCCCTGATCTATAGCTGAGGGCAAACACTTGTGTGCTTGTGGGAGAGCCTGTGTCTTTCCTGGAAGCGTTTGGGAGTTTTGCTCAGACGCGTGTTTCCTCAAGTTCAAGAATCAAGATCTAGGATACCTGCAGACAGGTGCCTGTTTGTGTGGAGACAGTCTGTTTGAAACTGTGTTCCTCAGCGCCCGCTCTTTCTCCCCGTCGCTCCACACGCCTGGGAGTCCCTTTCTTTCTCTCCACAAGCACGTGTGTTGACTTCGTCGCACATGTGCATCTGCACAAGCGTTGAGCTCAGCAGAGTGTGTCTCTTGACACTTGATGCTTGACACTTGATGTGCGTTGGCTGTGTCTGCGTGCTCCAGTGAAGAGAGAAACGGGAAATCATCTTGGTAGAGGCAACAAAGCAAAAGCGAGGCAGGATTGACATCTGCTCAACAGAGACGGATTCCCTGCGCTGACACAGTTCACAGTTACACGAGAAGCAATCTGAGCGGTCCATCGACCGGAGACGTGTTTCCCAAGAGGTCGTTTAGCGAGTGAACAGCAGTGTGCGCGACTTTCAGGAGTGTGCCTGGAAAGTGCCAGAATCACCAGAGCACCTGTGCAAAAGCTGCTGCCTCTGTGACCGCATTGAGGCACGTTCCCGTGTCTGCGAGTATATAGACGGCTCTTTCGCGTTCACTCCGAGGGAAACGGTCCGCTATTGCTTCTGTGCGTACAGACGCGATTCCCTTGTCTCTTGCGAACACAGGGAACTCTGTGCATCCAAATCTACAGGCTAAGGACGCGTCTGCATATGTTTTGGTGAACAATCGAGTGTGCGTGTTCTGACAGCTGCCTCTATGCAGACGTCTCCACAGAGCCACTTCTGAATGCCCCGCAGCCCAGGACTGAATGGATACACTAACAAGTGCACCGGTGTGAGCAACCACATATGCAGAAGGACGTCTTTCATCTCACAGAAGCGCGAACGTCTTGGCGTTCAAGCACATGGCAGAAACAAGGTGTGAACAGATGAGCTGCTGCTATTTTCTCCGTTCGGCATGCTTCGTTGTAGCTCTCTTGCCGGTCGCCGGCTTAGCGGCTTCCTTTGCGCGACTAGGTCTGCGGAGAGAAGGAGATAGCGCCGGAAACCTTGCCTTTTGCCTTCTTCGGCGCTGGAACCTGGTTGCTGCGCCTTCTCTTTGTCCATGTGCACACACACGATTCCTCAGCGAAAACCATGCAGAAACCTTACCTCGAGCACCCAGGGATGTGCACCCAGCACCACGTGCACGCACACGCAGCTAGAGAAAAGCACCTACCTTTTCACACACTGATGCCTAAGCAAACGCGTGGCCACACACACGCACACATCCGCAAGCGCGCCTACTCCCATCTATTGAGGGAAAGACGGACGAGCAACGTCCTGACAGGCTTGAGGGGAAAAACGTCCGTTGATGGTTGGCGTACTGCACGCCCGCCTACGGGGCTGCAGGGGAATCCACATTTGGAAGGTACCTGAAGATGTGTGCCTGTTCTTGGAGCTCCGCTAGTAGGGTAGCAAAGACACTCGTAGGCAGTACTGAATGCTGCTCCGTGCTACTTCTCCTCCGCTGGCAAATGCTTCACAGTCGCCCGAGGAAAGACGTTTAACAATCGATCTCCAAGAGAAACGAAACACATGATGCCATAAGGCGAAAGAATAGCAGGGCATCTCTTCACAAGCTTGTCCCTGATCTATAGCTGAGGGCAAACACTTGTGTGCTTGTGGGAGAGCCTGTGTCTTTCCTGGAAGCGTTTGGGAGTTTTGCTCAGACGCGTGTTTCCTCAAGTTCAAGAATCAAGATCTAGGATACCTGCAGACAGGTGCCTGTTTGTGTGGAGACAGTCTGTTTGAAACTGTGTTCCTCAGCGCCCGCTCTTTCTCCCCGTCGCTCCACACGCCTGGGAGTCCCTTTCTTTCTCTCCACAAGCACGTGTGTTGACTTCGTCGCACATGTGCATCTGCACAAGCGTTGAGCTCAGCAGAGTGTGTCTCTTGACACTTGATGTGCGTTGGCTGTGTCTGCGTGCTCCAGTGAAGAGAGAAACGGGAAATCATCTTGGTAGAGGCAACAAAGCAAAAGCGAGGCAGGATTGACATCTGCTCAACAGAGACGGATTCCCTGCGCTGACACAGTTCACAGTTACACGAGAAGCAATCTGAGCGGTCCATCGACCGGAGACGTGTTTCCCAAGAGGTCGTTTAGCGAGTGAACAGCAGTGTGCGCGACTTTCAGGAGTGTGCCTGGAAAGTGCCAGAATCACCAGAGCATCTGTGCAAAAGCTGCTGCCTCTGTGACCGCATTGAGGCACGTTCCCGTGTCTGCGAGTATATAGACGGCTCTTTCGCGTTCACTCCGAGGGAAACGGTCCGCTATTGCTTCTGTGCGTACAGACGCGATTCCCTTGTCTCTTGCGAACACAGGGAACTCTGTGCATCCAAATCTACAGGCTAAGGACGCGTCTGCATATGTTTTGGTGAACAATCGAGTGTGCGTGTTCTGACAGCTGCCTCTATGCAGACGTCTCCACAGAGCCACTTCTGAATGCCCCGCAGCCCAGGACTGAATGGATACACTAACAAGTGCACCGGTGTGAGCAACCACATATGCAGAAGGACGTCTTTCATCTCACAGAAGCGCGAACGTCTTGGCGTTCAAGCACATGGCAGAAACAAGGTGTGAACAGATGCGCTGCTGCTATTTTCTCCGTTCGGCATGCTTCGTTGTAGCTCTCTTGCCGGTCGCCGGCTTAGCGGCTTGCTTTGCGCGACTAGGACTGGGGAGTGAAGGAGATAGCGCCGGAAACCTTGCCTTTTGCCTTCTTCGGCGCTGGAACCTGGTTGCTGCGCCTTCTCTTTGTCCATGTGCACACACACGATTCCTCAGCGAAAACCATGCAGAAACCTTACCTCGAGCACCCAGGGATGTGCACCCAGCACCACGTGCACGCACACGCAGCTAGAGAAAAGCACCTACCTTTTCACACACTGATGCCTAAGCAAACGCGTGGCCACACACACGCACACATCCGCAAGCGCGCCTACTCCCATCTATTGAGGGAAAGACGGACGAGCAACGTCCTGACAGGCTTGAGGGGAAAAACGTCCGTTGATGGTTGGCGTACTGCACGCCCGCCTACGGGGCTGCAGGGGAATCCACATTTGGAAGGTACCTGAAGATGTGTGCCTGTTCTTGGAGCTCCGCTAGTAGGGTAGCAAAGACACTCGTAGGCAGTACTGAATGCTGCTCCGTGCTACTTCTCCTCCGCTGGCAACTGCTTCACAGTCGCCCGAGGAAAGACGTTTAACAATCGATCTCCAAGAGAAACGAAACACATGATGCCATAAGGCGAAAGAATAGCAGGGCATCTCTTCACAAGCTTGTCCCTGATCTATAGCTGAGGGCAAACACTTGTGTGCTTGTGGGAGAGCCTGTGTCTTTCCTGGAAGCGTTTGGGAGTTTTGCTCAGACGCGTGTTTCCTCAAGTTCAAGAATCAAGATCTAGGATACCTGCAGACAGGTGCCTGTTTGTGTGGAGACAGTCTGTTTGAAACTGTGTTCCTCAGCGCCCGCTCTTTCTCCCCGTCGCTCCACACGCCTGGGAGTCCCTTTCTTTCTCTCCACAAGCACGTGTGTTGACTTCGTCGCACATGTGCATCTGCACAAGCGTTGAGCTCAGCAGAGTGTGTCTCTTGACACTTGATGTGCGTTGGCTGTGTCTGCGTGCTCCAGTGAAGAGAGAAACGGGAAATCATCTTGGTAGAGGCAACAAAGCAAAAGCGAGGCAGGATTGACATCTGCTCAACAGAGACGGATTCCCTGCGCTGACACAGTTCACAGTTACACGAGAAGCAATCTGAGCGGTCCATCGACCGGAGACGTGTTTCCCAAGAGGTCGTTTAGCGAGTGAACAGCAGTGTGCGCGACTTTCAGGAGTGTGCCTGGAAAGTGCCAGAATCACCAGAGCATCTGTGCAAAAGCTGCTGCCTCTGTGACCGCATTGAGGCACGTTCCCGTGTCTCCGAGTACATAGACGGCTCTTCCGCGTTCACTCCGAGGGAAACGGTCCGCTATTGCTTCTGTGCGTACAGACGCGATTCCCTTGTCTCTTGCGAACACAGGGAACTCTGTGCATCCAAATCTACAGGCTAAGGACGCGTCTGCATATGTTTTGGTGAACAATCGAGTGTGCGTGTTCTGACAGCTGCCTCTATGCAGACGTCTCCACAGAGCCACTTCTGAATGCCCCGCAGCCCAGGACTGAATGGATACACTAACAAGTGCACCGGTGTGAGCAAGCACATATGCAGAAGGACGTCTTTCATCTCACAGAAGCGCGAACGTCTTGGCGTTCAAGCACATGGCAGAAACAAGGTGTGAACAGATGAGCTTCTGCTATTTTCTCCGTTTGGCATGCTTCGTTGTAGCTCTCTTGCCGTTCGCCGGCTTAGCGGCTTGCTTTGCGCGACTAGGACTGGGGAGTGAAGGAGATAGCGCCGGAAACCTTGCCTTTTGCCTTCTTCGGCGCTGGAACCTGGTTGCTGCGCCTTCTCTTTGTCCATGTGCACACACACGATTCCTCAGCGAAAACCATGCAGAAACCTTACCTCGAGCACCCAGGGATGTGCACCCAGCACCACGTGCACGCACACGCAGCTAGAGAAAAGCACCTACCTTTTCACACACTGATGCCTAAGCAAACGCGTGGCCACACACACGCACACATCCGCAAGCGCGCCTACTCCCATCTATTGAGGGAAAGACGGACGAGCAACGTCCTGACAGGCTTGAGGGGAAAAACGTCCGTTGATGGTTGGCGTACTGCACGCCCGCCTACGGGGCTGCAGGGGAATCCACATTTGGAAGGTACCTGAAGATGTGTGCCTGTTCTTGGAGCTCCGCTAGTAGGGTAGCAAAGACACTCGTAGGCAGTACTGAATGCTGCTCCGTGCTACTTCTCCTCCGCTGGCAAATGCTTCACAGTCGCCCGAGGAAAGACGTTTAACAATCGATCTCCAAGAGAAACGAAACACATGATGCCATAAGGCGAAAGAATAGCAGGGCATCTCTTCACAAGCTTGTCCCTGATCTATAGCTGAGGGCAAACACTTGTGTGCTTGTGGGAGAGCCTGTGTCTTTCCTGGAAGCGTTTGGGAGTTTTGCTCAGACGCGTGTTTCCTCAAGTTCAAGAATCAAGATCTAGGATACCTGCAGACAGGTGCCTGTTTGTGTGGAGACAGTCTGTTTGAAACTGTGTTCCTCAGCGCCCGCTCTTTCTCCCCGTCGCTCCACACGCCTGGGAGTCCCTTTCTTTCTCTCCACAAGCACGTGTGTTGACTTCGTCGCACATGTGCATCTGCACAAGCGTTGAGCTCAGCAGAGTGTGTCTCTTGACACTTGATGTGCGTTGGCTGTGTCTGCGTGCTCCAGTGAAGAGAGAAACGGGAAATCATCTTGGTAGAGGCAACAAAGCAAAAGCGAGGCAGGATTGACATCTGCTCAACAGAGACGGATTCCCTGCGCTGACACAGTTCACAGTTACACGAGAAGCAATCTGAGCGGTCCATCGACCGGAGACGTGTTTCCCAAGAGGTCGTTTAGCGAGTGAACAGCAGTGTGCGCGACTTTCAGGAGTGTGCCTGGAAAGTGCCAGAATCACCAGAGCATCTGTGCAAAAGCTGCTGCCTCTGTGACCGCATTGAGGCACGTTCCCGTGTCTCCGAGTACATAGACGGCTCTTCCGCGTTCACTCCGAGGGAAACGGTCCGCTATTGCTTCTGTGCGTACAGACGCGATTCCCTTGTCTCTTGCGAACACAGGGAACTCTGTGCATCCAAATCTACAGGCTAAGGACGCGTCTGCATATGTTTTGGTGAACAATCGAGTGTGCGTGTTCTGACAGCTGCCTCTATGCAGACGTCTCCACAGAGCCACTTCTGAATGCCCCGCAGCCCAGGACTGAATGGATACACTAACAAGTGCACCGGTGTGAGCAAGCACATATGCAGAAGGACGTCTTTCATCTCACAGAAGCGCGAACGTCTTGCGTTCAAGCACATGGCAGAAACAAGGTGTGAACAGATGAGCTGCTGCTATTTTCTCCGTTCGGCATGCTTCGTTGTAGCTCTCTTGCCGGTCGCCGGCTTAGCGGCTTGCTTTGCGCGACTAGGTCTGCGGAGAGAAGGAGATAGCGCCGGAAACCTTGCCTTTTGCCTTCTTCGGCGCTGGAACCTGGTTGCTGTGCCTTCTCTTTGTCCATGTGCACACACACGATTCCTCAGCGAAAACCATGCAGAAACCTTACCTCGAGCACCCAGGGATGTGCACCCAGCACCACGTGCACGCACACGCAGCTAGAGAAAAGCACCTACCTTTTCACACACTGATGCCTAAGCAAACGCGTGGCCACACACACGCACACATCCGCAAGCGCGCCTACTCCCATCTATTGAGGGAAAGACGGACGAGCAACGTCCTGACAGGCTTGAGGGGAAAAACGTCCGTTGATGGTTGGCGTACTGCACGCCCGCCTACGGGGCTGCAGGGGAATCCACATTTGGAAGGTACCTGAAGATGTGTGCCTGTTCTTGGAGCTCCGCTAGTAGGGTAGCAAAGACACTCGTAGGCAGTACTGAATGCTGCTCCGTGCTACTTCTCCTCCGCTGGCAAATGCTTCACAGTCGCCCGAGGAAAGACGTTTAACAATCGATCTCCAAGAGAAGCGAAACACATGATGCCATAAGGCGAAAGAATAGCAGGGCATCTCTTCACAAGCTTGTCCCTGATCTATAGCTGAGGGCAAACACTTGTGTGCTTGTGGGAGAGCCTGTGTCTTTCCTGGAAGCGTTTGGGAGTTTTGCTCAGACGCGTGTTTCCTCAAGTTCAAGAATCAAGATCTAGGATACCTGCAGACAGGTGCCTGTTTGTGTGGAGACAGTCTGTTTGAAACTGTGTTCCTCAGCGCCCGCTCTTTCTCCCCGTCGCTCCACACGCCTGGGAGTCCCTTTCTTTCTCTCCACAAGCACGTGTGTTGACTTCGTCGCACATGTGCATCTGCACAAGCGTTGAGCTCAGCAGAGTGTGTCTCTTGACACTTGATGTGCGTTGGCTGTGTCTGCGTGCTCCAGTGAAGAGAGAAACGGGAAATCATCTTGGTAGAGGCAACAAAGCAAAAGCGAGGCAGGATTGACATCTGCTCAACAGAGACGGATTCCCTGCGCTGACACAGTTCACAGTTACACGAGAAGCAATCTGAGCGGTCCATCGACCGGAGACGTGTTTCCCAAGAGGTCGTTTAGCGAGTGAACAGCAGTGTGCGCGACTTTCAGGAGTGTGCCTGGAAAGTGCCAGAATCACCAGAGCACCTGTGCAAAAGCTGCTGCCTCTGTGACCGCATTGAGGCACGTTCCCGTGTCTGCGAGTATATAGACGGCTCTTTCGCGTTCACTCCGAGGGAAACGGTCCGCTATTGCTTCTGTGCGTACAGACGCGATTCCCTTGTCTCTTGCGAACACAGGGAACTCTGTGCATCCAAATCTACAGGCTAAGGACGCGTCTGCATATGTTTTGGTGAACAATCGAGTGTGCGTGTTCTGACAGCTGCCTCTATGCAGACGTCTCCACAGAGCCACTTCTGAATGCCCCGCAGCCCAGGACTGAATGGATACACTAACAAGTGCACCGGTGTGAGCAAGCACATATGCAGAAGGACGTCTTTCATCTCACAGAAGCGCGAACGTCTTGGCGTTCAAGCACATGGCAGAAACAAGGTGTGAACAGATGAGCTGCTGCTATTTTCTCCGTTCGGCATGCTTCGTTGTAGCTCTCTTGCCGGTCGCCGGCTTAGCGGCTTGCTTTGCGCGACTAGGACTGGGGAGTGAAGGAGATAGCGCCGGAAACCTTGCCTTTTGCCTTCTTCGGCGCTGGAACCTGGTTGCTGCGCCTTCTCTTTGTCCATGTGCACACACACGATTCCTCAGCGAAAACCATGCAGAAACCTTACCTCGAGCACCCAGGGATGTGCACCCAGCACCACGTGCACGCACACGCAGCTAGAGAAAAGCACCTACCTTTTCACACACTGATGCCTAAGCAAACGCTTGGCCACACACACGCACACATCCGCAAGCGCGCCTACTCCCATCTATTGAGGGAAAGACGGACGAGCAACGTCCTGACAGGCTTGAGGGGAAAAACGTCCGTTGATGGTTGGCGTACTGCACGCCCGCCTACGGGGCTGCAGGGGAATCCACATTTGGAAGGTACCTGAAGATGTGTGCCTGTTCTTGGAGCTCCGCTAGTAGGGTAGCAAAGACACTCGTAGGCAGTACTGAATGCTGCTCCGTGCTACTTCTCCTCCGCTGGCAAATGCTTCACAGTCGCCGGAGGAAAGACGTTTAACAATCGATCTCCAAGAGAAACGAAACACATGATGCCATAAGGCGAAAGAATAGCAGGGCATCTCTTCACAAGCTTGTCCCTGATCTATAGCTGAGGGCAAACACTTGTGTGCTTGTGGGAGAGCCTGTGTCTTTCCTGGAAGCGTTTGGGAGTTTTGCTCAGACGCGTGTTTCCTCAAGTTCAAGAATCAAGATCTAGGATACCTGCAGACAGGTGCCTGTTTGTGTGGAGACAGTCTGTTTGAAACTGTGTTCCTCAGCGCCCGCTCTTTCTCCCCGTCGCTCCACACGCCTGGGAGTCCCTTTCTTTCTCTCCACAAGCACGTGTGTTGACTTCGTCGCACATGTGCATCTGCACAAGCGTTGAGCTCAGCAGAGTGTGTCTCTTGACACTTGATGTGCGTTGGCTGTGTCTGCGTGCTCCAGTGAAGAGAGAAACGGGAAATCATCTTGGTAGAGGCAACAAAGCAAAAGCGAGGCAGGATTGACATCTGCTCAACAGAGACGGATTCCCTGCGCTGACACAGTTCACAGTTACACGAGAAGCAATCTGAGCGGTCCATCGACCGGAGACGTGTTTCCCAAGAGGTCGTTTAGCGAGTGAACAGCAGTGTGCGCGACTTTCAGGAGTGTGCCTGGAAAGTGCCAGAATCACCAGAGCACCTGTGCAAAAGCTGCTGCCTCTGTGACCGCATTGAGGCACGTTCCCGTGTCTGCGAGTATATAGACGGCTCTTTCGCGTTCACTCCGAGGGAAACGGTCCGCTATTGCTTCTGTGCGTACAGACGCGATTCCCTTGTCTCTTGCGAACACAGGGAACTCTGTGCATCCAAATCTACAGGCTAAGGACGCGTCTGCATATGTTTTGGTGAACAATCGAGTGTGCGTGTTCTGACAGCTGCCTCTATGCAGACGTCTCCACAGAGCCACTTCTGAATGCCCCGCAGCCCAGGACTGAATGGATACACTAACAAGTGCACCGGTGTGAGCAAGCACATATGCAGAAGGACGTCTTTCATCTCACAGAAGCGCGAACGTCTTGGCGTTCAAGCACATGGCAGAAACAAGGTGTGAACAGATGAGCTGCTGCTATTTTCTCCGTTCGGCATGCTTCGTTGTAGCTCTCTTGCCGGTCGCCGGCTTAGCGGCTTGCTTTGCGCGACTAGGACTGGGGAGTGAAGGAGATAGCGCCGGAAACCTTGCCTTTTGCCTTCTTCGGCGCTGGAACCTGGTTGCTGCGCCTTCTCTTTGTCCATGTGCACACACACGATTCCTCAGCGAAAACCATGCAGAAACCTTACCTCGAGCACCCAGGGATGTGCACCCAGCACCACGTGCACGCACACGCAGCTAGAGAAAAGCACCTACCTTTTCACACACTGATGCCTAAGCAAACGCGTGGCCACACACACGCACACATCCGCAAGCGCGCCTACTCCCATCTATTGAGGGAAAGACGGACGAGCAACGTCCTGACAGGCTTGAGGGGAAAAACGTCCGTTGATGGTTGGCGTACTGCACGCCCGCCTACGGGGCTGCAGGGGAATCCACATTTGGAAGGTACCTGAAGATGTGTGCCTGTTCTTGGAGCTCCGCTAGTAGGGTAGCAAAGACACTCGTAGGCAGTACTGAATGCTGCTCCGTGCTACTTCTCCTCCGCTGGCAAATGCTTCACAGTCGCCGGAGGAAAGACGTTTAACAATCGATCTCCAAGAGAAACGAAACACATGATGCCATAAGGCGAAAGAATAGCAGGGCATCTCTTCACAAGCTTGTCCCTGATCTATAGCTGAGGGCAAACACTTGTGTGCTTGTGGGAGAGCCTGTGTCTTTCCTGGAAGCGTTTGGGAGTTTTGCTCAGACGCGTGTTTCCTCAAGTTCAAGAATCAAGATCTAGGATACCTGCAGACAGGTGCCTGTTTGTGTGGAGACAGTCTGTTTGAAACTGTGTTCCTCAGCGCCCGCTCTTTCTCCCTGTCGCTCCACACGCCTGGGAGTCCCTTTCTTTCTCTCCACAAGCACGTGTGTTGACTTCGTCGCACATGTGCATCTGCACAAGCGTTGAGCTCAGCAGAGTGTGTCTCTTGAGACTTGATGTGCGTTGGCTGTGTCTGCGTGCTCCAGTGAAGAGAGAAACGGGAAATCATCTTGGTAGAGGCAACAAAGCAAAAGCGAGGCAGGATTGACATCTGCTCAACAGAGACGGATTCCCTGCGCTGACACAGTTCACAGTTACACGAGAAGCAATCTGAGCGGTCCATCGACCGGAGACGTGTTTCCCAAGAGGTCGTTTAGCGAGTGAACAGCAGTGTGCGCGACTTTCAGGAGTGTGCCTGGAAAGTGCCAGAATCACCAGAGCACCTGTGCAAAAGCTGCTGCCTCTGTGACCGCATTGAGGCACGTTCCCGTGTCTCCGAGTACATAGACGGCTCTTCCGCGTTCACTCCGAGGGAAACGGTCCGCTATTGCTTCTGTGCGTACAGACGCGATTCCCTTGTCTCTTGCGAACACAGGGAACTCTGTGCATCCAAATCTACAGGCTAAGGACGCGTCTGCATATGTTTTGGTGAACAATCGAGTGTGCGTGTTCTGACAGCTGCCTCTATGCAGACGTCTCCACAGAGCCACTTCTGAATGCCCCGCAGCCCAGGACTGAATGGATACACTAACAAGTGCACCGGTGTGAGCAACCACATATGCAGAAGGACGTCTTTCATCTCACAGAAGCACGAACGTCTTGGCGTTCAAGCACATGGCAGAAACAAGGTGTGAACAGATGCGCTGCTGCTATTTTCTCCGTTCGGCATGCTTCGTTGTAGCTCTCTTGCCGGTCGCCGGCTTAGCGGCTTGCTTTGCGCGACTAGGTCTGCGGAGAGAAGGAGATAGCGCCGGAAACCTTGCCTTTTGCCTTCTTCGGCGCTGGAACCTGGTTGCTGCGCCTTCTCTTTGTCCATGTGCACACACACGATTCCTCAGCGAAAACCATGCAGAAACCTTTCCACCACACCCAGGGATGTGCACCCAGCACCACGTGCACGCACACGCAGCTAGAGAAAAGCACCTACCTTTTCACACACTGATGCCTAAGCAAACGCGTGGCCACACACACGCACACATCCGCAAGCGCGCCTACTCCCATCTATTGAGGGAAAGACGGACGAGCAACGTCCTGACAGGCTTGAGGGGAAAAACGTCCGTTGATGGTTGGCGTACTGCACGCCCGCCTACGGGGCTGCAGGGGAATCCACATTTGGAAGGTACCTGAAGATGTGTGCCTGTTCTTGGAGCTCCGCTAGTAGGGTAGCAAAGACACTCGTAGGCAGTACTGAATGCTGCTCCGTGCTACTTCTCCTCCGCTGGCAACTGCTTCACAGTCGCCCGAGGAAAGACGTTTAACAATCGATCTCCAAGAGAAACGAAACACATGATGCCATAAGGCGAAAGAATAGCAGGGCATCTCTTCACAAGCTTGTCCCTGATCTATAGCTGAGGGCAAACACTTGTGTGCTTGTGGGAGAGCCTGTGTCTTTCCTGGAAGCGTTTGGGAGTTTTGCTCAGACGCGTGTTTCCTCAAGTTCAAGAATCAAGATCTAGGATACCTGCAGACAGGTGCCTGTTTGTGTGGAGACAGTCTGTTTGAAACTGTGTTCCTCAGCGCCCGCTCTTTCTCCCCGTCGCTCCACACGCCTGGGAGTCCCTTTCTTTCTCTCCACAAGCACGTGTGTTGACTTCGTCGCACATGTGCATCTGCACAAGCGTTGAGCTCAGCAGAGTGTGTCTCTTGACACTTGATGTGCGTTGGCTGTGTCTGCGTGCTCCAGTGAAGAGAGAAACGGGAAATCATCTTGGTAGAGGCAACAAAGCAAAAGCGAGGCAGGATTGACATCTGCTCAACAGAGACGGATTCCCTGCGCTGACACAGTTCACAGTTACACGAGAAGCAATCTGAGCGGTCCATCGACCGGAGACGTGTTTCCCAAGAGGTCGTTTAGCGAGTGAACAGCAGTGTGCGCGACTTTCAGGAGTGTGCCTGGAAAGTGCCAGAATCACCAGAGCACCTGTGCAAAAGCTGCTGCCTCTGTGACCGCATTGAGGCACGTTCCCGTGTCTGCGAGTATATAGACGGCTCTTTCGCGTTCACTCCGAGGGAAACGGTCCGCTATTGCTTCTGTGCGTACAGACGCGATTCCCTTGTCTCTTGCGAACACAGGGAACTCTGTGCATCCAAATCTACAGGCTAAGGACGCGTCTGCATATGTTTTGGTGAACAATCGAGTGTGCGTGTTCTGACAGCTGCCTCTATGCAGACGTCTCCACAGAGCCACTTCTGAATGCCCCGCAGCCCAGGACTGAATGGATACACTAACAAGTGCACCGGTGTGAGCAACCACATATGCAGAAGGACGTCTTTCATCTCACAGAAGCGCGAACGTCTTGGCGTTCAAGCACATGGCAGAAACAAGGTGTGAACAGATGAGCTGCTGCTATTTTCTCCGTTCGGCATGCTTCGTTGTAGCTCTCTTGCCGGTCGCCGGCTTAGCGGCTTGCTTTGCGCGACTAGGACTGGGGAGTGAAGGAGATAGCGCCGGAAACCTTGCCTTTTGCCTTCTTCGGCGCTGGAACCTGGTTGCTGCGCCTTCTCTTTGTCCATGTGCACACACACGATTCCTCAGCGAAAACCATGCAGAAACCTTACCTCGAGCACCCAGGGATGTGCACCCAGCACCACGTGCACGCACACGCAGCTAGAGAAAAGCACCTACCTTTTCACACACTGATGCCTAAGCAAACGCGTGGCCACACACACGCACACATCCGCAAGCGCGCCTACTCCCATCTATTGAGGGAAAGACGGACGAGCAACGTCCTGACAGGCTTGAGGGGAAAAACGTCCGTTGATGGTTGGCGTACTGCACGCCCGCCTACGGGGCTGCAGGGGAATCCACATTTGGAAGGTACCTGAAGATGTGTGCCTGTTCTTGGAGCTCCGCTAGTAGGGTAGCAAAGACACTCGTAGGCAGTACTGAATGCTGCTCCGTGCTACTTCTCCTCCGCTGGCAAATGCTTCACAGTCGCCGGAGGAAAGACGTTTAACAATCGATCTCCAAGAGAAACGAAACACATGATGCCATAAGGCGAAAGAATAGCAGGGCATCTCTTCACAAGCTTGTCCCTGATCTATAGCTGAGGGCAAACACTTGTGTGCTTGTGGGAGAGCCTGTGTCTTTCCTGGAAGCGTTTGGGAGTTTTGCTCAGACGCGTGTTTCCTCAAGTTCAAGAATCAAGATCTAGGATACCTGCAGACAGGTGCCTGTTTGTGTGGAGACAGTCTGTTTGAAACTGTGTTCCTCAGCGCCCGCTCTTTCTCCCCGTCGCTCCACACGCCTGGGAGTCCCTTTCTTTCTCTCCACAAGCACGTGTGTTGACTTCGTCGCACATGTGCATCTGCACAAGCGTTGAGCTCAGCAGAGTGTGTCTCTTGACACTTGATGTGCGTTGGCTGTGTCTGCGTGCTCCAGTGAAGAGAGAAACGGGAAATCATCTTGGTAGAGGCAACAAAGCAAAAGCGAGGCAGGATTGACATCTGCTCAACAGAGACGGATTCCCTGCGCTGACACAGTTCACAGTTACACGAGAAGCAATCTGAGCGGTCCATCGACCGGAGACGTGTTTCCCAAGAGGTCGTTTAGCGAGTGAACAGCAGTGTGCGCGACTTTCAGGAGTGTGCCTGGAAAGTGCCAGAATCACCAGAGCACCTGTGCAAAAGCTGCTGCCTCTGTGACCGCATTGAGGCACGTTCCCGTGTCTGCGAGTATATAGACGGCTCTTTCGCGTTCACTCCGAGGGAAACGGTCCGCTATTGCTTCTGTGCGTACAGACGCGATTCCCTTGTCTCTTGCGAACACAGGGAACTCTGTGCATCCAAATCTACAGGCTAAGGACGCGTCTGCATATGTTTTGGTGAACAATCGAGTGTGCGTGTTCTGACAGCTGCCTCTATGCAGACGTCTCCACAGAGCCACTTCTGAATGCCCCGCAGCCCAGGACTGAATGGATACACTAACAAGTGCACCGGTGTGAGCAAGCACATATGCAGAAGGACGTCTTTCATCTCACAGAAGCGCGAACGTCTTGGCGTTCAAGCACATGGCAGAAACAAGGTGTGAACAGATGAGCTGCTGCTATTTTCTCCGTTCGGCATGCTTCGTTGTAGCTCTCTTGCCGGTCGCCGGCTTAGCGGCTTGCTTTGCGCGACTAGGACTGGGGAGTGAAGGAGATAGCGCCGGAAACCTTGCCTTTTGCCTTCTTCGGCGCTGGAACCTGGTTGCTGCGCCTTCTCTTTGTCCATGTGCACACACACGATTCCTCAGCGAAAACCATGCAGAAACCTTACCTCGAGCACCCAGGGATGTGCACCCAGCACCACGTGCACGCACACGCAGCTAGAGAAAAGCACCTACCTTTTCACACACTGATGCCTAAGCAAACGCGTGGCCACACACACGCACACATCCGCAAGCGCGCCTACTCCCATCTATTGAGGGAAAGACGGACGAGCAACGTCCTGACAGGCTTGAGGGGAAAAACGTCCGTTGATGGTTGGCGTACTGCACGCCCGCCTACGGGGCTGCAGGGGAATCCACATTTGGAAGGTACCTGAAGATGTGTGCCTGTTCTTGGAGCTCCGCTAGTAGGGTAGCAAAGACACTCGTAGGCAGTACTGAATGCTGCTCCGTGCTACTTCTCCTCCGCTGGCAAATGCTTCACAGTCGCCCGAGGAAAGACGTTTAACAATCGATCTCCAAGAGAAACGAAACACATGATGCCATAAGGCGAAAGAATAGCAGGGCATCTCTTCACAAGCTTGTCCCTGATCTATAGCTGAGGGCAAACACTTGTGTGCTTGTGGGAGAGCCTGTGTCTTTCCTGGAAGCGTTTGGGAGTTTTGCTCAGACGCGTGTTTCCTCAAGTTCAAGAATCAAGATCTAGGATACCTGCAGACAGGTGCCTGTTTGTGTGGAGACAGTCTGTTTGAAACTGTGTTCCTCAGCGCCCGCTCTTTCTCCCCGTCGCTCCACACGCCTGGGAGTCCCTTTCTTTCTCTCCACAAGCACGTGTGTTGACTTCGTCGCACATGTGCATCTGCACAAGCGTTGAGCTCAGCAGAGTGTGTCTCTTGACACTTGATGTGCGTTGGCTGTGTCTGCGTGCTCCAGTGAAGAGAGAAACGGGAAATCATCTTGGTAGAGGCAACAAAGCAAAAGCGAGGCAGGATTGACATCTGCTCAACAGAGACGGATTCCCTGCGCTGACACAGTTCACAGTTACACGAGAAGCAATCTGAGCGGTCCATCGACCGGAGACGTGTTTCCCAAGAGGTCGTTTAGCGAGTGAACAGCAGTGTGCGCGACTTTCAGGAGTGTGCCTGGAAAGTGCCAGAATCACCAGAGCATCTGTGCAAAAGCTGCTGCCTCTGTGACCGCATTGAGGCACGTTCCCGTGTCTGCGAGTATATAGACGGCTCTTTCGCGTTCACTCCGAGGGAAACGGTCCGCTATTGCTTCTGTGCGTACAGACGCGATTCCCTTGTCTCTTGCGAACACAGGGAACTCTGTGCATCCAAATCTACAGGCTAAGGACGCGTCTGCATATGTTTTGGTGAACAATCGAGTGTGCGTGTTCTGACAGCTGCCTCTATGCAGACGTCTCCACAGAGCCACTTCTGAATGCCCCGCAGCCCAGGACTGAATGGATACACTAACAAGTGCACCGGTGTGAGCAACCACATATGCAGAAGGACGTCTTTCATCTCACAGAAGCGCGAACGTCTTGGCGTTCAAGCACATGGCAGAAACAAGGTGTGAACAGATGCGCTGCTGCTATTTTCTCCGTTCGGCATGCTTCGTTGTAGCTCTCTTGCCGGTCGCCGGCTTAGCGGCTTGCTTTGCGCGACTAGGACTGGGGAGTGAAGGAGATAGCGCCGGAAACCTTGCCTTTTGCCTTCTTCGGCGCTGGAACCTGGTTGCTGCGCCTTCTCTTTGTCCATGTGCACACACACGATTCCTCAGCGAAAACCATGCAGAAACCTTACCTCGAGCACCCAGGGATGTGCACCCAGCACCACGTGCACGCACACGCAGCTAGAGAAAAGCACCTACCTTTTCACACACTGATGCCTAAGCAAACGCGTGGCCACACACACGCACACATCCGCAAGCGCGCCTACTCCCATCTATTGAGGGAAAGACGGACGAGCAACGTCCTGACAGGCTTGAGGGGAAAAACGTCCGTTGATGGTTGGCGTACTGCACGCCCGCCTACGGGGCTGCAGGGGAATCCACATTTGGAAGGTACCTGAAGATGTGTGCCTGTTCTTGGAGCTCCGCTAGTAGGGTAGCAAAGACACTCGTAGGCAGTACTGAATGCTGCTCCGTGCTACTTCTCCTCCGCTGGCAACTGCTTCACAGTCGCCCGAGGAAAGACGTTTAACAATCGATCTCCAAGAGAAACGAAACACATGATGCCATAAGGCGAAAGAATAGCAGGGCATCTCTTCACAAGCTTGTCCCTGATCTATAGCTGAGGGCAAACACTTGTGTGCTTGTGGGAGAGCCTGTGTCTTTCCTGGAAGCGTTTGGGAGTTTTGCTCAGACGCGTGTTTCCTCAAGTTCAAGAATCAAGATCTAGGATACCTGCAGACAGGTGCCTGTTTGTGTGGAGACAGTCTGTTTGAAACTGTGTTCCTCAGCGCCCGCTCTTTCTCCCCGTCGCTCCACACGCCTGGGAGTCCCTTTCTTTCTCTCCACAAGCACGTGTGTTGACTTCGTCGCACATGTGCATCTGCACAAGCGTTGAGCTCAGCAGAGTGTGTCTCTTGACACTTGATGTGCGTTGGCTGTGTCTGCGTGCTCCAGTGAAGAGAGAAACGGGAAATCATCTTGGTAGAGGCAACAAAGCAAAAGCGAGGCAGGATTGACATCTGCTCAACAGAGACGGATTCCCTGCACTGACACAGTTCACAGTTACACGAGAAGCAATCTGAGCGGTCCATCGACCGGAGACGTGTTTCCCAAGAGGTCGTTTAGCGAGTGAACAGCAGTGTGCGCGACTTTCAGGAGTGTGCCTGGAAAGTGCCAGAATCACCAGAGCATCTGTGCAAAAGCTGCTGCCTCTGTGACCGCATTGAGGCACGTTCCCGTGTCTCCGAGTACATAGACGGCTCTTCCGCGTTCACTCCGAGGGAAACGGTCCGCTATTGCTTCTGTGCGTACAGACGCGATTCCCTTGTCTCTTGCGAACACAGGGAACTCTGTGCATCCAAATCTACAGGCTAAGGACGCGTCTGCATATGTTTTGGTGAACAATCGAGTGTGCGTGTTCTGACAGCTGCCTCTATGCAGACGTCTCCACAGAGCCACTTCTGAATGCCCCGCAGCCCAGGACTGAATGGATACACTAACAAGTGCACCGGTGTGAGCAAGCACATATGCAGAAGGACGTCTTTCATCTCACAGAAGCGCGAACGTCTTGGCGTTCAAGCACATGGCAGAAACAAGGTGTGAACAGATGAGCTGCTGCTATTTTCTCCGTTCGGCATGCTTCGTTGTAGCTCTCTTGCCGGTCGCCGGCTTAGCGGCTTGCTTTGCGCGACTAGGACTGGGGAGTGAAGGAGATAGCGCCGGAAACCTTGCCTTTTGCCTTCTTCGGCGCTGGAACCTGGTTGCTGCGCCTTCTCTTTGTCCATGTGCACACACACGATTCCTCAGCGAAAACCATGCAGAAACCTTACCTCGAGCACCCAGGGATGTGCACCCAGCACCACGTGCACGCACACGCAGCTAGAGAAAAGCACCTACCTTTTCACACACTGATGCCTAAGCAAACGCGTGGCCACACACACGCACACATCCGCAAGCGCGCCTACTCCCATCTATTGAGGGAAAGACGGACGAGCAACGTCCTGACAGGCTTGAGGGGAAAAACGTCCGTTGATGGTTGGCGTACTGCACGCCCGCCTACGGGGCTGCAGGGGAATCCACATTTGGAAGGTACCTGAAGATGTGTGCCTGTTCTTGGAGCTCCGCTAGTAGGGTAGCAAAGACACTCGTAGGCAGTACTGAATGCTGCTCCGTGCTACTTCTCCTCCGCTGGCAAATGCTTCACAGTCGCCCGAGGAAAGACGTTTAACAATCGATCTCCAAGAGAAACGAAACACATGATGCCATAAGGCGAAAGAATAGCAGGGCATCTCTTCACAAGCTTGTCCCTGATCTATAGCTGAGGGCAAACACTTGTGTGCTTGTGGGAGAGCCTGTGTCTTTCCTGGAAGCGTTTGGGAGTTTTGCTCAGACGCGTGTTTCCTCAAGTTCAAGAATCAAGATCTAGGATACCTGCAGACAGGTGCCTGTTTGTGTGGAGACAGTCTGTTTGAAACTGTGTTCCTCAGCGCCCGCTCTTTCTCCCCGTCGCTCCACACGCCTGGGAGTCCCTTTCTTTCTCTCCACAAGCACGTGTGTTGACTTCGTCGCACATGTGCATCTGCACAAGCGTTGAGCTCAGCAGAGTGTGTCTCTTGACACTTGATGTGCGTTGGCTGTGTCTGCGTGCTCCAGTGAAGAGAGAAACGGGAAATCATCTTGGTAGAGGCAACAAAGCAAAAGCGAGGCAGGATTGACATCTGCTCAACAGAGACGGATTCCCTGCGCTGACACAGTTCACAGTTACACGAGAAGCAATCTGAGCGGTCCATCGACCGGAGACGTGTTTCCCAAGAGGTCGTTTAGCGAGTGAACAGCAGTGTGCGCGACTTTCAGGAGTGTGCCTGGAAAGTGCCAGAATCACCAGAGCACCTGTGCAAAAGCTGCTGCCTCTGTGACCGCATTGAGGCACGTTCCCGTGTCTGCGAGTATATAGACGGCTCTTTCGCGTTCACTCCGAGGGAAACGGTCCGCTATTGCTTCTGTGCGTACAGACGCGATTCCCTTGTCTCTTGCGAACACAGGGAACTCTGTGCATCCAAATCTACAGGCTAAGGACGCGTCTGCATATGTTTTGGTGAACAATCGAGTGTGCGTGTTCTGACAGCTGCCTCTATGCAGACGTCTCCACAGAGCCACTTCTGAATGCCCCGCAGCCCAGGACTGAATGGATACACTAACAAGTGCACCGGTGTGAGCAAGCACATATGCAGAAGGACGTCTTTCATCTCACAGAAGCGCGAACGTCTTGGCGTTCAAGCACATGGCAGAAACAAGGTGTGAACAGATGAGCTGCTGCTATTTTCTCCGTTCGGCATGCTTCGTTGTAGCTCTCTTGCCGGTCGCCGGCTTAGCGGCTTGCTTTGCGCGACTAGGACTGGGGAGTGAAGGAGATAGCGCCGGAAACCTTGCCTTTTGCCTTCTTCGGCGCTGGAACCTGGTTGCTGCGCCTTCTCTTTGTCCATGTGCACACACACGATTCCTCAGCGAAAACCATGCAGAAACCTTACCTCGAGCACCCAGGGATGTGCACCCAGCACCACGTGCACGCACACGCAGCTAGAGAAAAGCACCTACCTTTTCACACACTGATGCCTAAGCAAACGCTTGGCCACACACACGCACACATCCGCAAGCGCGCCTACTCCCATCTATTGAGGGAAAGACGGACGAGCAACGTCCTGACAGGCTTGAGGGGAAAAACGTCCGTTGATGGTTGGCGTACTGCACGCCCGCCTACGGGGCTGCAGGGGAATCCACATTTGGAAGGTACCTGAAGATGTGTGCCTGTTCTTGGAGCTCCGCTAGTAGGGTAGCAAAGACACTCGTAGGCAGTACTGAATGCTGCTCCGTGCTACTTCTCCTCCGCTGGCAAATGCTTCACAGTCGCCGGAGGAAAGACGTTTAACAATCGATCTCCAAGAGAAACGAAACACATGATGCCATAAGGCGAAAGAATAGCAGGGCATCTCTTCACAAGCTTGTCCCTGATCTATAGCTGAGGGCAAACACTTGTGTGCTTGTGGGAGAGCCTGTGTCTTTCCTGGAAGCGTTTGGGAGTTTTGCTCAGACGCGTGTTTCCTCAAGTTCAAGAATCAAGATCTAGGATACCTGCAGACAGGTGCCTGTTTGTGTGGAGACAGTCTGTTTGAAACTGTGTTCCTCAGCGCCCGCTCTTTCTCCCCGTCGCTCCACACGCCTGGGAGTCCCTTTCTTTCTCTCCACAAGCACGTGTGTTGACTTCGTCGCACATGTGCATCTGCACAAGCGTTGAGCTCAGCAGAGTGTGTCTCTTGACACTTGATGTGCGTTGGCTGTGTCTGCGTGCTCCAGTGAAGAGAGAAACGGGAAATCATCTTGGTAGAGGCAACAAAGCAAAAGCGAGGCAGGATTGACATCTGCTCAACAGAGACGGATTCCCTGCACTGACACAGTTCACAGTTACACGAGAAGCAATCTGAGCGGTCCATCGACCGGAGACGTGTTTCCCAAGAGGTCGTTTAGCGAGTGAACAGCAGTGTGCGCGACTTTCAGGAGTGTGCCTGGAAAGTGCCAGAATCACCAGAGCATCTGTGCAAAAGCTGCTGCCTCTGTGACCGCATTGAGGCACGTTCCCGTGTCTCCGAGTACATAGACGGCTCTTCCGCGTTCACTCCGAGGGAAACGGTCCGCTATTGCTTCTGTGCGTACAGACGCGATTCCCTTGTCTCTTGCGAACACAGGGAACTCTGTGCATCCAAATCTACAGGCTAAGGACGCGTCTGCATATGTTTTGGTGAACAATCGAGTGTGCGTGTTCTGACAGCTGCCTCTATGCAGACGTCTCCACAGAGCCACTTCTGAATGCCCCGCAGCCCAGGACTGAATGGATACACTAACAAGTGCACCGGTGTGAGCAAGCA
Source organism: Patagioenas fasciata (assembly GCF_037038585.1). Taxonomy (NCBI): domain Eukaryota; kingdom Metazoa; phylum Chordata; class Aves; order Columbiformes; family Columbidae; genus Patagioenas; species Patagioenas fasciata. The sequence goes on from NC_092560.1 coordinate 42,699,908, forward strand.
CATATGCAGAAGGACGTCTTTCATCTCACAGAAGCGCGAACGTCTTGGCGTTCAAGCACATGGCAGAAACAAGGTGTGAACAGATGAGCTGCTGCTATTTTCTCCGTTCGGCATGCTTCGTTGTAGCTCTCTTGCCGGTCGCCGGCTTAGCGGCTTGCTTTGCGCGACTAGGACTGGGGAGTGAAGGAGATAGCGCCGGAAACCTTGCCTTTTGCCTTCTTCGGCGCTGGAACCTGGTTGCTGCGCCTTCTCTTTGTCCATGTGCACACACACGATTCCTCAGCGAAAACCATGCAGAAACCTTACCTCGAGCACCCAGGGATGTGCACCCAGCACCACGTGCACGCACACGCAGCTAGAGAAAAGCACCTACCTTTTCACACACTGATGCCTAAGCAAACGCGTGGCCACACACACGCACACATCCGCAAGCGCGCCTACTCCCATCTATTGAGGGAAAGACGGACGAGCAACGTCCTGACAGGCTTGAGGGGAAAAACGTCCGTTGATGGTTGGCGTACTGCACGCCCGCCTACGGGGCTGCAGGGGAATCCACATTTGGAAGGTACCTGAAGATGTGTGCCTGTTCTTGGAGCTCCGCTAGTAGGGTAGCAAAGACACTCGTAGGCAGTACTGAATGCTGCTCCGTGCTACTTCTCCTCCGCTGGCAAATGCTTCACAGTCGCCCGAGGAAAGACGTTTAACAATCGATCTCCAAGAGAAACGAAACACATGATGCCATAAGGCGAAAGAATAGCAGGGCATCTCTTCACAAGCTTGTCCCTGATCTATAGCTGAGGGCAAACACTTGTGTGCTTGTGGGAGAGCCTGTGTCTTTCCTGGAAGCGTTTGGCAGTTTTGCTCAGACGCGTGTTTCCTCAAGTTCAAGAATCAAGATCTAGGATACCTGCAGACAGGTGCCTGTTTGTGTGGAGACAGTCTGTTTGAAACTGTGTTCCTCAGCGCCCGCTCTTTCTCCCCGTCGCTCCACACGCCTGGGAGTCCCTTTCTTTCTCTCCACAAGCACGTGTGTTGACTTCGTCGCACATGTGCATCTGCACAAGCGTTGAGCTCAGCAGAGTGTGTCTCTTGACACTTGATGTGCGTTGGCTGTGTCTGCGTGCTCCAGTGAAGAGAGAAACGGGAAATCATCTTGGTAGAGGCAACAAAGCAAAAGCGAGGCAGGATTGACATCTGCTCAACAGAGACGGATTCCCTGCGCTGACACAGTTCACAGTTACACGAGAAGCAATCTGAGCGGTCCATCGACCGGAGACGTGTTTCCCAAGAGGTCGTTTAGCGAGTGAACAGCAGTGTGCGCGACTTTCAGGAGTGTGCCTGGAAAGTGCCAGAATCACCAGAGCACCTGTGCAAAAGCTGCTGCCTCTGTGACCGCATTGAGGCACGTTCCCGTGTCTGCGAGTATATAGACGGCTCTTTCGCGTTCACTCCGAGGGAAACGGTCCGCTATTGCTTCTGTGCGTACAGACGCGATTCCCTTGTCTCTTGCGAACACAGGGAACTCTGTGCATCCAAATCTACAGGCTAAGGACGCGTCTGCATATGTTTTGGTGAACAATCGAGTGTGCGTGTTCTGACAGCTGCCTCTATGCAGACGTCTCCACAGAGCCACTTCTGAATGCCCCGCAGCCCAGGACTGAATGGATACACTAACAAGTGCACCGGTGTGAGCAAGCACATATGCAGAAGGACGTCTTTCATCTCACAGAAGCGCGAACGTCTTGGCGTTCAAGCACATGGCAGAAACAAGGTGTGAACAGATGAGCTGCTGCTATTTTCTCCGTTCGGCATGCTTCGTTGTAGCTCTCTTGCCGGTCGCCGGCTTAGCGGCTTCCTTTGCGCGACTAGGTCTGCGGAGAGAAGGAGATAGCGCCGGAAACCTTGCCTTTTGCCTTCTTCGGCGCTGGAACCTGGTTGCTGCGCCTTCTCTTTGTCCATGTGCACACACACGATTCCTCAGCGAAAACCATGCAGAAACCTTACCTCGAGCACCCAGGGATGTGCACCCAGCACCACGTGCACGCACACGCAGCTAGAGAAAAGCACCTACCTTTTCACACACTGATGCCTAAGCAAACGCGTGGCCACACACACGCACACATCCGCAAGCGCGCCTACTCCCATCTATTGAGGGAAAGACGGACGAGCAACGTCCTGACAGGCTTGAGGGGAAAAACGTCCGTTGATGGTTGGCGTACTGCACGCCCGCCTACGGGGCTGCAGGGGAATCCACATTTGGAAGGTACCTGAAGATGTGTGCCTGTTCTTGGAGCTCCGCTAGTAGGGTAGCAAAGACACTCGTAGGCAGTACTGAATGCTGCTCCGTGCTACTTCTCCTCCGCTGGCAACTGCTTCACAGTCGCCCGAGGAAAGACGTTTAACAATCGATCTCCAAGAGAAACGAAACACATGATGCCATAAGGCGAAAGAATAGCAGGGCATCTCTTCACAAGCTTGTCCCTGATCTATAGCTGAGGGCAAACACTTGTGTGCTTGTGGGAGAGCCTGTGTCTTTCCTGGAAGCGTTTGGGAGTTTTGCTCAGACGCGTGTTTCCTCAAGTTCAAGAATCAAGATCTAGGATACCTGCAGACAGGTGCCTGTTTGTGTGGAGACAGTCTGTTTGAAACTGTGTTCCTCAGCGCCCGCTCTTTCTCCCCGTCGCTCCACACGCCTGGGAGTCCCTTTCTTTCTCTCCACAAGCACGTGTGTTGACTTCGTCGCACATGTGCATCTGCACAAGCGTTGAGCTCAGCAGAGTGTGTCTCTTGACACTTGATGTGCGTTGGCTGTGTCTGCGTGCTCCAGTGAAGAGAGAAACGGGAAATCATCTTGGTAGAGGCAACAAAGCAAAAGCGAGGCAGGATTGACATCTGCTCAACAGAGACGGATTCCCTGCGCTGACACAGTTCACAGTTACACGAGAAGCAATCTGAGCGGTCCATCGACCGGAGACGTGTTTCCCAAGAGGTCGTTTAGCGAGTGAACAGCAGTGTGCGCGACTTTCAGGAGTGTGCCTGGAAAGTGCCAGAATCACCAGAGCACCTGTGCAAAAGCTGCTGCCTCTGTGACCGCATTGAGGCACGTTCCCGTGTCTGCGAGTATATAGACGGCTCTTTCGCGTTCACTCCGAGGGAAACGGTCCGCTATTGCTTCTGTGCGTACAGACGCGATTCCCTTGTCTCTTGCGAACACAGGGAACTCTGTGCATCCAAATCTACAGGCTAAGGACGCGTCTGCATATGTTTTGGTGAACAATCGAGTGTGCGTGTTCTGACAGCTGCCTCTATGCAGACGTCTCCACAGAGCCACTTCTGAATGCCCCGCAGCCCAGGACTGAATGGATACACTAACAAGTGCACCGGTGTGAGCAAGCACATATGCAGAAGGACGTCTTTCATCTCACAGAAGCGCGAACGTCTTGGCGTTCAAGCACATGGCAGAAACAAGGTGTGAACAGATGAGCTGCTGCTATTTTCTCCGTTCGGCATGCTTCGTTGTAGCTCTCTTGCCGGTCGCCGGCTTAGCGGCTTCCTTTGCGCGACTAGGTCTGCGGAGAGAAGGAGATAGCGCCGGAAACCTTGCCTTTTGCCTTCTTCGGCGCTGGAACCTGGTTGCTGCGCCTTCTCTTTGTCCATGTGCACACACACGATTCCTCAGCGAAAACCATGCAGAAACCTTACCTCGAGCACCCAGGGATGTGCACCCAGCACCACGTGCACGCACACGCAGCTAGAGAAAAGCACCTACCTTTTCACACACTGATGCCTAAGCAAACGCGTGGCCACACACACGCACACATCCGCAAGCGCGCCTACTCCCATCTATTGAGGGAAAGACGGACGAGCAACGTCCTGACAGGCTTGAGGGGAAAAACGTCCGTTGATGGTTGGCGTACTGCACGCCCGCCTACGGGGCTGCAGGGGAATCCACATTTGGAAGGTACCTGAAGATGTGTGCCTGTTCTTGGAGCTCCGCTAGTAGGGTAGCAAAGACACTCGTAGGCAGTACTGAATGCTGCTCCGTGCTACTTCTCCTCCGCTGGCAAATGCTTCACAGTCGCCCGAGGAAAGACGTTTAACAATCGATCTCCAAGAGAAACGAAACACATGATGCCATAAGGCGAAAGAATAGCAGGGCATCTCTTCACAAGCTTGTCCCTGATCTATAGCTGAGGGCAAACACTTGTGTGCTTGTGGGAGAGCCTGTGTCTTTCCTGGAAGCGTTTGGGAGTTTTGCTCAGACGCGTGTTTCCTCAAGTTCAAGAATCAAGATCTAGGATACCTGCAGACAGGTGCCTGTTTGTGTGGAGACAGTCTGTTTGAAACTGTGTTCCTCAGCGCCCGCTCTTTCTCCCCGTCGCTCCACACGCCTGGGAGTCCCTTTCTTTCTCTCCACAAGCACGTGTGTTGACTTCGTCGCACATGTGCATCTGCACAAGCGTTGAGCTCAGCAGAGTGTGTCTCTTGACACTTGATGTGCGTTGGCTGTGTCTGCGTGCTCCAGTGAAGAGAGAAACGGGAAATCATCTTGGTAGAGGCAACAAAGCAAAAGCGAGGCAGGATTGACATCTGCTCAACAGAGACGGATTCCCTGCGCTGACACAGTTCACAGTTACACGAGAAGCAATCTGAGCGGTCCATCGACCGGAGACGTGTTTCCCAAGAGGTCGTTTAGCGAGTGAACAGCAGTGTGCGCGACTTTCAGGAGTGTGCCTGGAAAGTGCCAGAATCACCAGAGCATCTGTGCAAAAGCTGCTGCCTCTGTGACCGCATTGAGGCACGTTCCCGTGGCTGCGAGTATATAGACGGCTCTTTCGCGTTCACTCCGAGGGAAACGGTCCGCTATTGCTTCTGTGCGTACAGACGCGATTCCCTTGTCTCTTGCGAACACAGGGAACTCTGTGCATCCAAATCTACAGGCTAAGGACGCGTCTGCATATGTTTTGGTGAACAATCGAGTGTGCGTGTTCTGACAGCTGCCTCTATGCAGACGTCTCCACAGAGCCACTTCTGAATGCCCCGCAGCCCAGGACTGAATGGATACACTAACAAGTGCACCGGTGTGAGCAACCACATATGCAGAAGGACGTCTTTCATCTCACAGAAGCGCGAACGTCTTGGCGTTCAAGCACATGGCAGAAACAAGGTGTGAACAGATGCGCTGCTGCTATTTTCTCCGTTCGGCATGCTTCGTTGTAGCTCTCTTGCCGGTCGCCGGCTTAGCGGCTTGCTTTGCGCGACTAGGACTGGGGAGTGAAGGAGATAGCGCCGGAAACCTTGCCTTTTGCCTTCTTCGGCGCTGGAACCTGGTTGCTGCGCCTTCTCTTTGTCCATGTGCACACACACGATTCCTCAGCGAAAACCATGCAGAAACCTTACCTCGAGCACCCAGGGATGTGCACCCAGCACCACGTGCACGCACACGCAGCTAGAGAAAAGCACCTACCTTTTCACACACTGATGCCTAAGCAAACGCGTGGCCACACACACGCACACATCCGCAAGCGCGCCTTCTCCCATCTATTGAGGGAAAGACGGACGAGCAACGTCCTGACAGGCTTGAGGGGAAAAACGTCCGTTGATGGTTGGCGTACTGCACGCCCGCCTACGGGGCTGCAGGGGAATCCACATTTGGAAGGTACCTGAAGATGTGTGCCTGTTCTTGGAGCTCCGCTAGTAGGGTAGCAAAGACACTCGTAGGCAGTACTGAATGCTGCTCCGTGCTACTTCTCCTCCGCTGGCAACTGCTTCACAGTCGCCCGAGGAAAGACGTTTAACAATCGATCTCCAAGAGAAACGAAACACATGATGCCATAAGGCGAAAGAATAGCAGGGCATCTCTTCACAAGCTTGTCCCTGATCTATAGCTGAGGGCAAACACTTGTGTGCTTGTGGGAGAGCCTGTGTCTTTCCTGGAAGCGTTTGGGAGTTTTGCTCAGACGCGTGTTTCCTCAAGTTCAAGAATCAAGATCTAGGATACCTGCAGACAGGTGCCTGTTTGTGTGGAGACAGTCTGTTTGAAACTGTGTTCCTCAGCGCCCGCTCTTTCTCCCCGTCGCTCCACACGCCTGGGAGTCCCTTTCTTTCTCTCCACAAGCACGTGTGTTGACTTCGTCGCACATGTGCATCTGCACAAGCGTTGAGCTCAGCAGAGTGTGTCTCTTGACACTTGATGTGCGTTGGCTGTGTCTGCGTGCTCCAGTGAAGAGAGAAACGGGAAATCATCTTGGTAGAGGCAACAAAGCAAAAGCGAGGCAGGATTGACATCTGCTCAACAGAGACGGATTCCCTGCACTGACACAGTTCACAGTTACACGAGAAGCAATCTGAGCGGTCCATCGACCGGAGACGTGTTTCCCAAGAGGTCGTTTAGCGAGTGAACAGCAGTGTGCGCGACTTTCAGGAGTGTGCCTGGAAAGTGCCAGAATCACCAGAGCATCTGTGCAAAAGCTGCTGCCTCTGTGACCGCATTGAGGCACGTTCCCGTGTCTCCGAGTACATAGACGGCTCTTCCGCGTTCACTCCGAGGGAAACGGTCCGCTATTGCTTCTGTGCGTACAGACGCGATTCCCTTGTCTCTTGCGAACACAGGGAACTCTGTGCATCCAAATCTACAGGCTAAGGACGCGTCTGCATATGTTTTGGTGAACAATCGAGTGTGCGTGTTCTGACAGCTGCCTCTATGCAGACGTCTCCACAGAGCCACTCCTGAATGCCCCGCAGCCCAGGACTGAATGGATACACTAACAAGTGCACCGGTGTGAGCAAGCACATATGCAGAAGGACGTCTTTCATCTCACAGAAGCGCGAACGTCTTGGCGTTCAAGCACATGGCAGAAACAAGGTGTGAACAGATGAGCTGCTGCTATTTTCTCCGTTCGGCATGCTTCGTTGTAGCTCTCTTGCCGGTCGCCGGCTTAGCGGCTTGCTTTGCGCGACTAGGACTGGGGAGTGAAGGAGATAGCGCCGGAAACCTTGCCTTTTGCCTTCTTCGGCGCTGGAACCTGGTTGCTGCGCCTTCTCTTTGTCCATGTGCACACACACGATTCCTCAGCGAAAACCATGCAGAAACCTTACCTCGAGCACCCAGGGATGTGCACCCAGCACCACGTGCACGCACACGCAGCTAGAGAAAAGCACCTACCTTTTCACACACTGATGCCTAAGCAAACGCGTGGCCACACACACGCACACATCCGCAAGCGCGCCTACTCCCATCTATTGAGGGAAAGACGGACGAGCAACGTCCTGACAGGCTTGAGGGGAAAAACGTCCGTTGATGGTTGGCGTACTGCACGCCCGCCTACGGGGCTGCAGGGGAATCCACATTTGGAAGGTACCTGAAGATGTGTGCCTGTTCTTGGAGCTCCGCTAGTAGGGTAGCAAAGACACTCGTAGGCAGTACTGAATGCTGCTCCGTGCTACTTCTCCTCCGCTGGCAAATGCTTCACAGTCGCCCGAGGAAAGACGTTTAACAATCGATCTCCAAGAGAAACGAAACACATGATGCCATAAGGCGAAAGAATAGCAGGGCATCTCTTCACAAGCTTGTCCCTGATCTATAGCTGAGGGCAAACACTTGTGTGCTTGTGGGAGAGCCTGTGTCTTTCCTGGAAGCGTTTGGGAGTTTTGCTCAGACGCGTGTTTCCTCAAGTTCAAGAATCAAGATCTAGGATACCTGCAGACAGGTGCCTGTTTGTGTGGAGACAGTCTGTTTGAAACTGTGTTCCTCAGCGCCCGCTCTTTCTCCCCGTCGCTCCACACGCCTGGGAGTCCCTTTCTTTCTCTCCACAAGCACGTGTGTTGACTTCGTCGCACATGTGCATCTGCACAAGCGTTGAGCTCAGCAGAGTGTGTCTCTTGACACTTGATGTGCGTTGGCTGTGTCTGCGTGCTCCAGTGAAGAGAGAAACGGGAAATCATCTTGGTAGAGGCAACAAAGCAAAAGCGAGGCAGGATTGACATCTGCTCAACAGAGACGGATTCCCTGCGCTGACACAGTTCACAGTTACACGAGAAGCAATCTGAGCGGTCCATCGACCGGAGACGTGTTTCCCAAGAGGTCGTTTAGCGAGTGAACAGCAGTGTGCGCGACTTTCAGGAGTGTGCCTGGAAAGTGCCAGAATCACCAGAGCACCTGTGCAAAAGCTGCTGCCTCTGTGACCGCATTGAGGCACGTTCCCGTGTCTGCGAGTATATAGACGGCTCTTTCGCGTTCACTCCGAGGGAAACGGCCCGCTATTGCTTCTGTGCGTACAGACGCGATTCCCTTGTCTCTTGCGAACACAGGGAACTCTGTGCATCCAAATCTACAGGCTAAGGACGCGTCTGCATATGTTTTGGTGAACAATCGAGTGTGCGTGTTCTGACAGCTGCCTCTATGCAGACGTCTCCACAGAGCCACTTCTGAATGCCCCGCAGCCCAGGACTGAATGGATACACTAACAAGTGCACCGGTGTGAGCAACCACATATGCAGAAGGACGTCTTTCATCTCACAGAAGCGCGAACGTCTTGGCGTTCAAGCACATGGCAGAAACAAGGTGTGAACAGATGAGCTGCTGCTATTTTCTCCGTTCGGCATGCTTCGTTGTAGCTCTCTTGCCGGTCGCCGGCTTAGCGGCTTCCTTTGCGCGACTAGGTCTGCGGAGAGAAGGAGATAGCGCCGGAAACCTTGCCTTTTGCCTTCTTCGGCGCTGGAACCTGGTTGCTGCGCCTTCTCTTTGTCCATGTGCACACACACGATTCCTCAGCGAAAACCATGCAGAAACCTTACCTCGAGCACCCAGGGATGTGCACCCAGCACCACGTGCACGCACACGCAGCTAGAGAAAAGCACCTACCTTTTCACACACTGATGCCTAAGCAAACGCGTGGCCACACACACGCACACATCCGCAAGCGCGCCTACTCCCATCTATTGAGGGAAAGACGGACGAGCAACGTCCTGACAGGCTTGAGGGGAAAAACGTCCGTTGATGGTTGGCGTACTGCACGCCCGCCTACGGGGCTGCAGGGGAATCCACATTTGGAAGGTACCTGAAGATGTGTGCCTGTTCTTGGAGCTCCGCTAGTAGGGTAGCAAAGACACTCGTAGGCAGTACTGAATGCTGCTCCGTGCTACTTCTCCTCCGCTGGCAAATGCTTCACAGTCGCCCGAGGAAAGACGTTTAACAATCGATCTCCAAGAGAAACGAAACACATGATGCCATAAGGCGAAAGAATAGCAGGGCATCTCTTCACAAGCTTGTCCCTGATCTATAGCTGAGGGCAAACACTTGTGTGCTTGTGGGAGAGCCTGTGTCTTTCCTGGAAGCGTTTGGGAGTTTTGCTCAGACGCGTGTTTCCTCAAGTTCAAGAATCAAGATCTAGGATACCTGCAGACAGGTGCCTGTTTGTGTGGAGACAGTCTGTTTGAAACTGTGTTCCTCAGCGCCCGCTCTTTCTCCCCGTCGCTCCACACGCCTGGGAGTCCCTTTCTTTCTCTCCACAAGCACGTGTGTTGACTTCGTCGCACATGTGCATCTGCACAAGCGTTGAGCTCAGCAGAGTGTGTCTCTTGACACTTGATGTGCGTTGGCTGTGTCTGCGTGCTCCAGTGAAGAGAGAAACGGGAAATCATCTTGGTAGAGGCAACAAAGCAAAAGCGAGGCAGGATTGACATCTGCTCAACAGAGACGGATTCCCTGCGCTGACACAGTTCACAGTTACACGAGAAGCAATCTGAGCGGTCCATCGACCGGAGACGTGTTTCCCAAGAGGTCGTTTAGCGAGTGAACAGCAGTGTGCGCGACTTTCAGGAGTGTGCCTGGAAAGTGCCAGAATCACCAGAGCATCTGTGCAAAAGCTGCTGCCTCTGTGACCGCATTGAGGCACGTTCCCGTGTCTCCGAGTACATAGACGGCTCTTCCGCGTTCACTCCGAGGGAAACGGTCCGCTATTGCTTCTGTGCGTACAGACGCGATTCCCTTGTCTCTTGCGAACACAGGGAACTCTGTGCATCCAAATCTACAGGCTAAGGACGCGTCTGCATATGTTTTGGTGAACAATCGAGTGTGCGTGTTCTGACAGCTGCCTCTATGCAGACGTCTCCACAGAGCCACTTCTGAATGCCCCGCAGCCCAGGACTGAATGGATACACTAACAAGTGCACCGGTGTGAGCAAGCACATATGCAGAAGGACGTCTTTCATCTCACAGAAGCGCGAACGTCTTGCGTTCAAGCACATGGCAGAAACAAGGTGTGAACAGATGAGCTGCTGCTATTTTCTCCGTTCGGCATGCTTCGTTGTAGCTCTCTTGCCGGTCGCCGGCTTAGCGGCTTGCTTTGCGCGACTAGGTCTGGGGAGAGAAGGAGATAGCGCCGGAAACCTTGCCTTTTGCCTTCTTCGGCGCTGGAACCTGGTTGCTGTGCCTTCTCTTTGTCCATGTGCACACACACGATTCCTCAGCGAAAACCATGCAGAAACCTTACCTCGAGCACCCAGGGATGTGCACCCAGCACCACGTGCACGCACACGCAGCTAGAGAAAAGCACCTACCTTTTCACACACTGATGCCTAAGCAAACGCGTGGCCACACACACGCACACATCCGCAAGCGCGCCTACTCCCATCTATTGAGGGAAAGACGGACGAGCAACGTCCTGACAGGCTTGAGGGGAAAAACGTCCGTTGATGGTTGGCGTACTGCACGCCCGCCTACGGGGCTGCAGGGGAATCCACATTTGGAAGGTACCTGAAGATGTGTGCCTGTTCTTGGAGCTCCGCTAGTAGGGTAGCAAAGACACTCGTAGGCAGTACTGAATGCTGCTCCGTGCTACTTCTCCTCCGCTGGCAAATGCTTCACAGTCGCCCGAGGAAAGACGTTTAACAATCGATCTCCAAGAGAAGCGAAACACATGATGCCATAAGGCGAAAGAATAGCAGGGCATCTCTTCACAAGCTTGTCCCTGATCTATAGCTGAGGGCAAACACTTGTGTGCTTGTGGGAGAGCCTGTGTCTTTCCTGGAAGCGTTTGGGAGTTTTGCTCAGACGCGTGTTTCCTCAAGTTCAAGAATCAAGATCTAGGATACCTGCAGACAGGTGCCTGTTTGTGTGGAGACAGTCTGTTTGAAACTGTGTTCCTCAGCGCCCGCTCTTTCTCCCCGTCGCTCCACACGCCTGGGAGTCCCTTTCTTTCTCTCCACAAGCACGTGTGTTGACTTCGTCGCACATGTGCATCTGCACAAGCGTTGAGCTCAGCAGAGTGTGTCTCTTGACACTTGATGTGCGTTGGCTGTGTCTGCGTGCTCCAGTGAAGAGAGAAACGGGAAATCATCTTGGTAGAGGCAACAAAGCAAAAGCGAGGCAGGATTGACATCTGCTCAACAGAGACGGATTCCCTGCGCTGACACAGTTCACAGTTACACGAGAAGCAATCTGAGCGGTCCATCGACCGGAGACGTGTTTCCCAAGAGGTCGTTTAGCGAGTGAACAGCAGTGTGCGCGACTTTCAGGAGTGTGCCTGGAAAGTGCCAGAATCACCAGAGCACCTGTGCAAAAGCTGCTGCCTCTGTGACCGCATTGAGGCACGTTCCCGTGTCTGCGAGTATATAGACGGCTCTTTCGCGTTCACTCCGAGGGAAACGGTCCGCTATTGCTTCTGTGCGTACAGACGCGATTCCCTTGTCTCTTGCGAACACAGGGAACTCTGTGCATCCAAATCTACAGGCTAAGGACGCGTCTGCATATGTTTTGGTGAACAATCGAGTGTGCGTGTTCTGACAGCTGCCTCTATGCAGACGTCTCCACAGAGCCACTTCTGAATGCCCCGCAGCCCAGGACTGAATGGATACACTAACAAGTGCACCGGTGTGAGCAACCACATATGCAGAAGGACGTCTTTCATCTCACAGAAGCGCGAACGTCTTGGCGTTCAAGCACATGGCAGAAACAAGGTGTGAACAGATGAGCTGCTGCTATTTTCTCCGTTCGGCATGCTTCGTTGTAGCTCTCTTGCCGGTCGCCGGCTTAGCGGCTTGCTTTGCGCGACTAGGACTGGGGAGTGAAGGAGATAGCGCCGGAAACCTTGCCTTTTGCCTTCTTCGGCGCTGGAACCTGGTTGCTGCGCCTTCTCTTTGTCCATGTGCACACACACGATTCCTCAGCGAAAACCATGCAGAAACCTTACCTCGAGCACCCAGGGATGTGCACCCAGCACCACGTGCACGCACACGCAGCTAGAGAAAAGCACCTACCTTTTCACACACTGATGCCTAAGCAAACGCTTGGCCACACACACGCACACATCCGCAAGCGCGCCTACTCCCATCTATTGAGGGAAAGACGGACGAGCAACGTCCTGACAGGCTTGAGGGGAAAAACGTCCGTTGATGGTTGGCGTACTGCACGCCCGCCTACGGGGCTGCAGGGGAATCCACATTTGGAAGGTACCTGAAGATGTGTGCCTGTTCTTGGAGCTCCGCTAGTAGGGTAGCAAAGACACTCGTAGGCAGTACTGAATGCTGCTCCGTGCTACTTCTCCTCCGCTGGCAAATGCTTCACAGTCGCCGGAGGAAAGACGTTTAACAATCGATCTCCAAGAGAAACGAAACACATGATGCCATAAGGCGAAAGAATAGCAGGGCATCTCTTCACAAGCTTGTCCCTGATCTATAGCTGAGGGCAAACACTTGTGTGCTTGTGGGAGAGCCTGTGTCTTTCCTGGAAGCGTTTGGGAGTTTTGCTCAGACGCGTGTTTCCTCAAGTTCAAGAATCAAGATCTAGGATACCTGCAGACAGGTGCCTGTTTGTGTGGAGACAGTCTGTTTGAAACTGTGTTCCTCAGCGCCCGCTCTTTCTCCCCGTCGCTCCACACGCCTGGGAGTCCCTTTCTTTCTCTCCACAAGCACGTGTGTTGACTTCGTCGCACATGTGCATCTGCACAAGCGTTGAGCTCAGCAGAGTGTGTCTCTTGACACTTGATGTGCGTTGGCTGTGTCTGCGTGCTCCAGTGAAGAGAGAAACGGGAAATCATCTTGGTAGAGGCAACAAAGCAAAAGCGAGGCAGGATTGACATCTGCTCAACAGAGACGGATTCCCTGCGCTGACACAGTTCACAGTTACACGAGAAGCAATCTGAGCGGTCCATCGACCGGAGACGTGTTTCCCAAGAGGTCGTTTAGCGAGTGAACAGCAGTGTGCGCGACTTTCAGGAGTGTGCCTGGAAAGTGCCAGAATCACCAGAGCACCTGTGCAAAAGCTGCTGCCTCTGTGACCGCATTGAGGCACGTTCCCGTGTCTGCGAGTATATAGACGGCTCTTTCGCGTTCACTCCGAGGGAAACGGTCCGCTATTGCTTCTGTGCGTACAGACGCGATTCCCTTGTCTCTTGCGAACACAGGGAACTCTGTGCATCCAAATCTACAGGCTAAGGACGCGTCTGCATATGTTTTGGTGAACAATCGAGTGTGCGTGTTCTGACAGCTGCCTCTATGCAGACGTCTCCACAGAGCCACTTCTGAATGCCCCGCAGCCCAGGACTGAATGGATACACTAACAAGTGCACCGGTGTGAGCAACCACATATGCAGAAGGACGTCTTTCATCTCACAGAAGCGCGAACGTCTTGGCGTTCAAGCACATGGCAGAAACAAGGTGTGAACAGATGAGCTGCTGCTATTTTCTCCGTTCGGCATGCTTCGTTGTAGCTCTCTTGCCGGTCGCCGGCTTAGCGGCTTGCTTTGCGCGACTAGGACTGGGGAGTGAAGGAGATAGCGCCGGAAACCTTGCCTTTTGCCTTCTTCGGCGCTGGAACCTGGTTGCTGCGCCTTCTCTTTGTCCATGTGCACACACACGATTCCTCAGCGAAAACCATGCAGAAACCTTACCTCGAGCACCCAGGGATGTGCACCCAGCACCACGTGCACGCACACGCAGCTAGAGAAAAGCACCTACCTTTTCACACACTGATGCCTAAGCAAACGCTTGGCCACACACACGCACACATCCGCAAGCGCGCCTACTCCCATCTATTGAGGGAAAGACGGACGAGCAACGTCCTGACAGGCTTGAGGGGAAAAACGTCCGTTGATGGTTGGCGTACTGCACGCCCGCCTACGGGGCTGCAGGGGAATCCACATTTGGAAGGTACCCGAAGATGTGTGCCTGTTCTTGGAGCTCCGCTAGTAGGGTAGCAAAGACACTCGTAGGCAGTACTGAATGCTGCTCCGTGCTACTTCTCCTCCGCTGGCAAATGCTTCACAGTCGCCGGAGGAAAGACGTTTAACAATCGATCTCCAAGAGAAACGAAACACATGATGCCATAAGGCGAAAGAATAGCAGGGCATCTCTTCACAAGCTTGTCCCTGATCTATAGCTGAGGGCAAACACTTGTGTGCTTGTGGGAGAGCCTGTGTCTTTCCTGGAAGCGTTTGGGAGTTTTGCTCAGACGCGTGTTTCCTCAAGTTCAAGAATCAAGATCTAGGATACCTGCAGACAGGTGCCTGTTTGTGTGGAGACAGTCTGTTTGAAACTGTGTTCCTCAGCGCCCGCTCTTTCTCCCCGTCGCTCCACACGCCTGGGAGTCCCTTTCTTTCTCTCCACAAGCACGTGTGTTGACTTCGTCGCACATGTGCATCTGCACAAGCGTTGAGCTCAGCAGAGTGTGTCTCTTGACACTTGATGTGCGTTGGCTGTGTCTGCGTGCTCCAGTGAAGAGAGAAACGGGAAATCATCTTGGTAGAGGCAACAAAGCAAAAGCGAGGCAGGATTGACATCTGCTCAACAGAGACGGATTCCCTGCGCTGACACAGTTCACAGTTACACGAGAAGCAATCTGAGCGGTCCATCGACCGGAGACGTGTTTCCCAAGAGGTCGTTTAGCGAGTGAACAGCAGTGTGCGCGACTTTCAGGAGTGTGCCTGGAAAGTGCCAGAATCACCAGAGCACCTGTGCAAAAGCTGCTGCCTCTGTGACCGCATTGAGGCACGTTCCCGTGTCTGCGAGTATATAGACGGCTCTTTCGCGTTCACTCCGAGGGAAACGGTCCGCTATTGCTTCTGTGCGTACAGACGCGATTCCCTTGTCTCTTGCGAACACAGGGAACTCTGTGCATCCAAATCTACAGGCTAAGGACGCGTCTGCATATGTTTTGGTGAACAATCGAGTGTGCGTGTTCTGACAGCTGCCTCTATGCAGACGTCTCCACAGAGCCACTTCTGAATGCCCCGCAGCCCAGGACTGAATGGATACACTAACAAGTGCACCGGTGTGAGCAAGCACATATGCAGAAGGACGTCTTTCATCTCACAGAAGCGCGAACGTCTTGGCGTTCAAGCACATGGCAGAAACAAGGTGTGAACAGATGAGCTGCTGCTATTTTCTCCGTTCGGCATGCTTCGTTGTAGCTCTCTTGCCGGTCGCCGGCTTAGCGGCTTGCTTTGCGCGACTAGGACTGGGGAGTGAAGGAGATAGCGCCGGAAACCTTGCCTTTTGCCTTCTTCGGCGCTGGAACCTGGTTGCTGCGCCTTCTCTTTGTCCATGTGCACACACACGATTCCTCAGCGAAAACCATGCAGAAACCTTACCTCGAGCACCCAGGGATGTGCACCCAGCACCACGTGCACGCACACGCAGCTAGAGAAAAGCACCTACCTTTTCACACACTGATGCCTAAGCAAACGCTTGGCCACACACACGCACACATCCGCAAGCGCGCCTACTCCCATCTATTGAGGGAAAGACGGACGAGCAACGTCCTGACAGGCTTGAGGGGAAAAACGTCCGTTGATGGTTGGCGTACTGCACGCCCGCCTACGGGGCTGCAGGGGAATCCACATTTGGAAGGTACCTGAAGATGTGTGCCTGTTCTTGGAGCTCCGCTAGTAGGGTAGCAAAGACACTCGTAGGCAGTACTGAATGCTGCTCCGTGCTACTTCTCCTCCGCTGGCAAATGCTTCACAGTCGCCGGAGGAAAGACGTTTAACAATCGATCTCCAAGAGAAACGAAACACATGATGCCATAAGGCGAAAGAATAGCAGGGCATCTCTTCACAAGCTTGTCCCTGATCTATAGCTGAGGGCAAACACTTGTGTGCTTGTGGGAGAGCCTGTGTCTTTCCTGGAAGCGTTTGGGAGTTTTGCTCAGACGCGTGTTTCCTCAAGTTCAAGAATCAAGATCTAGGATACCTGCAGACAGGTGCCTGTTTGTGTGGAGACAGTCTGTTTGAAACTGTGTTCCTCAGCGCCCGCTCTTTCTCCCCGTCGCTCCACACGCCTGGGAGTCCCTTTCTTTCTCTCCACAAGCACGTGTGTTGACTTCGTCGCACATGTGTATCTGCACAAGCGTTGAGCTCAGCAGAGTGTGTCTCTTGACACTTGATGTGCGTTGGCTGTGTCTGCGTGCTCCAGTGAAGAGAGAAACGGGAAATCATCTTGGTAGAGGCAACAAAGCAAAAGCGAGGCAGGATTGACATCTGCTCAACAGAGACGGATTCCCTGCGCTGACACAGTTCACAGTTACACGAGAAGCAATCTGAGCGGTCCATCGACCGGAGACGTGTTTCCCAAGAGGTCGTTTAGCGAGTGAACAGCAGTGTGCGCGACTTTCAGGAGTGTGCCTGGAAAGTGCCAGAATCACCAGAGCACCTGTGCAAAAGCTGCTGCCTCTGTGACCGCATTGAGGCACGTTCCCGTGTCTGCGAGTATATAGACGGCTCTTTCGCGTTCACTCCGAGGGAAACGGTCCGCTATTGCTTCTGTGCGTACAGACGCGATTCCCTTGTCTCTTGCGAACACAGGGAACTCTGTGCATCCAAATCTACAGGCTAAGGACGCGTCTGCATATGTTTTGGTGAACAATCGAGTGTGCGTGTTCTGACAGCTGCCTCTATGCAGACGTCTCCACAGAGCCACTTCTGAATGCCCCGCAGCCCAGGACTGAATGGATACACTAACAAGTGCACCGGTGTGAGCAAGCACATATGCAGAAGGACGTCTTTCATCTCACAGAAGCGCGAACGTCTTGGCGTTCAAGCACATGGCAGAAACAAGGTGTGAACAGATGAGCTGCTGCTATTTTCTCCGTTCGGCATGCTTCGTTGTAGCTCTCTTGCCGGTCGCCGGCTTAGCGGCTTGCTTTGCGCGACTAGGACTGGGGAGTGAAGGAGATAGCGCCGGAAACCTTGCCTTTTGCCTTCTTCGGCGCTGGAACCTGGTTGCTGCGCCTTCTCTTTGTCCATGTGCACACACACGATTCCTCAGCGAAAACCATGCAGAAACCTTACCTCGAGCACCCAGGGATGTGCACCCAGCACCACGTGCACGCACACGCAGCTAGAGAAAAGCACCTACCTTTTCACACACTGATGCCTAAGCAAACGCGTGGCCACACACACGCACACATCCGCAAGCGCGCCTACTCCCATCTATTGAGGGAAAGACGGACGAGCAACGTCCTGACAGGCTTGAGGGGAAAAACGTCCGTTGATGGTTGGCGTACTGCACGCCCGCCTACGGGGCTGCAGGGGAATCCACATTTGGAAGGTACCTGAAGATGTGTGCCTGTTCTTGGAGCTCCGCTAGTAGGGTAGCAAAGACACTCGTAGGCAGTACTGAATGCTGCTCCGTGCTACTTCTCCTCCGCTGGCAAATGCTTCACAGTCGCCCGAGGAAAGACGTTTAACAATCGATCTCCAAGAGAAACGAAACACATGATGCCATAAGGCGAAAGAATAGCAGGGCATCTCTTCACAAGCTTGTCCCTGATCTATAGCTGAGGGCAAACACTTGTGTGCTTGTGGGAGAGCCTGTGTCTTTCCTGGAAGCGTTTGGGAGTTTTGCTCAGACGCGTGTTTCCTCAAGTTCAAGAATCAAGATCTAGGATACCTGCAGACAGGTGCCTGTTTGTGTGGAGACAGTCTGTTTGAAACTGTGTTCCTCAGCGCCCGCTCTTTCTCCCCGTCGCTCCACACGCCTGGGAGTCCCTTTCTTTCTCTCCACAAGCACGTGTGTTGACTTCGTCGCACATGTGCATCTGCACAAGCGTTGAGCTCAGCAGAGTGTGTCTCTTGACACTTGATGTGCGTTGGCTGTGTCTGCGTGCTCCAGTGAAGAGAGAAACGGGAAATCATCTTGGTAGAGGCAACAAAGCAAAAGCGAGGCAGGATTGACATCTGCTCAACAGAGACGGATTCCCTGCGCTGACACAGTTCACAGTTACACGAGAAGCAATCTGAGCGGTCCATCGACCGGAGACGTGTTTCCCAAGAGGTCGTTTAGCGAGTGAACAGCAGTGTGCGCGACTTTCAGGAGTGTGCCTGGAAAGTGCCAGAATCACCAGAGCACCTGTGCAAAAGCTGCTGCCTCTGTGACCGCATTGAGGCACGTTCCCGTGTCTGCGAGTATATAGACGGCTCTTTCGCGTTCACTCCGAGGGAAACGGCCCGCTATTGCTTCTGTGCGTACAGACGCGATTCCCTTGTCTCTTGCGAACACAGGGAACTCTGTGCATCCAAATCTACAGGCTAAGGACGCGTCTGCATATGTTTTGGTGAACAATCGAGTGTGCGTGTTCTGACAGCTGCCTCTATGCAGACGTCTCCACAGAGCCACTTCTGAATGCCCCGCAGCCCAGGACTGAATGGATACACTAACAAGTGCACCGGTGTGAGCAACCACATATGCAGAAGGACGTCTTTCATCTCACAGAAGCGCGAACGTCTTGGCGTTCAAGCACATGGCAGAAACAAGGTGTGAACAGATGAGCTGCTGCTATTTTCTCCGTTCGGCATGCTTCGTTGTAGCTCTCTTGCCGGTCGCCGGCTTAGCGGCTTCCTTTGCGCGACTAGGTCTGCGGAGAGAAGGAGATAGCGCCGGAAACCTTGCCTTTTGCCTTCTTCGGCGCTGGAACCTGGTTGCTGCGCCTTCTCTTTGTCCATGTGCACACACACGATTCCTCAGCGAAAACCATGCAGAAACCTTACCTCGAGCACCCAGGGATGTGCACCCAGCACCACGTGCACGCACACGCAGCTAGAGAAAAGCACCTACCTTTTCACACACTGATGCCTAAGCAAACGCGTGGCCACACACACGCACACATCCGCAAGCGCGCCTACTCCCATCTATTGAGGGAAAGACGGACGAGCAACGTCCTGACAGGCTTGAGGGGAAAAACGTCCGTTGATGGTTGGCGTACTGCACGCCCGCCTACGGGGCTGCAGGGGAATCCACATTTGGAAGGTACCTGAAGATGTGTGCCTGTTCTTGGAGCTCCGCTAGTAGGGTAGCAAAGACACTCGTAGGCAGTACTGAATGCTGCTCCGTGCTACTTCTCCTCCGCTGGCAAATGCTTCACAGTCGCCCGAGGAAAGACGTTTAACAATCGATCTCCAAGAGAAACGAAACACATGATGCCATAAGGCGAAAGAATAGCAGGGCATCTCTTCACAAGCTTGTCCCTGATCTATAGCTGAGGGCAAACACTTGTGTGCTTGTGGGAGAGCCTGTGTCTTTCCTGGAAGCGTTTGGGAGTTTTGCTCAGACGCGTGTTTCCTCAAGTTCAAGAATCAAGATCTAGGATACCTGCAGACAGGTGCCTGTTTGTGTGGAGACAGTCTGTTTGAAACTGTGTTCCTCAGCGCCCGCTCTTTCTCCCCGTCGCTCCACACGCCTGGGAGTCCCTTTCTTTCTCTCCACAAGCACGTGTGTTGACTTCGTCGCACATGTGCATCTGCACAAGCGTTGAGCTCAGCAGAGTGTGTCTCTTGACACTTGATGTGCGTTGGCTGTGTCTGCGTGCTCCAGTGAAGAGAGAAACGGGAAATCATCTTGGTAGAGGCAACAAAGCAAAAGCGAGGCAGGATTGACATCTGCTCAACAGAGACGGATTCCCTGCGCTGACACAGTTCACAGTTACACGAGAAGCAATCTGAGCGGTCCATCGACCGGAGACGTGTTTCCCAAGAGGTCGTTTAGCGAGTGAACAGCAGTGTGCGCGACTTTCAGGAGTGTGCCTGGAAAGTGCCAGAATCACCAGAGCATCTGTGCAAAAGCTGCTGCCTCTGTGACCGCATTGAGGCACGTTCCCGTGTCTCCGAGTACATAGACGGCTCTTCCGCGTTCACTCCGAGGGAAACGGTCCGCTATTGCTTCTGTGCGTACAGACGCGATTCCCTTGTCTCTTGCGAACACAGGGAACTCTGTGCATCCAAATCTACAGGCTAAGGACGCGTCTGCATATGTTTTGGTGAACAATCGAGTGTGCGTGTTCTGACAGCTGCCTCTATGCAGACGTCTCCACAGAGCCACTTCTGAATGCCCCGCAGCCCAGGACTGAATGGATACACTAACAAGTGCACCGGTGTGAGCAAGCACATATGCAGAAGGACGTCTTTCATCTCACAGAAGCGCGAACGTCTTGCGTTCAAGCACATGGCAGAAACAAGGTGTGAACAGATGAGCTGCTGCTATTTTCTCCGTTCGGCATGCTTCGTTGTAGCTCTCTTGCCGGTCGCCGGCTTAGCGGCTTGCTTTGCGCGACTAGGTCTGCGGAGAGAAGGAGATAGCGCCGGAAACCTTGCCTTTTGCCTTCTTCGGCGCTGGAACCTGGTTGCTGTGCCTTCTCTTTGTCCATGTGCACACACACGATTCCTCAGCGAAAACCATGCAGAAACCTTACCTCGAGCACCCAGGGATGTGCACCCAGCACCACGTGCACGCACACGCAGCTAGAGAAAAGCACCTACCTTTTCACACACTGATGCCTAAGCAAACGCGTGGCCACACACACGCACACATCCGCAAGCGCGCCTACTCCCATCTATTGAGGGAAAGACGGACGAGCAACGTCCTGACAGGCTTGAGGGGAAAAACGTCCGTTGATGGTTGGCGTACTGCACGCCCGCCTACGGGGCTGCAGGGGAATCCACATTTGGAAGGTACCTGAAGATGTGTGCCTGTTCTTGGAGCTCCGCTAGTAGGGTAGCAAAGACACTCGTAGGCAGTACTGAATGCTGCTCCGTGCTACTTCTCCTCCGCTGGCAAATGCTTCACAGTCGCCCGAGGAAAGACGTTTAACAATCGATCTCCAAGAGAAGCGAAACACATGATGCCATAAGGCGAAAGAATAGCAGGGCATCTCTTCACAAGCTTGTCCCTGATCTATAGCTGAGGGCAAACACTTGTGTGCTTGTGGGAGAGCCTGTGTCTTTCCTGGAAGCGTTTGGGAGTTTTGCTCAGACGCGTGTTTCCTCAAGTTCAAGAATCAAGATCTAGGATACCTGCAGACAGGTGCCTGTTTGTGTGGAGACAGTCTGTTTGAAACTGTGTTCCTCAGCGCCCGCTCTTTCTCCCCGTCGCTCCACACGCCTGGGAGTCCCTTTCTTTCTCTCCACAAGCACGTGTGTTGACTTCGTCGCACATGTGCATCTGCACAAGCGTTGAGCTCAGCAGAGTGTGTCTCTTGACACTTGATGTGCGTTGGCTGTGTCTGCGTGCTCCAGTGAAGAGAGAAACGGGAAATCATCTTGGTAGAGGCAACAAAGCAAAAGCGAGGCAGGATTGACATCTGCTCAACAGAGACGGATTCCCTGCGCTGACACAGTTCACAGTTACACGAGAAGCAATCTGAGCGGTCCATCGACCGGAGACGTGTTTCCCAAGAGGTCGTTTAGCGAGTGAACAGCAGTGTGCGCGACTTTCAGGAGTGTGCCTGGAAAGTGCCAGAATCACCAGAGCACCTGTGCAAAAGCTGCTGCCTCTGTGACCGCATTGAGGCACGTTCCCGTGTCTGCGAGTATATAGACGGCTCTTTCGCGTTCACTCCGAGGGAAACGGTCCGCTATTGCTTCTGTGCGTACAGACGCGATTCCCTTGTCTCTTGCGAACACAGGGAACTCTGTGCATCCAAATCTACAGGCTAAGGACGCGTCTGCATATGTTTTGGTGAACAATCGAGTGTGCGTGTTCTGACAGCTGCCTCTATGCAGACGTCTCCACAGAGCCACTTCTGAATGCCCCGCAGCCCAGGACTGAATGGATACACTAACAAGTGCACCGGTGTGAGCAACCACATATGCAGAAGGACGTCTTTCATCTCACAGAAGCGCGAACGTCTTGGCGTTCAAGCACATGGCAGAAACAAGGTGTGAACAGATGAGCTGCTGCTATTTTCTCCGTTCGGCATGCTTCGTTGTAGCTCTCTTGCCGGTCGCCGGCTTAGCGGCTTGCTTTGCGCGACTAGGACTGGGGAGTGAAGGAGATAGCGCCGGAAACCTTGCCTTTTGCCTTCTTCGGCGCTGGAACCTGGTTGCTGCGCCTTCTCTTTGTCCATGTGCACACACACGATTCCTCAGCGAAAACCATGCAGAAACCTTACCTCGAGCACCCAGGGATGTGCACCCAGCACCACGTGCACGCACACGCAGCTAGAGAAAAGCACCTACCTTTTCACACACTGATGCCTAAGCAAACGCTTGGCCACACACACGCACACATCCGCAAGCGCGCCTACTCCCATCTATTGAGGGAAAGACGGACGAGCAACGTCCTGACAGGCTTGAGGGGAAAAACGTCCGTTGATGGTTGGCGTACTGCACGCCCGCCTACGGGGCTGCAGGGGAATCCACATTTGGAAGGTACCTGAAGATGTGTGCCTGTTCTTGGAGCTCCGCTAGTAGGGTAGCAAAGACACTCGTAGGCAGTACTGAATGCTGCTCCGTGCTACTTCTCCTCCGCTGGCAAATGCTTCACAGTCGCCGGAGGAAAGACTTTTAACAATCGATCTCCAAGAGAAACGAAACACATGATGCCATAAGGCGAAAGAATAGCAGGGCATCTCTTCACAAGCTTGTCCCTGATCTATAGCTGAGGGCAAACACTTGTGTGCTTGTGGGAGAGCCTGTGTCTTTCCTGGAAGCGTTTGGGAGTTTTGCTCAGACGCGTGTTTCCTCAAGTTCAAGAATCAAGATCTAGGATACCTGCAGACAGGTGCCTGTTTGTGTGGAGACAGTCTGTTTGAAACTGTGTTCCTCAGCGCCCGCTCTTTCTCCCCGTCGCTCCACACGCCTGGGAGTCCCTTTCTTTCTCTCCACAAGCACGTGTGTTGACTTCGTCGCACATGTGCATCTGCACAAGCGTTGAGCTCAGCAGAGTGTGTCTCTTGACACTTGATGTGCGTTGGCTGTGTCTGCGTGCTCCAGTGAAGAGAGAAACGGGAAATCATCTTGGTAGAGGCAACAAAGCAAAAGCGAGGCAGGATTGACATCTGCTCAACAGAGACGGATTCCCTGCGCTGACACAGTTCACAGTTACACGAGAAGCAATCTGAGCGGTCCATCGACCGGAGACGTGTTTCCCAAGAGGTCGTTTAGCGAGTGAACAGCAGTGTGCGCGACTTTCAGGAGTGTGCCTGGAAAGTGCCAGAATCACCAGAGCACCTGTGCAAAAGCTGCTGCCTCTGTGACCGCATTGAGGCACGTTCCCGTGTCTGCGAGTATATAGACGGCTCTTTCGCGTTCACTCCGAGGGAAACGGTCCGCTATTGCTTCTGTGCGTACAGACGCGATTCCCTTGTCTCTTGCGAACACAGGGAACTCTGTGCATCCAAATCTACAGGCTAAGGACGCGTCTGCATATGTTTTGGTGAACAATCGAGTGTGCGTGTTCTGACAGCTGCCTCTATGCAGACGTCTCCACAGAGCCACTTCTGAATGCCCCGCAGCCCAGGACTGAATGGATACACTAACAAGTGCACCGGTGTGAGCAACCACATATGCAGAAGGACGTCTTTCATCTCACAGAAGCGCGAACGTCTTGGCGTTCAAGCACATGGCAGAAACAAGGTGTGAACAGATGAGCTGCTGCTATTTTCTCCGTTCGGCATGCTTCGTTGTAGCTCTCTTGCCGGTCGCCGGCTTAGCGGCTTGCTTTGCGCGACTAGGACTGGGGAGTGAAGGAGATAGCGCCGGAAACCTTGCCTTTTGCCTTCTTCGGCGCTGGAACCTGGTTGCTGCGCCTTCTCTTTGTCCATGTGCACACACACGATTCCTCAGCGAAAACCATGCAGAAACCTTACCTCGAGCACCCAGGGATGTGCACCCAGCACCACGTGCACGCACACGCAGCTAGAGAAAAGCACCTACCTTTTCACACACTGATGCCTAAGCAAACGCTTGGCCACACACACGCACACATCCGCAAGCGCGCCTACTCCCATCTATTGAGGGAAAGACGGACGAGCAACGTCCTGACAGGCTTGAGGGGAAAAACGTCCGTTGATGGTTGGCGTACTGCACGCCCGCCTACGGGGCTGCAGGGGAATCCACATTTGGAAGGTACCTGAAGATGTGTGCCTGTTCTTGGAGCTCCGCTAGTAGGGTAGCAAAGACACTCGTAGGCAGTACTGAATGCTGCTCCGTGCTACTTCTCCTCCGCTGGCAAATGCTTCACAGTCGCCGGAGGAAAGACGTTTAACAATCGATCTCCAAGAGAAACGAAACACATGATGCCATAAGGCGAAAGAATAGCAGGGCATCTCTTCACAAGCTTGTCCCTGATCTATAGCTGAGGGCAAACACTTGTGTGCTTGTGGGAGAGCCTGTGTCTTTCCTGGAAGCGTTTGGGAGTTTTGCTCAGACGCGTGTTTCCTCAAGTTCAAGAATCAAGATCTAGGATACCTGCAGACAGGTGCCTGTTTGTGTGGAGACAGTCTGTTTGAAACTGTGTTCCTCAGCGCCCGCTCTTTCTCCCCGTCGCTCCACACGCCTGGGAGTCCCTTTCTTTCTCTCCACAAGCACGTGTGTTGACTTCGTCGCACATGTGCATCTGCACAAGCGTTGAGCTCAGCAGAGTGTGTCTCTTGACACTTGATGTGCGTTGGCTGTGTCTGCGTGCTCCAGTGAAGAGAGAAACGGGAAATCATCTTGGTAGAGGCAACAAAGCAAAAGCGAGGCAGGATTGACATCTGCTCAACAGAGACGGATTCCCTGCGCTGACACAGTTCACAGTTACACGAGAAGCAATCTGAGCGGTCCATCGACCGGAGACGTGTTTCCCAAGAGGTCGTTTAGCGAGTGAACAGCAGTGTGCGCGACTTTCAGGAGTGTGCCTGGAAAGTGCCAGAATCACCAGAGCACCTGTGCAAAAGCTGCTGCCTCTGTGACCGCATTGAGGCACGTTCCCGTGTCTGCGAGTATATAGACGGCTCTTTCGCGTTCACTCCGAGGGAAACGGTCCGCTATTGCTTCTGTGCGTACAGACGCGATTCCCTTGTCTCTTGCGAACACAGGGAACTCTGTGCATCCAAATCTACAGGCTAAGGACGCGTCTGCATATGTTTTGGTGAACAATCGAGTGTGCGTGTTCTGACAGCTGCCTCTATGCAGACGTCTCCACAGAGCCACTTCTGAATGCCCCGCAGCCCAGGACTGAATGGATACACTAACAAGTGCACCGGTGTGAGCAAGCACATATGCAGAAGGACGTCTTTCATCTCACAGAAGCGCGAACGTCTTGGCGTTCAAGCACATGGCAGAAACAAGGTGTGAACAGATGAGCTGCTGCTATTTTCTCCGTTCGGCATGCTTCGTTGTAGCTCTCTTGCCGGTCGCCGGCTTAGCGGCTTGCTTTGCGCGACTAGGACTGGGGAGTGAAGGAGATAGCGCCGGAAACCTTGCCTTTTGCCTTCTTCGGCGCTGGAACCTGGTTGCTGCGCCTTCTCTTTGTCCATGTGCACACACACGATTCCTCAGCGAAAACCATGCAGAAACCTTACCTCGAGCACCCAGGGATGTGCACCCAGCACCACGTGCACGCACACGCAGCTAGAGAAAAGCACCTACCTTTTCACACACTGATGCCTAAGCAAACGCTTGGCCACACACACGCACACATCCGCAAGCGCGCCTACTCCCATCTATTGAGGGAAAGACGGACGAGCAACGTCCTGACAGGCTTGAGGGGAAAAACGTCCGTTGATGGTTGGCGTACTGCACGCCCGCCTACGGGGCTGCAGGGGAATCCACATTTGGAAGGTACCTGAAGATGTGTGCCTGTTCTTGGAGCTCCGCTAGTAGGGTAGCAAAGACACTCGTAGGCAGTACTGAATGCTGCTCCGTGCTACTTCTCCTCCGCTGGCAAATGCTTCACAGTCGCCGGAGGAAAGACGTTTAACAATCGATCTCCAAGAGAAACGAAACACATGATGCCATAAGGCGAAAGAATAGCAGGGCATCTCTTCACAAGCTTGTCCCTGATCTATAGCTGAGGGCAAACACTTGTGTGCTTGTGGGAGAGCCTGTGTCTTTCCTGGAAGCGTTTGGGAGTTTTGCTCAGACGCGTGTTTCCTCAAGTTCAAGAATCAAGATCTAGGATACCTGCAGACAGGTGCCTGTTTGTGTGGAGACAGTCTGTTTGAAACTGTGTTCCTCAGCGCCCGCTCTTTCTCCCCGTCGCTCCACACGCCTGGGAGTCCCTTTCTTTCTCTCCACAAGCACGTGTGTTGACTTCGTCGCACATGTGTATCTGCACAAGCGTTGAGCTCAGCAGAGTGTGTCTCTTGACACTTGATGTGCGTTGGCTGTGTCTGCGTGCTCCAGTGAAGAGAGAAACGGGAAATCATCTTGGTAGAGGCAACAAAGCAAAAGCGAGGCAGGATTGACATCTGCTCAACAGAGACGGATTCCCTGCGCTGACACAGTTCACAGTTACACGAGAAGCAATCTGAGCGGTCCATCGACCGGAGACGTGTTTCCCAAGAGGTCGTTTAGCGAGTGAACAGCAGTGTGCGCGACTTTCAGGAGTGTGCCTGGAAAGTGCCAGAATCACCAGAGCACCTGTGCAAAAGCTGCTGCCTCTGTGACCGCATTGAGGCACGTTCCCGTGTCTGCGAGTATATAGACGGCTCTTTCGCGTTCACTCCGAGGGAAACGGTCCGCTATTGCTTCTGTGCGTACAGACGCGATTCCCTTGTCTCTTGCGAACACAGGGAACTCTGTGCATCCAAATCTACAGGCTAAGGACGCGTCTGCATATGTTTTGGTGAACAATCGAGTGTGCGTGTTCTGACAGCTGCCTCTATGCAGACGTCTCCACAGAGCCACTTCTGAATGCCCCGCAGCCCAGGACTGAATGGATACACTAACAAGTGCACCGGTGTGAGCAAGCACATATGCAGAAGGACGTCTTTCATCTCACAGAAGCGCGAACGTCTTGGCGTTCAAGCACATGGCAGAAACAAGGTGTGAACAGATGAGCTGCTGCTATTTTCTCCGTTCGGCATGCTTCGTTGTAGCTCTCTTGCCGGTCGCCGGCTTAGCGGCTTGCTTTGCGCGACTAGGACTGGGGAGTGAAGGAGATAGCGCCGGAAACCTTGCCTTTTGCCTTCTTCGGCGCTGGAACCTGGTTGCTGCGCCTTCTCTTTGTCCATGTGCACACACACGATTCCTCAGCGAAAACCATGCAGAAACCTTACCTCGAGCACCCAGGGATGTGCACCCAGCACCACGTGCACGCACACGCAGCTAGAGAAAAGCACCTACCTTTTCACACACTGATGCCTAAGCAAACGCGTGGCCACACACACGCACACATCCGCAAGCGCGCCTACTCCCATCTATTGAGGGAAAGACGGACGAGCAACGTCCTGACAGGCTTGAGGGGAAAAACGTCCGTTGATGGTTGGCGTACTGCACGCCCGCCTACGGGGCTGCAGGGGAATCCACATTTGGAAGGTACCTGAAGATGTGTGCCTGTTCTTGGAGCTCCGCTAGTAGGGTAGCAAAGACACTCGTAGGCAGTACTGAATGCTGCTCCGTGCTACTTCTCCTCCGCTGGCAAATGCTTCACAGTCGCCCGAGGAAAGACGTTTAACAATCGATCTCCAAGAGAAACGAAACACATGATGCCATAAGGCGAAAGAATAGCAGGGCATCTCTTCACAAGCTTGTCCCTGATCTATAGCTGAGGGCAAACACTTGTGTGCTTGTGGGAGAGCCTGTGTCTTTCCTGGAAGCGTTTGGGAGTTTTGCTCAGACGCGTGTTTCCTCAAGTTCAAGAATCAAGATCTAGGATACCTGCAGACAGGTGCCTGTTTGTGTGGAGACAGTCTGTTTGAAACTGTGTTCCTCAGCGCCCGCTCTTTCTCCCCGTCGCTCCACACGCCTGGGAGTCCCTTTCTTTCTCTCCACAAGCACGTGTGTTGACTTCGTCGCACATGTGCATCTGCACAAGCGTTGAGCTCAGCAGAGTGTGTCTCTTGACACTTGATGTGCGTTGGCTGTGTCTGCGTGCTCCAGTGAAGAGAGAAACGGGAAATCATCTTGGTAGAGGCAACAAAGCAAAAGCGAGGCAGGATTGACATCTGCTCAACAGAGACGGATTCCCTGCGCTGACACAGTTCACAGTTACACGAGAAGCAATCTGAGCGGTCCATCGACCGGAGACGTGTTTCCCAAGAGGTCGTTTAGCGAGTGAACAGCAGTGTGCGCGACTTTCAGGAGTGTGCCTGGAAAGTGCCAGAATCACCAGAGCACCTGTGCAAAAGCTGCTGCCTCTGTGACCGCATTGAGGCACGTTCCCGTGTCTGCGAGTATATAGACGGCTCTTTCGCGTTCACTCCGAGGGAAACGGCCCGCTATTGCTTCTGTGCGTACAGACGCGATTCCCTTGTCTCTTGCGAACACAGGGAACTCTGTGCATCCAAATCTACAGGCTAAGGACGCGTCTGCATATGTTTTGGTGAACAATCGAGTGTGCGTGTTCTGACAGCTGCCTCTATGCAGACGTCTCCACAGAGCCACTTCTGAATGCCCCGCAGCCCAGGACTGAATGGATACACTAACAAGTGCACCGGTGTGAGCAACCACATATGCAGAAGGACGTCTTTCATCTCACAGAAGCGCGAACGTCTTGGCGTTCAAGCACATGGCAGAAACAAGGTGTGAACAGATGAGCTGCTGCTATTTTCTCCGTTCGGCATGCTTCGTTGTAGCTCTCTTGCCGGTCGCCGGCTTAGCGGCTTCCTTTGCGCGACTAGGTCTGCGGAGAGAAGGAGATAGCGCCGGAAACCTTGCCTTTTGCCTTCTTCGGCGCTGGAACCTGGTTGCTGCGCCTTCTCTTTGTCCATGTGCACACACACGATTCCTCAGCGAAAACCATGCAGAAACCTTACCTCGAGCACCCAGGGATGTGCACCCAGCACCACGTGCACGCACACGCAGCTAGAGAAAAGCACCTACCTTTTCACACACTGATGCCTAAGCAAACGCGTGGCCACACACACGCACACATCCGCAAGCGCGCCTACTCCCATCTATTGAGGGAAAGACGGACGAGCAACGTCCTGACAGGCTTGAGGGGAAAAACGTCCGTTGATGGTTGGCGTACTGCACGCCCGCCTACGGGGCTGCAGGGGAATCCACATTTGGAAGGTACCTGAAGATGTGTGCCTGTTCTTGGAGCTCCGCTAGTAGGGTAGCAAAGACACTCGTAGGCAGTACTGAATGCTGCTCCGTGCTACTTCTCCTCCGCTGGCAAATGCTTCACAGTCGCCCGAGGAAAGACGTTTAACAATCGATCTCCAAGAGAAACGAAACACATGATGCCATAAGGCGAAAGAATAGCAGGGCATCTCTTCACAAGCTTGTCCCTGATCTATAGCTGAGGGCAAACACTTGTGTGCTTGTGGGAGAGCCTGTGTCTTTCCTGGAAGCGTTTGGGAGTTTTGCTCAGACGCGTGTTTCCTCAAGTTCAAGAATCAAGATCTAGGATACCTGCAGACAGGTGCCTGTTTGTGTGGAGACAGTCTGTTTGAAACTGTGTTCCTCAGCGCCCGCTCTTTCTCCCCGTCGCTCCACACGCCTGGGAGTCCCTTTCTTTCTCTCCACAAGCACGTGTGTTGACTTCGTCGCACATGTGCATCTGCACAAGCGTTGAGCTCAGCAGAGTGTGTCTCTTGACACTTGATGTGCGTTGGCTGTGTCTGCGTGCTCCAGTGAAGAGAGAAACGGGAAATCATCTTGGTAGAGGCAACAAAGCAAAAGCGAGGCAGGATTGACATCTGCTCAACAGAGACGGATTCCCTGCGCTGACACAGTTCACAGTTACACGAGAAGCAATCTGAGCGGTCCATCGACCGGAGACGTGTTTCCCAAGAGGTCGTTTAGCGAGTGAACAGCAGTGTGCGCGACTTTCAGGAGTGT
Source organism: Patagioenas fasciata (assembly GCF_037038585.1). Taxonomy (NCBI): domain Eukaryota; kingdom Metazoa; phylum Chordata; class Aves; order Columbiformes; family Columbidae; genus Patagioenas; species Patagioenas fasciata. Next base: position 42,730,108 of record NC_092560.1, read on the forward strand.
GCCTGGAAAGTGCCAGAATCACCAGAGCATCTGTGCAAAAGCTGCTGCCTCTGTGACCGCATTGAGGCACGTTCCCGTGTCTCCGAGTACATAGACGGCTCTTCCGCGTTCACTCCGAGGGAAACGGTCCGCTATTGCTTCTGTGCGTACAGACGCGATTCCCTTGTCTCTTGCGAACACAGGGAACTCTGTGCATCCAAATCTACAGGCTAAGGACGCGTCTGCATATGTTTTGGTGAACAATCGAGTGTGCGTGTTCTGACAGCTGCCTCTATGCAGACGTCTCCACAGAGCCACTTCTGAATGCCCCGCAGCCCAGGACTGAATGGATACACTAACAAGTGCACCGGTGTGAGCAAGCACATATGCAGAAGGACGTCTTTCATCTCACAGAAGCGCGAACGTCTTGCGTTCAAGCACATGGCAGAAACAAGGTGTGAACAGATGAGCTGCTGCTATTTTCTCCGTTCGGCATGCTTCGTTGTAGCTCTCTTGCCGGTCGCCGGCTTAGCGGCTTGCTTTGCGCGACTAGGTCTGCGGAGAGAAGGAGATAGCGCCGGAAACCTTGCCTTTTGCCTTCTTCGGCGCTGGAACCTGGTTGCTGTGCCTTCTCTTTGTCCATGTGCACACACACGATTCCTCAGCGAAAACCATGCAGAAACCTTACCTCGAGCACCCAGGGATGTGCACCCAGCACCACGTGCACGCACACGCAGCTAGAGAAAAGCACCTACCTTTTCACACACTGATGCCTAAGCAAACGCGTGGCCACACACACGCACACATCCGCAAGCGCGCCTACTCCCATCTATTGAGGGAAAGACGGACGAGCAACGTCCTGACAGGCTTGAGGGGAAAAACGTCCGTTGATGGTTGGCGTACTGCACGCCCGCCTACGGGGCTGCAGGGGAATCCACATTTGGAAGGTACCTGAAGATGTGTGCCTGTTCTTGGAGCTCCGCTAGTAGGGTAGCAAAGACACTCGTAGGCAGTACTGAATGCTGCTCCGTGCTACTTCTCCTCCGCTGGCAAATGCTTCACAGTCGCCCGAGGAAAGACGTTTAACAATCGATCTCCAAGAGAAGCGAAACACATGATGCCATAAGGCGAAAGAATAGCAGGGCATCTCTTCACAAGCTTGTCCCTGATCTATAGCTGAGGGCAAACACTTGTGTGCTTGTGGGAGAGCCTGTGTCTTTCCTGGAAGCGTTTGGGAGTTTTGCTCAGACGCGTGTTTCCTCAAGTTCAAGAATCAAGATCTAGGATACCTGCAGACAGGTGCCTGTTTGTGTGGAGACAGTCTGTTTGAAACTGTGTTCCTCAGCGCCCGCTCTTTCTCCCCGTCGCTCCACACGCCTGGGAGTCCCTTTCTTTCTCTCCACAAGCACGTGTGTTGACTTCGTCGCACATGTGCATCTGCACAAGCGTTGAGCTCAGCAGAGTGTGTCTCTTGACACTTGATGTGCGTTGGCTGTGTCTGCGTGCTCCAGTGAAGAGAGAAACGGGAAATCATCTTGGTAGAGGCAACAAAGCAAAAGCGAGGCAGGATTGACATCTGCTCAACAGAGACGGATTCCCTGCGCTGACACAGTTCACAGTTACACGAGAAGCAATCTGAGCGGTCCATCGACCGGAGACGTGTTTCCCAAGAGGTCGTTTAGCGAGTGAACAGCAGTGTGCGCGACTTTCAGGAGTGTGCCTGGAAAGTGCCAGAATCACCAGAGCACCTGTGCAAAAGCTGCTGCCTCTGTGACCGCATTGAGGCACGTTCCCGTGTCTGCGAGTATATAGACGGCTCTTTCGCGTTCACTCCGAGGGAAACGGTCCGCTATTGCTTCTGTGCGTACAGACGCGATTCCCTTGTCTCTTGCGAACACAGGGAACTCTGTGCATCCAAATCTACAGGCTAAGGACGCGTCTGCATATGTTTTGGTGAACAATCGAGTGTGCGTGTTCTGACAGCTGCCTCTATGCAGACGTCTCCACAGAGCCACTTCTGAATGCCCCGCAGCCCAGGACTGAATGGATACACTAACAAGTGCACCGGTGTGAGCAACCACATATGCAGAAGGACGTCTTTCATCTCACAGAAGCGCGAACGTCTTGGCGTTCAAGCACATGGCAGAAACAAGGTGTGAACAGATGAGCTGCTGCTATTTTCTCCGTTCGGCATGCTTCGTTGTAGCTCTCTTGCCGGTCGCCGGCTTAGCGGCTTGCTTTGCGCGACTAGGACTGGGGAGTGAAGGAGATAGCGCCGGAAACCTTGCCTTTTGCCTTCTTCGGCGCTGGAACCTGGTTGCTGCGCCTTCTCTTTGTCCATGTGCACACACACGATTCCTCAGCGAAAACCATGCAGAAACCTTACCTCGAGCACCCAGGGATGTGCACCCAGCACCACGTGCACGCACACGCAGCTAGAGAAAAGCACCTACCTTTTCACACACTGATGCCTAAGCAAACGCTTGGCCACACACACGCACACATCCGCAAGCGCGCCTACTCCCATCTATTGAGGGAAAGACGGACGAGCAACGTCCTGACAGGCTTGAGGGGAAAAACGTCCGTTGATGGTTGGCGTACTGCACGCCCGCCTACGGGGCTGCAGGGGAATCCACATTTGGAAGGTACCTGAAGATGTGTGCCTGTTCTTGGAGCTCCGCTAGTAGGGTAGCAAAGACACTCGTAGGCAGTACTGAATGCTGCTCCGTGCTACTTCTCCTCCGCTGGCAAATGCTTCACAGTCGCCGGAGGAAAGACTTTTAACAATCGATCTCCAAGAGAAACGAAACACATGATGCCATAAGGCGAAAGAATAGCAGGGCATCTCTTCACAAGCTTGTCCCTGATCTATAGCTGAGGGCAAACACTTGTGTGCTTGTGGGAGAGCCTGTGTCTTTCCTGGAAGCGTTTGGGAGTTTTGCTCAGACGCGTGTTTCCTCAAGTTCAAGAATCAAGATCTAGGATACCTGCAGACAGGTGCCTGTTTGTGTGGAGACAGTCTGTTTGAAACTGTGTTCCTCAGCGCCCGCTCTTTCTCCCCGTCGCTCCACACGCCTGGGAGTCCCTTTCTTTCTCTCCACAAGCACGTGTGTTGACTTCGTCGCACATGTGCATCTGCACAAGCGTTGAGCTCAGCAGAGTGTGTCTCTTGACACTTGATGTGCGTTGGCTGTGTCTGCGTGCTCCAGTGAAGAGAGAAACGGGAAATCATCTTGGTAGAGGCAACAAAGCAAAAGCGAGGCAGGATTGACATCTGCTCAACAGAGACGGATTCCCTGCGCTGACACAGTTCACAGTTACACGAGAAGCAATCTGAGCGGTCCATCGACCGGAGACGTGTTTCCCAAGAGGTCGTTTAGCGAGTGAACAGCAGTGTGCGCGACTTTCAGGAGTGTGCCTGGAAAGTGCCAGAATCACCAGAGCACCTGTGCAAAAGCTGCTGCCTCTGTGACCGCATTGAGGCACGTTCCCGTGTCTGCGAGTATATAGACGGCTCTTTCGCGTTCACTCCGAGGGAAACGGTCCGCTATTGCTTCTGTGCGTACAGACGCGATTCCCTTGTCTCTTGCGAACACAGGGAACTCTGTGCATCCAAATCTACAGGCTAAGGACGCGTCTGCATATGTTTTGGTGAACAATCGAGTGTGCGTGTTCTGACAGCTGCCTCTATGCAGACGTCTCCACAGAGCCACTTCTGAATGCCCCGCAGCCCAGGACTGAATGGATACACTAACAAGTGCACCGGTGTGAGCAACCACATATGCAGAAGGACGTCTTTCATCTCACAGAAGCGCGAACGTCTTGGCGTTCAAGCACATGGCAGAAACAAGGTGTGAACAGATGAGCTGCTGCTATTTTCTCCGTTCGGCATGCTTCGTTGTAGCTCTCTTGCCGGTCGCCGGCTTAGCGGCTTGCTTTGCGCGACTAGGACTGGGGAGTGAAGGAGATAGCGCCGGAAACCTTGCCTTTTGCCTTCTTCGGCGCTGGAACCTGGTTGCTGCGCCTTCTCTTTGTCCATGTGCACACACACGATTCCTCAGCGAAAACCATGCAGAAACCTTACCTCGAGCACCCAGGGATGTGCACCCAGCACCACGTGCACGCACACGCAGCTAGAGAAAAGCACCTACCTTTTCACACACTGATGCCTAAGCAAACGCTTGGCCACACACACGCACACATCCGCAAGCGCGCCTACTCCCATCTATTGAGGGAAAGACGGACGAGCAACGTCCTGACAGGCTTGAGGGGAAAAACGTCCGTTGATGGTTGGCGTACTGCACGCCCGCCTACGGGGCTGCAGGGGAATCCACATTTGGAAGGTACCTGAAGATGTGTGCCTGTTCTTGGAGCTCCGCTAGTAGGGTAGCAAAGACACTCGTAGGCAGTACTGAATGCTGCTCCGTGCTACTTCTCCTCCGCTGGCAAATGCTTCACAGTCGCCGGAGGAAAGACGTTTAACAATCGATCTCCAAGAGAAACGAAACACATGATGCCATAAGGCGAAAGAATAGCAGGGCATCTCTTCACAAGCTTGTCCCTGATCTATAGCTGAGGGCAAACACTTGTGTGCTTGTGGGAGAGCCTGTGTCTTTCCTGGAAGCGTTTGGGAGTTTTGCTCAGACGCGTGTTTCCTCAAGTTCAAGAATCAAGATCTAGGATACCTGCAGACAGGTGCCTGTTTGTGTGGAGACAGTCTGTTTGAAACTGTGTTCCTCAGCGCCCGCTCTTTCTCCCCGTCGCTCCACACGCCTGGGAGTCCCTTTCTTTCTCTCCACAAGCACGTGTGTTGACTTCGTCGCACATGTGCATCTGCACAAGCGTTGAGCTCAGCAGAGTGTGTCTCTTGACACTTGATGTGCGTTGGCTGTGTCTGCGTGCTCCAGTGAAGAGAGAAACGGGAAATCATCTTGGTAGAGGCAACAAAGCAAAAGCGAGGCAGGATTGACATCTGCTCAACAGAGACGGATTCCCTGCGCTGACACAGTTCACAGTTACACGAGAAGCAATCTGAGCGGTCCATCGACCGGAGACGTGTTTCCCAAGAGGTCGTTTAGCGAGTGAACAGCAGTGTGCGCGACTTTCAGGAGTGTGCCTGGAAAGTGCCAGAATCACCAGAGCACCTGTGCAAAAGCTGCTGCCTCTGTGACCGCATTGAGGCACGTTCCCGTGTCTGCGAGTATATAGACGGCTCTTTCGCGTTCACTCCGAGGGAAACGGTCCGCTATTGCTTCTGTGCGTACAGACGCGATTCCCTTGTCTCTTGCGAACACAGGGAACTCTGTGCATCCAAATCTACAGGCTAAGGACGCGTCTGCATATGTTTTGGTGAACAATCGAGTGTGCGTGTTCTGACAGCTGCCTCTATGCAGACGTCTCCACAGAGCCACTTCTGAATGCCCCGCAGCCCAGGACTGAATGGATACACTAACAAGTGCACCGGTGTGAGCAAGCACATATGCAGAAGGACGTCTTTCATCTCACAGAAGCGCGAACGTCTTGGCGTTCAAGCACATGGCAGAAACAAGGTGTGAACAGATGAGCTGCTGCTATTTTCTCCGTTCGGCATGCTTCGTTGTAGCTCTCTTGCCGGTCGCCGGCTTAGCGGCTTGCTTTGCGCGACTAGGACTGGGGAGTGAAGGAGATAGCGCCGGAAACCTTGCCTTTTGCCTTCTTCGGCGCTGGAACCTGGTTGCTGCGCCTTCTCTTTGTCCATGTGCACACACACGATTCCTCAGCGAAAACCATGCAGAAACCTTACCTCGAAAACCCAGGGATGTGCACCCAGCACCACGTGCACGCACACGCAGCTAGAGAAAAGCACCTACCTTTTCACACACTGATGCCTAAGCAAACGCTTGGCCACACACACGCACACATCCGCAAGCGCGCCTACTCCCATCTATTGAGGGAAAGACGGACGAGCAACGTCCTGACAGGCTTGAGGGGAAAAACGTCCGTTGATGGTTGGCGTACTGCACGCCCGCCTACGGGGCTGCAGGGGAATCCACATTTGGAAGGTACCTGAAGATGTGTGCCTGTTCTTGGAGCTCCGCTAGTAGGGTAGCAAAGACACTCGTAGGCAGTACTGAATGCTGCTCCGTGCTACTTCTCCTCCGCTGGCAAATGCTTCACAGTCGCCGGAGGAAAGACGTTTAACAATCGATCTCCAAGAGAAACGAAACACATGATGCCATAAGGCGAAAGAATAGCAGGGCATCTCTTCACAAGCTTGTCCCTGATCTATAGCTGAGGGCAAACACTTGTGTGCTTGTGGGAGAGCCTGTGTCTTTCCTGGAAGCGTTTGGGAGTTTTGCTCAGACGCGTGTTTCCTCAAGTTCAAGAATCAAGATCTAGGATACCTGCAGACAGGTGCCTGTTTGTGTGGAGACAGTCTGTTTGAAACTGTGTTCCTCAGCGCCCGCTCTTTCTCCCCGTCGCTCCACACGCCTGGGAGTCCCTTTCTTTCTCTCCACAAGCACGTGTGTTGACTTCGTCGCACATGTGTATCTGCACAAGCGTTGAGCTCAGCAGAGTGTGTCTCTTGACACTTGATGTGCGTTGGCTGTGTCTGCGTGCTCCAGTGAAGAGAGAAACGGGAAATCATCTTGGTAGAGGCAACAAAGCAAAAGCGAGGCAGGATTGACATCTGCTCAACAGAGACGGATTCCCTGCGCTGACACAGTTCACAGTTACACGAGAAGCAATCTGAGCGGTCCATCGACCGGAGACGTGTTTCCCAAGAGGTCGTTTAGCGAGTGAACAGCAGTGTGCGCGACTTTCAGGAGTGTGCCTGGAAAGTGCCAGAATCACCAGAGCACCTGTGCAAAAGCTGCTGCCTCTGTGACCGCATTGAGGCACGTTCCCGTGTCTGCGAGTATATAGACGGCTCTTTCGCGTTCACTCCGAGGGAAACGGTCCGCTATTGCTTCTGTGCGTACAGACGCGATTCCCTTGTCTCTTGCGAACACAGGGAACTCTGTGCATCCAAATCTACAGGCTAAGGACGCGTCTGCATATGTTTTGGTGAACAATCGAGTGTGCGTGTTCTGACAGCTGCCTCTATGCAGACGTCTCCACAGAGCCACTTCTGAATGCCCCGCAGCCCAGGACTGAATGGATACACTAACAAGTGCACCGGTGTGAGCAACCACATATGCAGAAGGACGTCTTTCATCTCACAGAAGCGCGAACGTCTTGGCGTTCAAGCACATGGCAGAAACAAGGTGTGAACAGATGAGCTGCTGCTATTTTCTCCGTTCGGCATGCTTCGTTGTAGCTCTCTTGCCGGTCGCCGGCTTAGCGGCTTGCTTTGCGCGACTAGGACTGGGGAGTGAAGGAGATAGCGCCGGAAACCTTGCCTTTTGCCTTCTTCGGCGCTGGAACCTGGTTGCTGCGCCTTCTCTTTGTCCATGTGCACACACACGATTCCTCAGCGAAAACCATGCAGAAACCTTACCTCGAGCACCCAGGGATGTGCACCCAGCACCACGTGCACGCACACGCAGCTAGAGAAAAGCACCTACCTTTTCACACACTGATGCCTAAGCAAACGCTTGGCCACACACACGCACACATCCGCAAGCGCGCCTACTCCCATCTATTGAGGGAAAGACGGACGAGCAACGTCCTGACAGGCTTGAGGGGAAAAACGTCCGTTGATGGTTGGCGTACTGCACGCCCGCCTACGGGGCTGCAGGGGAATCCACATTTGGAAGGTACCCGAAGATGTGTGCCTGTTCTTGGAGCTCCGCTAGTAGGGTAGCAAAGACACTCGTAGGCAGTACTGAATGCTGCTCCGTGCTACTTCTCCTCCGCTGGCAAATGCTTCACAGTCGCCGGAGGAAAGACGTTTAACAATCGATCTCCAAGAGAAACGAAACACATGATGCCATAAGGCGAAAGAATAGCAGGGCATCTCTTCACAAGCTTGTCCCTGATCTATAGCTGAGGGCAAACACTTGTGTGCTTGTGGGAGAGCCTGTGTCTTTCCTGGAAGCGTTTGGGAGTTTTGCTCAGACGCGTGTTTCCTCAAGTTCAAGAATCAAGATCTAGGATACCTGCAGACAGGTGCCTGTTTGTGTGGAGACAGTCTGTTTGAAACTGTGTTCCTCAGCGCCCGCTCTTTCTCCCCGTCGCTCCACACGCCTGGGAGTCCCTTTCTTTCTCTCCACAAGCACGTGTGTTGACTTCGTCGCACATGTGCATCTGCACAAGCGTTGAGCTCAGCAGAGTGTGTCTCTTGACACTTGATGTGCGTTGGCTGTGTCTGCGTGCTCCAGTGAAGAGAGAAACGGGAAATCATCTTGGTAGAGGCAACAAAGCAAAAGCGAGGCAGGATTGACATCTGCTCAACAGAGACGGATTCCCTGCGCTGACACAGTTCACAGTTACACGAGAAGCAATCTGAGCGGTCCATCGACCGGAGACGTGTTTCCCAAGAGGTCGTTTAGCGAGTGAACAGCAGTGTGCGCGACTTTCAGGAGTGTGCCTGGAAAGTGCCAGAATCACCAGAGCACCTGTGCAAAAGCTGCTGCCTCTGTGACCGCATTGAGGCACGTTCCCGTGTCTGCGAGTATATAGACGGCTCTTTCGCGTTCACTCCGAGGGAAACGGTCCGCTATTGCTTCTGTGCGTACAGACGCGATTCCCTTGTCTCTTGCGAACACAGGGAACTCTGTGCATCCAAATCTACAGGCTAAGGACGCGTCTGCATATGTTTTGGTGAACAATCGAGTGTGCGTGTTCTGACAGCTGCCTCTATGCAGACGTCTCCACAGAGCCACTTCTGAATGCCCCGCAGCCCAGGACTGAATGGATACACTAACAAGTGCACCGGTGTGAGCAAGCACATATGCAGAAGGACGTCTTTCATCTCACAGAAGCGCGAACGTCTTGGCGTTCAAGCACATGGCAGAAACAAGGTGTGAACAGATGAGCTGCTGCTATTTTCTCCGTTCGGCATGCTTCGTTGTAGCTCTCTTGCCGGTCGCCGGCTTAGCGGCTTGCTTTGCGCGACTAGGACTGGGGAGTGAAGGAGATAGCGCCGGAAACCTTGCCTTTTGCCTTCTTCGGCGCTGGAACCTGGTTGCTGCGCCTTCTCTTTGTCCATGTGCACACACACGATTCCTCAGCGAAAACCATGCAGAAACCTTACCTCGAGCACCCAGGGATGTGCACCCAGCACCACGTGCACGCACACGCAGCTAGAGAAAAGCACCTACCTTTTCACACACTGATGCCTAAGCAAACGCTTGGCCACACACACGCACACATCCGCAAGCGCGCCTACTCCCATCTATTGAGGGAAAGACGGACGAGCAACGTCCTGACAGGCTTGAGGGGAAAAACGTCCGTTGATGGTTGGCGTACTGCACGCCCGCCTACGGGGCTGCAGGGGAATCCACATTTGGAAGGTACCTGAAGATGTGTGCCTGTTCTTGGAGCTCCGCTAGTAGGGTAGCAAAGACACTCGTAGGCAGTACTGAATGCTGCTCCGTGCTACTTCTCCTCCGCTGGCAAATGCTTCACAGTCGCCGGAGGAAAGACGTTTAACAATCGATCTCCAAGAGAAACGAAACACATGATGCCATAAGGCGAAAGAATAGCAGGGCATCTCTTCACAAGCTTGTCCCTGATCTATAGCTGAGGGCAAACACTTGTGTGCTTGTGGGAGAGCCTGTGTCTTTCCTGGAAGCGTTTGGGAGTTTTGCTCAGACGCGTGTTTCCTCAAGTTCAAGAATCAAGATCTAGGATACCTGCAGACAGGTGCCTGTTTGTGTGGAGACAGTCTGTTTGAAACTGTGTTCCTCAGCGCCCGCTCTTTCTCCCCGTCGCTCCACACGCCTGGGAGTCCCTTTCTTTCTCTCCACAAGCACGTGTGTTGACTTCGTCGCACATGTGCATCTGCACAAGCGTTGAGCTCAGCAGAGTGTGTCTCTTGACACTTGATGTGCGTTGGCTGTGTCTGCGTGCTCCAGTGAAGAGAGAAACGGGAAATCATCTTGGTAGAGGCAACAAAGCAAAAGCGAGGCAGGATTGACATCTGCTCAACAGAGACGGATTCCCTGCGCTGACACAGTTCACAGTTACACGAGAAGCAATCTGAGCGGTCCATCGACCGGAGACGTGTTTCCCAAGAGGTCGTTTAGCGAGTGAACAGCAGTGTGCGCGACTTTCAGGAGTGTGCCTGGAAAGTGCCAGAATCACCAGAGCACCTGTGCAAAAGCTGCTGCCTCTGTGACCGCATTGAGGCACGTTCCCGTGTCTGCGAGTATATAGACGGCTCTTTCGCGTTCACTCCGAGGGAAACGGTCCGCTATTGCTTCTGTGCGTACAGACGCGATTCCCTTGTCTCTTGCGAACACAGGGAACTCTGTGCATCCAAATCTACAGGCTAAGGACGCGTCTGCATATGTTTTGGTGAACAATCGAGTGTGCGTGTTCTGACAGCTGCCTCTATGCAGACGTCTCCACAGAGCCACTTCTGAATGCCCCGCAGCCCAGGACTGAATGGATACACTAACAAGTGCACCGGTGTGAGCAACCACATATGCAGAAGGACGTCTTTCATCTCACAGAAGCGCGAACGTCTTGGCGTTCAAGCACATGGCAGAAACAAGGTGTGAACAGATGAGCTGCTGCTATTTTCTCCGTTCGGCATGCTTCGTTGTAGCTCTCTTGCCGGTCGCCGGCTTAGCGGCTTGCTTTGCGCGACTAGGACTGGGGAGTGAAGGAGATAGCGCCGGAAACCTTGCCTTTTGCCTTCTTCGGCGCTGGAACCTGGTTGCTGCGCCTTCTCTTTGTCCATGTGCACACACACGATTCCTCAGCGAAAACCATGCAGAAACCTTACCTCGAGCACCCAGGGATGTGCACCCAGCACCACGTGCACGCACACGCAGCTAGAGAAAAGCACCTACCTTTTCACACACTGATGCCTAAGCAAACGCTTGGCCACACACACGCACACATCCGCAAGCGCGCCTACTCCCATCTATTGAGGGAAAGACGGACGAGCAACGTCCTGACAGGCTTGAGGGGAAAAACGTCCGTTGATGGTTGGCGTACTGCACGCCCGCCTACGGGGCTGCAGGGGAATCCACATTTGGAAGGTACCCGAAGATGTGTGCCTGTTCTTGGAGCTCCGCTAGTAGGGTAGCAAAGACACTCGTAGGCAGTACTGAATGCTGCTCCGTGCTACTTCTCCTCCGCTGGCAAATGCTTCACAGTCGCCGGAGGAAAGACGTTTAACAATCGATCTCCAAGAGAAACGAAACACATGATGCCATAAGGCGAAAGAATAGCAGGGCATCTCTTCACAAGCTTGTCCCTGATCTATAGCTGAGGGCAAACACTTGTGTGCTTGTGGGAGAGCCTGTGTCTTTCCTGGAAGCGTTTGGGAGTTTTGCTCAGACGCGTGTTTCCTCAAGTTCAAGAATCAAGATCTAGGATACCTGCAGACAGGTGCCTGTTTGTGTGGAGACAGTCTGTTTGAAACTGTGTTCCTCAGCGCCCGCTCTTTCTCCCCGTCGCTCCACACGCCTGGGAGTCCCTTTCTTTCTCTCCACAAGCACGTGTGTTGACTTCGTCGCACATGTGCATCTGCACAAGCGTTGAGCTCAGCAGAGTGTGTCTCTTGACACTTGATGTGCGTTGGCTGTGTCTGCGTGCTCCAGTGAAGAGAGAAACGGGAAATCATCTTGGTAGAGGCAACAAAGCAAAAGCGAGGCAGGATTGACATCTGCTCAACAGAGACGGATTCCCTGCGCTGACACAGTTCACAGTTACACGAGAAGCAATCTGAGCGGTCCATCGACCGGAGACGTGTTTCCCAAGAGGTCGTTTAGCGAGTGAACAGCAGTGTGCGCGACTTTCAGGAGTGTGCCTGGAAAGTGCCAGAATCACCAGAGCACCTGTGCAAAAGCTGCTGCCTCTGTGACCGCATTGAGGCACGTTCCCGTGTCTGCGAGTATATAGACGGCTCTTTCGCGTTCACTCCGAGGGAAACGGTCCGCTATTGCTTCTGTGCGTACAGACGCGATTCCCTTGTCTCTTGCGAACACAGGGAACTCTGTGCATCCAAATCTACAGGCTAAGGACGCGTCTGCATATGTTTTGGTGAACAATCGAGTGTGCGTGTTCTGACAGCTGCCTCTATGCAGACGTCTCCACAGAGCCACTTCTGAATGCCCCGCAGCCCAGGACTGAATGGATACACTAACAAGTGCACCGGTGTGAGCAAGCACATATGCAGAAGGACGTCTTTCATCTCACAGAAGCGCGAACGTCTTGGCGTTCAAGCACATGGCAGAAACAAGGTGTGAACAGATGAGCTGCTGCTATTTTCTCCGTTCGGCATGCTTCGTTGTAGCTCTCTTGCCGGTCGCCGGCTTAGCGGCTTGCTTTGCGCGACTAGGACTGGGGAGTGAAGGAGATAGCGCCGGAAACCTTGCCTTTTGCCTTCTTCGGCGCTGGAACCTGGTTGCTGCGCCTTCTCTTTGTCCATGTGCACACACACGATTCCTCAGCGAAAACCATGCAGAAACCTTACCTCGAGCACCCAGGGATGTGCACCCAGCACCACGTGCACGCACACGCAGCTAGAGAAAAGCACCTACCTTTTCACACACTGATGCCTAAGCAAACGCTTGGCCACACACACGCACACATCCGCAAGCGCGCCTACTCCCATCTATTGAGGGAAAGACGGACGAGCAACGTCCTGACAGGCTTGAGGGGAAAAACGTCCGTTGATGGTTGGCGTACTGCACGCCCGCCTACGGGGCTGCAGGGGAATCCACATTTGGAAGGTACCTGAAGATGTGTGCCTGTTCTTGGAGCTCCGCTAGTAGGGTAGCAAAGACACTCGTAGGCAGTACTGAATGCTGCTCCGTGCTACTTCTCCTCCGCTGGCAAATGCTTCACAGTCGCCGGAGGAAAGACGTTTAACAATCGATCTCCAAGAGAAACGAAACACATGATGCCATAAGGCGAAAGAATAGCAGGGCATCTCTTCACAAGCTTGTCCCTGATCTATAGCTGAGGGCAAACACTTGTGTGCTTGTGGGAGAGCCTGTGTCTTTCCTGGAAGCGTTTGGGAGTTTTGCTCAGACGCGTGTTTCCTCAAGTTCAAGAATCAAGATCTAGGATACCTGCAGACAGGTGCCTGTTTGTGTGGAGACAGTCTGTTTGAAACTGTGTTCCTCAGCGCCCGCTCTTTCTCCCCGTCGCTCCACACGCCTGGGAGTCCCTTTCTTTCTCTCCACAAGCACGTGTGTTGACTTCGTCGCACATGTGTATCTGCACAAGCGTTGAGCTCAGCAGAGTGTGTCTCTTGACGCTTGATGTGCGTTGGCTGTGTCTGCGTGCTCCAGTGAAGAGAGAAACGGGAAATCATCTTGGTAGAGGCAACAAAGCAAAAGCGAGGCAGGATTGACATCTGCTCAACAGAGACGGATTCCCTGCGCTGACACAGTTCACAGTTACACGAGAAGCAATCTGAGCGGTCCATCGACCGGAGACGTGTTTCCCAAGAGGTCGTTTAGCGAGTGAACAGCAGTGTGCGCGACTTTCAGGAGTGTGCCTGGAAAGTGCCAGAATCACCAGAGCACCTGTGCAAAAGCTGCTGCCTCTGTGACCGCATTGAGGCACGTTCCCGTGTCTGCGAGTATATAGACGGCTCTTTCGCGTTCACTCCGAGGGAAACGGTCCGCTATTGCTTCTGTGCGTACAGACGCGATTCCCTTGTCTCTTGCGAACACAGGGAACTCTGTGCATCCAAATCTACAGGCTAAGGACGCGTCTGCATATGTTTTGGTGAACAATCGAGTGTGCGTGTTCTGACAGCTGCCTCTATGCAGACGTCTCCACAGAGCCACTTCTGAATGCCCCGCAGCCCAGGACTGAATGGATACACTAACAAGTGCACCGGTGTGAGCAACCACATATGCAGAAGGACGTCTTTCATCTCACAGAAGCGCGAACGTCTTGGCGTTCAAGCACATGGCAGAAACAAGGTGTGAACAGATGAGCTGCTGCTATTTTCTCCGTTCGGCATGCTTCGTTGTAGCTCTCTTGCCGGTCGCCGGCTTAGCGGCTTGCTTTGCGCGACTAGGACTGGGGAGTGAAGGAGATAGCGCCGGAAACCTTGCCTTTTGCCTTCTTCGGCGCTGGAACCTGGTTGCTGCGCCTTCTCTTTGTCCATGTGCACACACACGATTCCTCAGCGAAAACCATGCAGAAACCTTACCTCGAGCACCCAGGGATGTGCACCCAGCACCACGTGCACGCACACGCAGCTAGAGAAAAGCACCTACCTTTTCACACACTGATGCCTAAGCAAACGCTTGGCCACACACACGCACACATCCGCAAGCGCGCCTACTCCCATCTATTGAGGGAAAGACGGACGAGCAACGTCCTGACAGGCTTGAGGGGAAAAACGTCCGTTGATGGTTGGCGTACTGCACGCCCGCCTACGGGGCTGCAGGGGAATCCACATTTGGAAGGTACCCGAAGATGTGTGCCTGTTCTTGGAGCTCCGCTAGTAGGGTAGCAAAGACACTCGTAGGCAGTACTGAATGCTGCTCCGTGCTACTTCTCCTCCGCTGGCAAATGCTTCACAGTCGCCGGAGGAAAGACGTTTAACAATCGATCTCCAAGAGAAACGAAACACATGATGCCATAAGGCGAAAGAATAGCAGGGCATCTCTTCACAAGCTTGTCCCTGATCTATAGCTGAGGGCAAACACTTGTGTGCTTGTGGGAGAGCCTGTGTCTTTCCTGGAAGCGTTTGGGAGTTTTGCTCAGACGCGTGTTTCCTCAAGTTCAAGAATCAAGATCTAGGATACCTGCAGACAGGTGCCTGTTTGTGTGGAGACAGTCTGTTTGAAACTGTGTTCCTCAGCGCCCGCTCTTTCTCCCCGTCGCTCCACACGCCTGGGAGTCCCTTTCTTTCTCTCCACAAGCACGTGTGTTGACTTCGTCGCACATGTGCATCTGCACAAGCGTTGAGCTCAGCAGAGTGTGTCTCTTGACACTTGATGTGCGTTGGCTGTGTCTGCGTGCTCCAGTGAAGAGAGAAACGGGAAATCATCTTGGTAGAGGCAACAAAGCAAAAGCGAGGCAGGATTGACATCTGCTCAACAGAGACGGATTCCCTGCGCTGACACAGTTCACAGTTACACGAGAAGCAATCTGAGCGGTCCATCGACCGGAGACGTGTTTCCCAAGAGGTCGTTTAGCGAGTGAACAGCAGTGTGCGCGACTTTCAGGAGTGTGCCTGGAAAGTGCCAGAATCACCAGAGCACCTGTGCAAAAGCTGCTGCCTCTGTGACCGCATTGAGGCACGTTCCCGTGTCTGCGAGTATATAGACGGCTCTTTCGCGTTCACTCCGAGGGAAACGGTCCGCTATTGCTTCTGTGCGTACAGACGCGATTCCCTTGTCTCTTGCGAACACAGGGAACTCTGTGCATCCAAATCTACAGGCTAAGGACGCGTCTGCATATGTTTTGGTGAACAATCGAGTGTGCGTGTTCTGACAGCTGCCTCTATGCAGACGTCTCCACAGAGCCACTTCTGAATGCCCCGCAGCCCAGGACTGAATGGATACACTAACAAGTGCACCGGTGTGAGCAACCACATATGCAGAAGGACGTCTTTCATCTCACAGAAGCGCGAACGTCTTGGCGTTCAAGCACATGGCAGAAACAAGGTGTGAACAGATGAGCTGCTGCTATTTTCTCCGTTCGGCATGCTTCGTTGTAGCTCTCTTGCCGGTCGCCGGCTTAGCGGCTTGCTTTGCGCGACTAGGACTGGGGAGTGAAGGAGATAGCGCCGGAAACCTTGCCTTTTGCCTTCTTCGGCGCTGGAACCTGGTTGCTGCGCCTTCTCTTTGTCCATGTGCACACACACGATTCCTCAGCGAAAACCATGCAGAAACCTTACCTCGAGCACCCAGGGATGTGCACCCAGCACCACGTGCACGCACACGCAGCTAGAGAAAAGCACCTACCTTTTCACACACTGATGCCTAAGCAAACGCTTGGCCACACACACGCACACATCCGCAAGCGCGCCTACTCCCATCTATTGAGGGAAAGACGGACGAGCAACGTCCTGACAGGCTTGAGGGGAAAAACGTCCGTTGATGGTTGGCGTACTGCACGCCCGCCTACGGGGCTGCAGGGGAATCCACATTTGGAAGGTACCTGAAGATGTGTGCCTGTTCTTGGAGCTCCGCTAGTAGGGTAGCAAAGACACTCGTAGGCAGTACTGAATGCTGCTCCGTGCTACTTCTCCTCCGCTGGCAAATGCTTCACAGTCGCCGGAGGAAAGACGTTTAACAATCGATCTCCAAGAGAAACGAAACACATGATGCCATAAGGCGAAAGAATAGCAGGGCATCTCTTCACAAGCTTGTCCCTGATCTATAGCTGAGGGCAAACACTTGTGTGCTTGTGGGAGAGCCTGTGTCTTTCCTGGAAGCGTTTGGGAGTTTTGCTCAGACGCGTGTTTCCTCAAGTTCAAGAATCAAGATCTAGGATACCTGCAGACAGGTGCCTGTTTGTGTGGAGACAGTCTGTTTGAAACTGTGTTCCTCAGCGCCCGCTCTTTCTCCCCGTCGCTCCACACGCCTGGGAGTCCCTTTCTTTCTCTCCACAAGCACGTGTGTTGACTTCGTCGCACATGTGCATCTGCACAAGCGTTGAGCTCAGCAGAGTGTGTCTCTTGAGACTTGATGTGCGTTGGCTGTGTCTGTGTGCTCCAGTGAAGAGAGAAACGGGAAATCATCTTGGTAGAGGCAACAAAGCAAAAGCGAGGCAGGATTGACATCTGCTCAACAGAGACGGATTCCCTGCGCTGACACAGTTCACAGTTACACGAGAAGCAATCTGAGCGGTCCATCGACCGGAGACGTGTTTCCCAACAGGTCGTTTAGCGAGTGAACAGCAGTGTGCGCGACTTTCAGGAGTGTGCCTGGAAAGTGCCAGAATCACCAGAGCATCTGTGCAAAAGCTGCTGCCTCTGTGACCGCATTGAGGCACGTTCCCGTGTCTGCGAGTATATAGACGGCTCTTTCGCGTTCACTCCGAGGGAAACGGTCCGCTATTGCTTCTGTGCGTACAGACGCGATTCCCTTGTCTCTTGCGAACACAGGGAACTCTGTGCATCCAAATCTACAGGCTAAGGACGCGTCTGCATATGTTTTGGTGAACAATCGAGTGTGCGTGTTCTGACAGCTGCCTCTATGCAGACGTCTCCACAGAGCCACTTCTGAATGCCCCGCAGCCCAGGACTGAATGGATACACTAACAAGTGCACCGGTGTGAGCAAGCACATATGCAGAAGGACGTCTTTCATCTCACAGAAGCGCGAACGTCTTGGCGTTCAAGCACATGGCAGAAACAAGGTGTGAACAGATGAGCTGCTGCTATTTTCTCCGTTCGGCATGCTTCGTTGTAGCTCTCTTGCCGGTCGCCGGCTTAGCGGCTTGCTTTGCGCGACTAGGACTGGGGAGTGAAGGAGATAGCGCCGGAAACCTTGCCTTTTGCCTTCTTCGGCGCTGGAACCTGGTTGCTGCGCCTTCTCTTTGTCCATGTGCACACACACGATTCCTCAGCGAAAACCATGCAGAAACCTTACCTCGAGCACCCAGGGATGTGCACCCAGCACCACGTGCACGCACACGCAGCTAGAGAAAAGCACCTACCTTTTCACACACTGATGCCTAAGCAAACGCTTGGCCACACACACGCACACATCCGCAAGCGCGCCTACTCCCATCTATTGAGGGAAAGACGGACGAGCAACGTCCTGACAGGCTTGAGGGGAAAAACGTCCGTTGATGGTTGGCGTACTGCACGCCCGCCTACGGGGCTGCAGGGGAATCCACATTTGGAAGGTACCTGAAGATGTGTGCCTGTTCTTGGAGCTCCGCTAGTAGGGTAGCAAAGACACTCGTAGGCAGTACTGAATGCTGCTCCGTGCTACTTCTCCTCCGCTGGCAAATGCTTCACAGTCGCCGGAGGAAAGACGTTTAACAATCGATCTCCAAGAGAAACGAAACACATGATGCCATAAGGCGAAAGAATAGCAGGGCATCTCTTCACAAGCTTGTCCCTGATCTATAGCTGAGGGCAAACACTTGTGTGCTTGTGGGAGAGCCTGTGTCTTTCCTGGAAGCGTTTGGGAGTTTTGCTCAGACGCGTGTTTCCTCAAGTTCAAGAATCAAGATCTAGGATACCTGCAGACAGGTGCCTGTTTGTGTGGAGACAGTCTGTTTGAAACTGTGTTCCTCAGCGCCCGCTCTTTCTCCCCGTCGCTCCACACGCCTGGGAGTCCCTTTCTTTCTCTCCACAAGCACGTGTGTTGACTTCGTCGCACATGTGCATCTGCACAAGCGTTGAGCTCAGCAGAGTGTGTCTCTTGACACTTGATGTGCGTTGGCTGTGTCTGCGTGCTCCAGTGAAGAGAGAAACGGGAAATCATCTTGGTAGAGGCAACAAAGCAAAAGCGAGGCAGGATTGACATCTGCTCAACAGAGACGGATTCCCTGCGCTGACACAGTTCACAGTTACACGAGAAGCAATCTGAGCGGTCCATCGACCGGAGACGTGTTTCCCAAGAGGTCGTTTAGCGAGTGAACAGCAGTGTGCGCGACTTTCAGGAGTGTGCCTGGAAAGTGCCAGAATCACCAGAGCATCTGTGCAAAAGCTGCTGCCTCTGTGACCGCATTGAGGCACGTTCCCGTGTCTCCGAGTACATAGACGGCTCTTCCGCGTTCACTCCGAGGGAAACGGTCCGCTATTGCTTCTGTGCGTACAGACGCGATTCCCTTGTCTCTTGCGAACACAGGGAACTCTGTGCATCCAAATCTACAGGCTAAGGACGCGTCTGCATATGTTTTGGTGAACAATCGAGTGTGCGTGTTCTGACAGCTGCCTCTATGCAGACGTCTCCACAGAGCCACTTCTGAATGCCCCGCAGCCCAGGACTGAATGGATACACTAACAAGTGCACCGGTGTGAGCAACCACATATGCAGAAGGACGTCTTTCATCTCACAGAAGCACGAACGTCTTGGCGTTCAAGCACATGGCAGAAACAAGGTGTGAACAGATGCGCTGCTGCTATTTTCTCCGTTCGGCATGCTTCGTTGTAGCTCTCTTGCCGGTCGCCGGCTTAGCGGCTTGCTTTGCGCGACTAGGTCTGCGGAGAGAAGGAGATAGCGCCGGAAACCTTGCCTTTTGCCTTCTTCGGCGCTGGAACCTGGTTGCTGCGCCTTCTCTTTGTCCATGTGCACACACACGATTCCTCAGCGAAAACCATGCAGAAACCTTTCCACGAGCACCCAGGGATGTGCACCCAGCACCACGTGCACGCACACGCAGCTAGAGAAAAGCACCTACCTTTTCACACACTGATGCCTAAGCAAACGCGTGGCCACACACACGCACACATCCGCAAGCGCGCCTACTCCCATCTATTGAGGGAAAGACGGACGAGCAACGTCCTGACAGGCTTGAGGGGAAAAACGTCCGTTGATGGTTGGCGTACTGCACGCCCGCCTACGGGGCTGCAGGGGAATCCACATTTGGAAGGTACCTGAAGATGTGTGCCTGTTCTTGGAGCTCCGCTAGTAGGGTAGCAAAGACACTCGTAGGCAGTACTGAATGCTGCTCCGTGCTACTTCTCCTCCGCTGGCAAATGCTTCACAGTCGCCGGAGGAAAGACGTTTAACAATCGATCTCCAAGAGAAACGAAACACATGATGCCATAAGGCGAAAGAATAGCAGGGCATCTCTTCACAAGCTTGTCCCTGATCTATAGCTGAGGGCAAACACTTGTGTGCTTGTGGGAGAGCCTGTGTCTTTCCTGGAAGCGTTTGGGAGTTTTGCTCAGACGCGTGTTTCCTCAAGTTCAAGAATCAAGATCTAGGATACCTGCAGACAGGTGCCTGTTTGTGTGGAGACAGTCTGTTTGAAACTGTGTTCCTCAGCGCCCGCTCTTTCTCCCCGTCGCTCCACACGCCTGGGAGTCCCTTTCTTTCTCTCCACAAGCACGTGTGTTGACTTCGTCGCACATGTGCATCTGCACAAGCGTTGAGCTCAGCAGAGTGTGTCTCTTGACACTTGATGTGCGTTGGCTGTGTCTGCGTGCTCCAGTGAAGAGAGAAACGGGAAATCATCTTGGTAGAGGCAACAAAGCAAAAGCGAGGCAGGATTGACATCTGCTCAACAGAGACGGATTCCCTGCGCTGACACAGTTCACAGTTACACGAGAAGCAATCTGAGCGGTCCATCGACCGGAGACGTGTTTCCCAAGAGGTCGTTTAGCGAGTGAACAGCAGTGTGCGCGACTTTCAGGAGTGTGCCTGGAAAGTGCCAGAATCACCAGAGCACCTGTGCAAAAGCTGCTGCCTCTGTGACCGCATTGAGGCACGTTCCCGTGTCTCCGAGTACATAGACGGCTCTTCCGCGTTCACTCCGAGGGAAACGGTCCGCTATTGCTTCTGTGCGTACAGACGCGATTCCCTTGTCTCTTGCGAACACAGGGAACTCTGTGCATCCAAATCTACAGGCTAAGGACGCGTCTGCATATGTTTTGGTGAACAATCGAGTGTGCGTGTTCTGACAGCTGCCTCTATGCAGACGTCTCCACAGAGCCACTTCTGAATGCCCCGCAGCCCAGGACTGAATGGATACACTAACAAGTGCACCGGTGTGAGCAACCACATATGCAGAAGGACGTCTTTCATCTCACAGAAGCGCGAACGTCTTGGCGTTCAAGCACATGGCAGAAACAAGGTGTGAACAGATGCGCTGCTGCTATTTTCTCCGTTCGGCATGCTTCGTTGTAGCTCTCTTGCCGGTCGCCGGCTTAGCGGCTTGCTTTGCGCGACTAGGTCTGCGGAGAGAAGGAGATAGCGCCGGAAACCTTGCCTTTTGCCTTCTTCGGCGCTGGAACCTGGTTGCTGCGCCTTCTCTTTGTCCATGTGCACACACACGATTCCTCAGCGAAAACCATGCAGAAACCTTTCCACGAGCACCCAGGGATGTGCACCCAGCACCACGTGCACGCACACGCAGCTAGAGAAAAGCACCTACCTTTTCACACACTGATGCCTAAGCAAACGCGTGGCCACACACACGCACACATCCGCAAGCGCGCCTACTCCCATCTATTGAGGGAAAGACGGACGAGCAACGTCCTGACAGGCTTGAGGGGAAAAACGTCCGTTGATGGTTGGCGTACTGCACGCCCGCCTACGGGGCTGCAGGGGAATCCACATTTGGAAGGTACCTGAAGATGTGTGCCTGTTCTTGGAGCTCCGCTAGTAGGGTAGCAAAGACACTCGTAGGCAGTACTGAATGCTGCTCCGTGCTACTTCTCCTCCGCTGGCAAATGCTTCACAGTCGCCCGAGGAAAGACGTTTAACAATCGATCTCCAAGAGAAACGAAACACATGATGCCATAAGGCGAAAGAATAGCAGGGCATCTCTTCACAAGCTTGTCCCTGATCTATAGCTGAGGGCAAACACTTGTGTGCTTGTGGGAGAGCCTGTGTCTTTCCTGGAAGCGTTTGGGAGTTTTGCTCAGACGCGTGTTTCCTCAAGTTCAAGAATCAAGATCTAGGATACCTGCAGACAGGTGCCTGTTTGTGTGGAGACAGTCTGTTTGAAACTGTGTTCCTCAGCGCCCGCTCTTTCTCCCCGTCGCTCCACACGCCTGGGAGTCCCTTTCTTTCTCTCCACAAGCACGTGTGTTGACTTCGTCGCACATGTGCATCTGCACAAGCGTTGAGCTCAGCAGAGTGTGTCTCTTGACACTTGATGTGCGTTGGCTGTGTCTGCGTGCTCCAGTGAAGAGAGAAACGGGAAATCATCTTGGTAGAGGCAACAAAGCAAAAGCGAGGCAGGATTGACATCTGCTCAACAGAGACGGATTCCCTGCGCTGACACAGTTCACAGTTACACGAGAAGCAATCTGAGCGGTCCATCGACCGGAGACGTGTTTCCCAAGAGGTCG
The DNA here is from genome assembly GCF_037038585.1 of Patagioenas fasciata. Taxonomy (NCBI): domain Eukaryota; kingdom Metazoa; phylum Chordata; class Aves; order Columbiformes; family Columbidae; genus Patagioenas; species Patagioenas fasciata. The sequence continues at coordinate 42,752,140 of NC_092560.1, forward strand.
TTTAGCGAGTGAACAGCAGTGTGCGCGACTTTCAGGAGTGTGCCTGGAAAGTGCCAGAATCACCAGAGCATCTGTGCAAAAGCTGCTGCCTCTGTGACCGCATTGAGGCACGTTCCCGTGTCTCCGAGTATATAGACGGCTCTTTCGCGTTCACTCCGAGGGAAACGGTCCGCTATTGCTTCTGTGCGTACAGACGCGATTCCCTTGTCTCTTGCGAACACAGGGAACTCTGTGCATCCAAATCTACAGGCTAAGGACGCGTCTGCATATGTTTTGGTGAACAATCGAGTGTGCGTGTTCTGACAGCTGCCTCTATGCAGACGTCTCCACAGAGCCACTTCTGAATGCCCCGCAGCCCAGGACTGAATGGATACACTAACAAGTGCACCGGTGTGAGCAACCACATATGCAGAAGGACGTCTTTCATCTCACAGAAGCACGAACGTCTTGGCGTTCAAGCACATGGCAGAAACAAGGTGTGAACAGATGCGCTGCTGCTATTTTCTCCGTTCGGCATGCTTCGTTGTAGCTCTCTTGCCGGTCGCCGGCTTAGCGGCTTGCTTTGCGCGACTAGGACTGGGGAGTGAAGGAGATAGCGCCGGAAACCTTGCCTTTTGCCTTCTTCGGCGCTGGAACGTGGTTGCTGCGCCTTCTCTTTGTCCATGTGCACACACACGATTCCTCAGCGAAAACCATGCAGAAACCTTTCCACGAGCACCCAGGGATGTGCACCCAGCACCACGTGCACGCACACGCAGCTAGAGAAAAGCACCTACCTTTTCACACACTGATGCCTAAGCAAACGCGTGGCCACACACACGCACACATCCGCAAGCGCGCCTACTCCCATCTATTGAGGGAAAGACGGACGAGCAACGTCCTGACAGGCTTGAGGGGAAAAACGTCCGTTGATGGTTGGCGTACTGCACGCCCGCCTACGGGGCTGCAGGGGAATCCACATTTGGAAGGTACCTGAAGATGTGTGCCTGTTCTTGGAGCTCCGCTAGTAGGGTAGCAAAGACACTCGTAGGCAGTACTGAATGCTGCTCCGTGCTACTTCTCCTCCGCTGGCAAATGCTTCACAGTCGCCCGAGGAAAGACGTTTAACAATCGATCTCCAAGAGAAACGAAACACATGATGCCATAAGGCGAAAGAATAGCAGGGCATCTCTTCACAAGCTTGTCCCTGATCTATAGCTGAGGGCAAACACTTGTGTGCTTGTGGGAGAGCCTGTGTCTTTCCTGGAAGCGTTTGGGAGTTTTGCTCAGACGCGTGTTTCCTCAAGTTCAAGAATCAAGATCTAGGATACCTGCAGACAGGTGCCTGTTTGTGTGGAGACAGTCTGTTTGAAACTGTGTTCCTCAGCGCCCGCTCTTTCTCCCCGTCGCTCCACACGCCTGGGAGTCCCTTTCTTTCTCTCCACAAGCACGTGTGTTGACTTCGTCGCACATGTGCGTCTGCACAAGCGTTGAGCTCAGCAGAGTGTGTCTCTTGACACTTGATGTGCGTTGGCTGTGTCTGCGTGCTCCAGTGAAGAGAGAAACGGGAAATCATCTTGGTAGAGGCAACAAAGCAAAAGCGAGGCAGGATTGACATCTGCTCAACAGAGACGGATTCCCTGCGCTGACACAGTTCACAGTTACACGAGAAGCAATCTGAGCGGTCCATCGACCGGAGACGTGTTTCCCAAGAGGTCGTTTAGCGAGTGAACAGCAGTGTGCGCGACTTTCAGGAGTGTGCCTGGAAAGTGCCAGAATCACCAGAGCATCTGTGCAAAAGCTGCTGCCTCTGTGACCGCATTGAGGCACGTTCCCGCGTCTCCGAGTATATAGACGGCTCTTTCGCGTTCACTCCGAGGGAAACGGTCCGCTATTGCTTCTGTGCGTACAGACGCGATTCCCTTGTCTCTTGCGAACACAGGGAACTCTGTGCATCCAAATCTACAGGCTAAGGACGCGTCTGCATATGTTTTGGTGAACAATCGAGTGTGCGTGTTCTGACAGCTGCCTCTATGCAGACGTCTCCACAGAGCCACTTCTGAATGCCCCGCAGCCCAGGACTGAATGGATACACTAACAAGTGCACCGGTGTGAGCAACCACATATGCAGAAGGACGTCTTTCATCTCACAGAAGCGCGAACGTCTTGGCGTTCAAGCACATGGCAGAAACAAGGTGTGAACAGATGAGCTGCTGCTATTTTCTCCGTTCGGCATGCTTCGTTGTAGCTCTCTTGCCGGTCGCCGGCTTAGCGGCTTGCTTTGCGCGACTAGGACTGGGGAGTGAAGGAGATAGCGCCGGAAACCTTGCCTTTTGCCTTCTTCGGCGCTGGAACCTGGTTGCTGCGCCTTCTCTTTGTCCATGTGCACACACACGATTCCTCAGCGAAAACCATGCAGAAAGCTTACCTCGAGCACCCAGCGATGTGCACCCAGCACCACGTGCACGCACACGCAGCTAGAGAAAAGCACCTACCTTTTCACACACTGATGCCTAAGCAAACGCGTGGCCACACACACGCACACATCCGCAAGCGCGCCTACTCCCATCTATTGAGGGAAAGACGGACGAGCAACGTCCTGACAGGCTTGAGGGGAAAAACGTCCGTTGATGGTTGGCGTACTGCACGCCCGCCTACGGGGCTGCAGGGGAATCCACATTTGGAAGGTACCTGAAGATGTGTGCCTGTTCTTGGAGCTCCGCTTGTAGGGTAGCAAAGACACTCGTAGGCAGTACAGAATGCTGCTCCGTGCTACTTCTCCTCCGCTGGCAAATGCTTCACAGTCGCCCGAGGAAAGACGTTTAACAATCGATCTCCAAGAGAAACGAAACACATGATGCCATAAGGCGAAAGAATAGCAGGGCATCTCTTCACAAGCTTGTCCCTGATGTATAGCTGAGGGCAAACACTTGTGTGCTTGTGGGAGAGCCTGTGTCTTTCCTGGAAGCGTTTGGGAGTTTTGCTCAGACGCGTGTTTCCTCAAGTTCAAGAATCAAGATCTAGGATACCTGCAGACAGGTGCCTGTTTGTGTGGAGACAGTCTGTTTGAAACTGTGTTCCTCAGCGCCCGCTCTTTCTCCCCGTCGCTCCACACGCCTGGGAGTCCCTTTCTTTCTCTCCACAAGCACGTGTGTTGACTTCGTCGCACATGTGCATCTGCACAAGCGTTGAGCTCAGCAGAGTGTGTCTCTTGACACTTGATGTGCGTTGGCTGTGTCTGCCCGCTCCAGTGAAGAGAGAAACGGGAAATCATCTTGGTAGAGGCAACAAAGCAAAAGCGAGGCAGGATTGACATCTGCTCAACAGAGACGGATTCCCTGCGCTGACACAGTTCACAGTTACACGAGAAGCAATCTGAGCGGTTCATCGACCGGAGACGTGTTTCCCAAGAGGTCGTTTAGCGAGTGAACAGCAGTGTGCGCGACTTTCAGGAGTGTGCCTGGAAAGTGCCAGAATCACCAGAGCATCTGTGCAAAAGCTGCTGCCTCTGTGACCGCATTGAGGCACGTTCCCGTGTCTCCGAGTACATAGACGGCTCTTCCGCGTTCACTCCGAGGGAAACGGTCCGCTATTGCTTCTGTGCGTACAGACGCGATTCCCTTGTCTCTTGCGAACACAGGGAACTCTGTGCATCCAAATCTACAGGCTAAGGACGCGTCTGCATATGTTTTGGTGAACAATCGAGTGTGCGTGTTCTGACAGCTGCCTCTATGCAGACGTCTCCACAGAGCCACTTCTGAATGCCCCGCAGCCCAGGACTGAATGGATACACTAACAAGTGCACCGGTGTGAGCAACCACATATGCAGAAGGACGTCTTTCATCTCACAGAAGCACGAACGTCTTGGCGTTCAAGCACATGGCAGAAACAAGGTGTGAACAGATGCGCTGCTGCTATTTTCTCCGTTCGGCATGCTTCGTTGTAGCTCTCTTGCCGGTCGCCGGCTTAGCGGCTTGCTTTGCGCGACTAGGTCTGCGGAGAGAAGGAGATAGCGCCGGAAACCTTGCCTTTTGCCTTCTTCGGCGCTGGAACCTGGTTGCTGCGCCTTCTCTTTGTCCATGTGCACACACACGATTCCTCAGCGAAAACCATGCAGAAAGCTTACCTCGAGCACCCAGCGATGTGCACCCAGCACCACGTGCACGCACACGCAGCTAGAGAAAAGCACCTACCTTTTCACACACTGATGCCTAAGCAAACGCGTGGCCACACACACGCACACATCCGCAAGCGCGCCTACTCCCATCTATTGAGGGAAAGACGGACGAGCAACGTCCTGACAGGCTTGAGGGGAAAAACGTCCGTTGATGGTTGGCGTACTGCACGCCCGCCTACGGGGCTGCAGGGGAATCCACATTTGGAAGGTACCTGAAGATGTGTGCCTGTTCTTGGAGCTCCGCTTGTAGGGTAGCAAAGACACTCGTAGGCAGTACAGAATGCTGCTCCGTGCTACTTCTCCTCCGCTGGCAAATGCTTCACAGTCGCCCGAGGAAAGACGTTTAACAATCGATCTCCAAGAGAAACGAAACACATGATGCCATAAGGCGAAAGAATAGCAGGGCATCTCTTCACAAGCTTGTCCCTGATGTATAGCTGAGGGCAAACACTTGTGTGCTTGTGGGAGAGCCTGTGTCTTTCCTGGAAGCGTTTGGGAGTTTTGCTCAGACGCGTGTTTCCTCAAGTTCAAGAATCAAGATCTAGGATACCTGCAGACAGGTGCCTGTTTGTGTGGAGACAGTCTGTTTGAAACTGTGTTCCTCAGCGCCCGCTCTTTCTCCCCGTCGCTCCACACGCCTGGGAGTCCCTTTCTTTCTCTCCACAAGCACGTGTGTTGACTTCGTCGCACATGTGCATCTGCACAAGCGTTGAGCTCAGCAGAGTGTGTCTCTTGACACTTGATGTGCGTTGGCTGTGTCTGCCCGCTCCAGTGAAGAGAGAAACGGGAAATCATCTTGGTAGAGGCAACAAAGCAAAAGCGAGGCAGGATTGACATCTGCTCAACAGAGACGGATTCCCTGCGCTGACACAGTTCACAGTTACACGAGAAGCAATCTGAGCGGTTCATCGACCGGAGACGTGTTTCCCAAGAGGTCGTTTAGCGAGTGAACAGCAGTGTGCGCGACTTTCAGGAGTGTGCCTGGAAAGTGCCAGAATCACCAGAGCATCTGTGCAAAAGCTGCTGCCTCTGTGACCGCATTGAGGCACGTTCCCGTGTCTCCGAGTACATAGACGGCTCTTCCGCGTTCACTCCGAGGGAAACGGTCCGCTATTGCTTCTGTGCGTACAGACGCGATTCCCTTGTCTCTTGCGAACACAGGGAACTCTGTGCATCCAAATCTACAGGCTAAGGACGCGTCTGCATATGTTTTGGTGAACAATCGAGTGTGCGTGTTCTGACAGCTGCCTCTATGCAGACGTCTCCACAGAGCCACTTCTGAATGCCCCGCAGCCCAGGACTGAATGGATACACTAACAAGTGCACCGGTGTGAGCAACCACATATGCAGAAGGACGTCTTTCATCTCACAGAAGCACGAACGTCTTGGCGTTCAAGCACATGGCAGAAACAAGGTGTGAACAGATGCGCTGCTGCTATTTTCTCCGTTCGGCATGCTTCGTTGTAGCTCTCTTGCCGGTCGCCGGCTTAGCGGCTTGCTTTGCGCGACTAGGTCTGCGGAGAGAAGGAGAGAGCGCCGGAAACCTTGCCTTTTGCCTTCTTCGGCGCTGGAACCTGGTTGCTGCGCCTTCTCTTTGTCCATGTGCACACACACGATTCCTCAGCGAAAACCATGCAGAAACCTTACCTCGAGCACCCAGGGATGTGCACCCAGCACCACGTGCACGCACACGCAGCTAGAGAAAAGCACCTACCTTTTCACACACTGATGCCTAAGCAAACGCGTGGCCACACACACGCACACATCCGCAAGCGCGCCTACTCCCATCTATTGAGGGAAAGACGGACGAGCAACGTCCTGACAGGCTTGAGGGGAAAAACGTCCGTTGATGGTTGGCGTACTGCACGCCCGCCTACGGGGCTGCAGGGGAATCCACATTTGGAAGGTACCTGAAGATGTGTGCCTGTTCTTGGAGCTCCGCTAGTAGGGTAGCAAAGACACTCGTAGGCAGTACTGAATGCTGCTCCGTGCTACTTCTCCTCCGCTGGCAAATGCTTCACAGTCGCCCGAGGAAAGACGTTTAACAATCGATCTCCAAGAGAAACGAAACACATGATGCCATAAGGCGAAAGAATAGCAGGGCATCTCTTCACAAGCTTGTCCCTGATCTATAGCTGAGGGCAAACACTTGTGTGCTTGTGGGAGAGCCTGTGTCTTTCCTGGAAGCGTTTGGGAGTTTTGCTCAGACGCGTGTTTCCTCAAGTTCAAGAATCAAGATCTAGGATACCTGCAGACAGGTGCCTGTTTGTGTGGAGACAGTCTGTTTGAAACTGTGTTCCTCAGCGCCCGCTCTTTCTCCCCGTCGCTCCACACGCCTGGGAGTCCCTTTCTTTCTCTCCACAAGCACGTGTGTTGACTTCGTCGCACATGTGCATCTGCACAAGCGTTGAGCTCAGCAGAGTGTGTCTCTTGACACTTGATGTGCGTTGGCTGTGTCTGCCCGCTCCAGTGAAGAGAGAAACGGGAAATCATCTTGGTAGAGGCAACAAAGCAAAAGCGAGGCAGGATTGACATCTGCTCAACAGAGACGGATTCCCTGCGCTGACACAGTTCACAGTTACACGAGAAGCAATCTGAGCGGTCCATCGACCGGAGACGTGTTTCCCAAGAGGTCGTTTAGCGAGTGAACAGCAGTGTGCGCGACTTTCAGGAGTGTGCCTGGAAAGTGCCAGAATCACCAGAGCATCTGTGCAAAAGCTGCTGCCTCTGTGACCGCATTGAGGCACGTTCCCGTGTCTCCGAGTACATAGACGGCTCTTCCGCGTTCGCTCCGAGGGAAACGGTCCGCTATTGCTTCTGTGCGTACAGACGCGATTCCCTTGTCTCTTGCGAACACAGGGAACTCTGTGCATCCAAATCTACAGGCTAAGGACGCGTCTGCATATGTTTTGGTGAACAATCGAGTGTGCGTGTTCTGACAGCTGCCTCTATGCAGACGTCTCCACAGAGCCACTTCTGAATGCCCCGCAGCCCAGGACTGAATGGATACACTAACAAGTGCACCGGTGTGAGCAACCACATATGCAGAAGGACGTCTTTCATCTCACAGAAGCACGAACGTCTTGGCGTTCAAGCACATGGCAGAAACAAGGTGTGAACAGATGCGCTGCTGCTATTTTCTCCGTTCGGCATGCTTCGTTGTAGCTCTCTTGCCGGTCGCCGGCTTAGCGGCTTGCTTTGCGCGACTAGGTCTGCGGAGAGAAGGAGATAGCGCCGGAAACCTTGCCTTTTGCCTTCTTCGGCGCTGGAACCTGGTTGCTGCGCCTTCTCTTTGTCCATGTGCACACACACGATTCCTCAGCGAAAACCATGCAGAAACCTTACCTCGAGCACCCAGGGATGTGCACCCAGCACCACGTGCACGCACACGCAGCTAGAGAAAAGCACCTACCTTTTCACACACTGATGCCTAAGCAAACGCGTGGCCACACACACGCACACATCCGCAAGCGCGCCTACTCCCATCTATTGAGGGAAAGACGGACGAGCAACGTCCTGACAGGCTTGAGGGGAAAAACGTCCGTTGATGGTTGGCGTACTGCACGCCCGCCTACGGGGCTGCAGGGGAATCCACATTTGGAAGGTACCTGAAGATGTGTGCCTGTTCTTGGAGCTCCGCTAGTAGAGTAGCAAAGACACTCGTAGGCAGTACTGAATGCTGCTCCGTGCTACTTCTCCTCCGCTGGCAAATGCTTCACAGTCGCCCGAGGAAAGACGTTTAACAATCGATCTCCAAGAGAAGCGAAACACATGATGCCATAAGGCGAAAGAATAGCAGGGCATCTCTTCACAAGCTTGTCCCTGATCTATAGCTGAGGGCAAACACTTGTGTGCTTGTGGGAGAGCCTGTGTCTTTCCTGGAAGCGTTTGGGAGTTTTGCTCAGACGCGTGTTTCCTCAAGTTCAAGAATCAAGATCTAGGATACCTGCAGACAGGTGCCTGTTTGTGTGGAGACAGTCTGTTTGAAACTGTGTTCCTCAGCGCCCGCTCTTTCTCCCCGTCGCTCCACACGCCTGGGAGTCCCTTTCTTTCTCTCCACAAGCACGTGTGTTGACTTCGTCGCACATGTGCATCTGCACAAGCGTTGAGCTCAGCAGAGTGTGTCTCTTGAGACTTGATGTGCGTTGGCTGTGTCTGCCCGCTCCAGTGAAGAGAGAAACGGGAAATCATCTTGGTAGAGGCAACAAAGCAAAAGCGAGGCAGGATTGACATCTGCTCAACAGAGACGGATTCCCTGCGCTGACACAGTTCACAGTTACACGAGAAGCAATCTGAGCGGTTCATCGACCGGAGACGTGTTTCCCAAGAGGTCGTTTAGCGAGTGAACAGCAGTGTGCGCGACTTTCAGGAGTGTGCCTGGAAAGTGCCAGAATCACCAGAGCATCTGTGCAAAAGCTGCTGCCTCTGTGACCGCATTGAGGCACGTTCCCGTGTCTCCGAGTACATAGACGGCTCTTCCGCGTTCACTCCGAGGGAAACGGTCCGCTATTGCTTCTGTGCGTACAGACGCGATTCCCTTGTCTCTTGCGAACACAGGGAACTCTGTGCATCCAAATCTACAGGCTAAGGACGCGTCTGCATATGTTTTGGTGAACAATCGAGTGTGCGTGTTCTGACAGCTGCCTCTATGCAGACGTCTCCACAGAGCCACTTCTGAATGCCCCGCAGCCCAGGACTGAATGGATACACTAACAAGTGCACCGGTGTGAGCAACCACATATGCAGAAGGACGTCTTTCATCTCACAGAAGCACGAACGTCTTGGCGTTCAAGCACATGGCAGAAACAAGGTGTGAACAGATGCGCTGCTGCTATTTTCTCCGTTCGGCATGCTTCGTTGTAGCTCTCTTGCCGGTCGCCGGCTTAGCGGCTTGCTTTGCGCGACTAGGTCTGCGGAGAGAAGGAGATAGCGCCGGAAACCTTGCCTTTTGCCTTCTTCGGCGCTGGAACCTGGTTGCTGCGCCTTCTCTTTGTCCATGTGCACACACACGATTCCTCAGCGAAAACCATGCAGAAACCTTACCTCGAGCACCCAGGGATGTGCACCCAGCACCACGTGCACGCACACGCAGCTAGAGAAAAGCACCTACCTTTTCACACACTGATGCCTAAGCAAACGCGTGGCCACACACACGCACACATCCGCAAGCGCGCCTACTCCCATCTATTGAGGGAAAGACGGACGAGCAACGTCCTGACAGGCTTGAGGGGAAAAACGTCCGTTGATGGTTGGCGTACTGCACGCCCGCCTACGGGGCTGCAGGGGAATCCACATTTGGAAGGTACCTGAAGATGTGTGCCTGTTCTTGGAGCTCCGCTAGTAGAGTAGCAAAGACACTCGTAGGCAGTACTGAATGCTGCTCCGTGCTACTTCTCCTCCGCTGGCAAATGCTTCACAGTCGCCCGAGGAAAGACGTTTAACAATCGATCTCCAAGAGAAGCGAAACACATGATGCCATAAGGCGAAAGAATAGCAGGGCATCTCTTCACAAGCTTGTCCCTGATCTATAGCTGAGGGCAAACACTTGTGTGCTTGTGGGAGAGCCTGTGTCTTTCCTGGAAGCGTTTGGGAGTTTTGCTCAGACGCGTGTTTCCTCAAGTTCAAGAATCAAGATCTAGGATACCTGCAGACAGGTGCCTGTTTGTGTGGAGACAGTCTGTTTGAAACTGTGTTCCTCAGCGCCCGCTCTTTCTCCCCGTCGCTCCACACGCCTGGGAGTCCCTTTCTTTCTCTCCACAAGCACGTGTGTTGACTTCGTCGCACATGTGCATCTGCACAAGCGTTGAGCTCAGCAGAGTGTGTCTCTTGAGACTTGATGTGCGTTGGCTGTGTCTGCCCGCTCCAGTGAAGAGAGAAACGGGAAATCATCTTGGTAGAGGCAACAAAGCAAAAGCGAGGCAGGATTGACATCTGCTCAACAGAGACGGATTCCCTGCGCTGACACAGTTCACAGTTACACGAGAAGCAATCTGAGCGGTTCATCGACCGGAGACGTGTTTCCCAAGAGGTCGTTTAGCGAGTGAACAGCAGTGTGCGCGACTTTCAGGAGTGTGCCTGGAAAGTGCCAGAATCACCAGAGCATCTGTGCAAAAGCTGCTGCCTCTGTGACCGCATTGAGGCACGTTCCCGTGTCTCCGAGTACATAGACGGCTCTTCCGCGTTCACTCCGAGGGAAACGGTCCGCTATTGCTTCTGTGCGTACAGACGCGATTCCCTTGTCTCTTGCGAACACAGGGAACTCTGTGCATCCAAATCTACAGGCTAAGGACGCGTCTGCATATGTTTTGGTGAACAATCGAGTGTGCGTGTTCTGACAGCTGCCTCTATGCAGACGTCTCCACAGAGCCACTTCTGAATGCCCCGCAGCCCAGGACTGAATGGATACACTAACAAGTGCACCGGTGTGAGCAACCACATATGCAGAAGGACGTCTTTCATCTCACAGAAGCGCGAACGTCTTGGCGTTCAAGCACATGGCAGAAACAAGGTGTGAACAGATGCGCTGCTGCTATTTTCTCCGTTCGGCATGCTTCGTTGTAGCTCTCTTGCCGGTCGCCGGCTTAGCGGCTTGCTTTGCGCGACTAGGTCTGCGGAGAGAAGGAGATAGCGCCGGAAACCTTGCCTTTTGCCTTCTTCGGCGCTGGAACCTGGTTGCTGTGCCTTCTCTTTGTCCATGTGCACACACACGATTCCTCAGCGAAAACCATGCAGAAACCTTACCTCGAGCACCCAGGGATGTGCACCCAGCACCACGTGCACGCACACGCAGCTAGAGAAAAGCACCTACCTTTTCACACACTGATGCCTAAGCAAACGCGTGGCCACACACACGCACACATCCGCAAGCGCGCCTACTCCCATCTATTGAGGGAAAGACGGACGAGCAACGTCCTGACAGGCTTGAGGGGAAAAACGTCCGTTGATGGTTGGCGTACTGCACGCCCGCCTACGGGGCTGCAGGGGAATCCACATTTGGAAGGTACCTGAAGATGTGTGCCTGTTCTTGGAGCTCCGCTAGTAGAGTAGCAAAGACACTCGTAGGCAGTACTGAATGCTGCTCCGTGCTACTTCTCCTCCGCTGGCAAATGCTTCACAGTCGCCCGAGGAAAGACGTTTAACAATCGATCTCCAAGAGAAGCGAAACACATGATGCCATAAGGCGAAAGAATAGCAGGGCATCTCTTCACAAGCTTGTCCCTGATCTATAGCTGAGGGCAAACACTTGTGTGCTTGTGGGAGAGCCTGTGTCTTTCCTGGAAGCGTTTGGGAGTTTTGCTCAGACGCGTGTTTCCTCAAGTTCAAGAATCAAGATCTAGGATACCTGCAGACAGGTGCCTGTTTGTGTGGAGACAGTCTGTTTGAAACTGTGTTCCTCAGCGCCCGCTCTTTCTCCCCGTCGCTCCACACGCCTGGGAGTCCCTTTCTTTCTCTCCACAAGCACGTGTGTTGACTTCGTCGCACATGTGCATCTGCACAAGCGTTGAGCTCAGCAGAGTGTGTCTCTTGACACTTGATGTGCGTTGGCTGTGTCTGCGTGCTCCAGTGAAGAGAGAAACGGGAAATCATCTTGGTAGAGGCAACAAAGCAAAAGCGAGGCAGGATTGACATCTGCTCAACAGAGACGGATTCCCTGCGCTGACACAGTTCACAGTTACACGGGAAGCAATCTGAGCGGTCCATCGACCGCAGACGTGTTTCCCAAGAGGTCGTTTAGCGAGTGAACAGCAGTGTGCGCGACTTTCAGGAGTGTGCGTGGAAAGTGCCAGAATCACCAGAGCATCTGTGCAAAAGCTGCTGCCTCTGTGACCGCATTGAGGCACGTTCCCGTGTCTGCGAGTATACAGACGGCTCTTTCGCGTTCACTCCGAGGGAAACGGTCCGCTATTGCTTCTGTGCGTACAGACGCGATTCCCTTGTCTCTTGCGAACACAGGGAACTCTGTGCATCCAAATCTACAGGCTAAGGACGCGTCTGCATATGTTTTGGTGAACAATCGAGTGTGCGTGTTCTGACAGCTGCCTCTATGCAGACGTCTCCACAGAGCCACTTCTGAATGCCCCGCAGCCCAGGACTGAATGGATACACTAACAAGTGCACCGGTGTGAGCAACCACATATGCAGAAGGACGTCTTTCATCTCACAGAAGCGCGAACGTCTTGGCGTTCAAGCACATGGCAGAAACAAGGTGTGAACAGATGCGCTGCTGCTATTTTCTCCGTTCGGCATGCTTCGTTGTAGCTCTCTTGCCGGTCGCCGGCTTAGCGGCTTGCTTTGCGCGACTAGGTCTGCGGAGAGAAGGAGAGAGCGCCGGAAACCTTGCCTTTTGCCTTCTTCGGCGCTGGAACCTGGTTGCTGCGCCTTCTCTTTGTCCATGTGCACACACACGATTCCTCAGCGAAAACCATGCAGAAACCTTTCCACGAGCACCCAGGGATGTGCACCCAGCACCACGTGCACGCACACGCAGCTAGAGAAAAGCACCTACCTTTTCACACACTGATGCCTAAGCAAACGCGTGGCCACACACACGCACACATCCGCAAGCGCGCCTACTCCCAGCTATTGAGGGAAAGACGGACGAGCAACATCCTGACAGGCTTGAGGGGAAAAACGTCCGTTGATGGTTGGCGTACTGCACGCCCGCCTACGGGGCTGCAGGGGAATCCACATTTGGAAGGTACCTGAAGATGTGTGCCTGTTCTTGGAGCTCCGCTAGTAGGGTAGCAAAGACACTCGTAGGCAGTACTGAATGCTGCTCCGTGCTACTTCTCCTCCGCTGGCAAATGCTTCACAGTCGCCCTAGGAAAGACGTTTAACAATCGATCTCCAAGAGAAACGAAACACATGATGCCATAAGGCGAAAGAATAGCAGGGCATCTCTTCACAAGCTTGTCCCTGATCTATAGCTGAGGGCAAACACTTGTGTGCTTGTGGGAGAGCCTGTGTCTTTCCTGGAAGCGTTTGGGAGTTTTGCTCAGACGCGTGTTTCCTCAAGTTCAAGAATCAAGATCTAGGATACCTGCAGACAGGTGCCTGTTTGTGTGGAGACAGTCTGTTTGAAACTGTGTTCCTCAGCGCCCGCTCTTTCTCCCCGTCGCTCCACACGCCTGGGAGTCCCTTTCTTTCTCTCCACAAGCACGTGTGTTGACTTCGTCGCACATGTGCATCTGCACAAGCGTTGAGCTCAGCAGAGTGTGTCTCTTGACACTTGATGTGCGTTGGCTGTGTCTGCGTGCTCCAGTGAAGAGAGAAACGGGAAATCATCTTGGTAGAGGCAACAAAGCAAAAGCGAGGCAGGATTGGCATCTGCTCAACAGAGACGGATTCCCTGCGCTGACACAGTTCACAGTTACACGAGAAGCAATCTGAGCGGTCCATCGACCGGAGACGTGTTTCCCAAGAGGTCGTTTAGCGAGTGAACAGCAGTGTGCGCGACTTTCAGGAGTGTGCCTGG